>NC_139945.1:29708794-29803794 GCF_963454915.1 Gymnoscopelus microlampas
TCGTACTTCTCTCTTTCTCTGTCTCTCTCTGTCTCTCTCTCTTGCGCTCTTGAGACAAAGCCAAAACCCTTGGGCACATCCAGTTGGCTTTTAGGTTAGCCATCGTCAACCAGTTTAGCCTAGCGTTAGCTAACGGTGAAAGGGGTCTTGGAGAGATCATTTCTCCCTGGACTGTTTTCTTTGTTGGTGGGGCTTTTCTGCATTTATTGATAGTACAGTGGAGATTTGACCATAAATGGGAGAAGAGTCGGGGAGGGACACGCAGCAAAGGTCCGCCGGGCTTGGGAATCGAACCGAGGACTTGCTGTCAGGCTCTGATGCAGAGCTGTCGGGCAGAGCTGTTGGGCAGAAACCTCCTATCTCCTAACTTTTGGGGACTTTCCCTAAATTAACACCCTTCTTGATCATACTACAGCGCCACACAAAAGTAGCAAAAGTAGCAGATCTGCAAGCTCGACATGTGGCGTGAAACAACGTGTTTTGAGCTTGTAGATCTGCTACTTTTGTTATTTCTTTATTGGAATCCTGAAAAGTAACAGTTTTGGACATTTTCTACCCAACAGAGACGATATGGCCTTAACCACTCGGTCGTCGCCCGTCGGCACCTCTGGACTGTTTCTTATTGCGAACGCAATAAGAAACGCGGAAAGGCGCGCCTCCGCCCAAGTGGAGCTTACTATGAAAGTCTGCTCGGCTTGTGTGTGTGTCTGTCTGTGTGCAGTGCACTGCCTGGGTGCGGCCGACAGAGTGCGCCAGAGTGCAGCTACAGTCAAAACACAAACACACACACACACAAAGTCCGTAAATACACAATATTTTCGAGCTGCGTTCGCTTCCAGCGTTCGCGCGTCTTACTTGTTCATCACCATAATAACTACTGCACACATTATAGCAAGCTACAGGATCTGCAGTAAGCCAACAGTTGACCATCAAAGATAGCTCTTTTAGTTTGGTGTCCAGTCCAGGGAATAGAACGGAAGTTCATGTCGGTTAGAATGCTCACTGTTATTGTCAGTTTGCAACGATTTATACAGGAGGTGTAGTCTATGCAGTGGTTAAAAATAGCACTCGGTGTCGCGCTATGAGCTTGTAGATCTGCTATTTTTGAATAGTATAACATTTGGACAAAGAGGTTAAAATTATTTTGACGCTTTATTAACACATTTTGCTGGGGACCCCCTGGTACCCCACCCCACCCCACCCCCACCCAAGGACCCCACTTTGAGAACCAATGGTCTACTGCATTTCTGTCTTGCTGTGCCGGCAAGATAGTCTATACAAGCCATAACCCATAACAAGTTATATAATACGATTTAACTGGAATGATTGAATGTACTGTACATGTCCATTATGTATGAAGGGAGAGGCCAATATGTGACCTCTAGACGGATGGATAGATGGATGAGTGGATGGGTATTTTTTGGCAGCATTTGTACCGTATTATGTCCAATATGGACAACAGGCTCTTATTATTACATAATCGTCTAATTGCTTTTATTTGAGATAATCGCAATTATTTTTTGCATAATCGCCATAATCACATTTTCATGTTGACAAATGTTCTCACATTTTAAAATATGAAAAAAATTGTACATATTTGTACATTTTTACATTTTAAAATGATTAAATATGTCCATTTCTTTCCATTTTTTGGTTATTTGTCATAACTGCCCTGTGCAATTTTTGATTTTGAAGCCTATAAAAGGCTTCATACGTTCCAACGCCAAACACACAATTAAATCGTCAATCGCATTTTCTAATCGTCAACTTAAATGTGTAACCGTGACAGCCCTACAGTAGGTGTGTCTGGTAATTGCAAAAGTATCCTTTCTAATTGTAGGGCTACCCGAAGAAAATCTGAAAATGATGTTGATGATGAAGACGATGGAATATCTGCTATCCCTAGTGGTTATTGACAAGAGCTTCCTCCTGAAGCTCTCTCTCTACTTCCTCTTCCTCATTAAGGTTGATTTATACATGGTTGTGTGTTTCCGGTGCATGCAATAAATCAAGGTATTACTCTATACCGTCACCCAGAGACAATCTTACCACATAAGCGAAACGCTGTGACCTCCAGGTCATTCCGTCAATCAATAACTCAATCAGAGCTTTTACTCTCTGCCCCGAGCCTTGTAAATACAGTAACTAACCAGACAGTGAGAATGTTCATGCAGTATTCATGCAATGAATGCAGCCTCAAAAGTCAAAGCAATGCTGAAAACAAGGGGAAAAGGGGGAAAAGGTTGCCCCTGAACTTTTCTGTGGAAATTATTTCACATTTACATGTTTATCCAAAACAGTTATTTTTCAGGAAATGGGGAAAAGGGCCTGTAATCCAATGGCTCCAATGTAGGTGTTATTTACTCACAAGCTCTTGTTAATATTTTTGATTGGTTAAAGGGACAACACCATGAATTTTAACTTTTAACTTCTTTTTTGTGTGTTTTTGGTCTCCCCTACCTCTCTTCTATCCCCCAAAATACCCCAGTTTGAACACTCAGGCTTTCACAGCAAATCTGGGGTTTTCTGTAAATTGGTCTCAAAACAGGCCAAACTGATTTGCACCCTGACGTGACGTCACTTCAGGGTAGTGGGTACAATACCTCCCGTTTTTCAGTTCCAACCTATATATAAACAGACGTAAAAAAAAAAAAAACAGCCTGCTTGTCCCGATGAGCAGCTCTTTTATCTTGTTGACTGAGCGCTGCCACTCTGAGGGGGGGGGGGGGGGGCTGCTGTGTTTTCCCTGCATTCCCATTGTGGTCACATGGGAGCAGATAAGTAGAGCAGTGCAGAGAAGTCATCCCCATCCTTGTCTTCCTCGACACCCCCTCTCTGACAGACTCTGGAATACTCCCTCGCTGCTGGTATACAAACAAGCATTTCTGTACACATTAACCCATTCAATCCGGGAACGCATACTGTGTCATTTTTCGAATTTTTAGCTATAACCATTATTGTAGACTGTTGGGCCATTCAAAAATAACAGATCTACAAGCTCATCGGTGCCTTGCTACGAGCTTATAGATATGCTATTTTTGAAAAATCTTGCAAATCTTTGAATACATATATTTTTTTTGAAACAACATTTTTAACTCAAATGTTTGCTTCTGGGGGGTCCCCGGAACAACATATTTTGATGGGGGTCAGCGGCCAAATACATATCATTGTGGGGGTCCTTGACATGAAAAAGTTTGAGAACCACTGATATAGCAACATACGTTTTTTTCAGATAACTTGTCAGGATTTAGAAGACCTTTGTAAAGATTTGCACAAATGTTCATGATGTTCAAAAAAATAGCAGATCTACAAGCTCCTAGCGCAGGAGCTTGTAGATCTGCTATTTTTTAATAGCCAAAGAAATCTTAAAATGGCACAGATGCGTTCCTGGACTGAATGGGTTAATGTGCACATAAGGTTGTATGCCGTCTCATTTAGATATACATACATACATACATACATACATACATACATACATACATACATACACATATATACAGTATATATATATATATATATATATATATATATATATATATTATATATATATATATATATATATATATCATCAAACAGCTGCACACACACCTCGTTCACATGTTCATTTAACTCTTGAGTTACGAATGGATAAATTAACACACTCAGGATTTTACTGTGCAGACGCAAGCGTATATATGCCATTTGGAGGGGAAAACAAATCTGTTTTTAGACTTTCAAAGTCAAAGAGCGTACAGTATAGCCACATATGTACATGCACATGTATATTGACACACACACACACACACACACACACACACACACACACACACACACACACACACACACACAGAAAGAGCGGAAGAGAGCGGGTGAGAGAGAGTAATAGGGTAATGTATTATCCAGGGCTGAGCCTGCTACCATCAGGGACATGTTCTGCCGGGCTATTTTTACTGTAATTGAACAATGGTCTCTCCCCGCCTCCTGCATCAAGAAGATTTACATGAATAAGTAAAGGCTGAGAAAGACAGAGAAAAGCCCCTCTCTACATTATTCCCCAACTCAAGGACCCAGATCTGTCATGCCAACCTAAACCTTGTGTGTGTGTGTGTGTGTGTGTGTGTGTGTGTGCATACAGTAGATGTGTGCATGTATCTCGTCCGTCCGTCCGTCCGTCCGTCCCTCCGTCCGTCTGTCCGTGTGTGTGTGTGTGTGCTTGTTAGGTGGCACTCTTTCAACTGGATCTATTCCTAATGGTGACATTTATAATGGGAACGATCCCCGATCCCAGCTAGCGCTCGGGGACAGAGTGCTTTCCTCGCTTTGAAAACAAAGCACCCCCGAGCATCCTGAGATGTGGTTGTGTCTGGGATGAGAAGCTGTTTCATTCCATAATGAGATCTTGAATCCCTGTTTGGAGCTAAAACAATATATTGTTAAGTCTTTCACGACCTGTTTTGCAGATAAACTATGGACTTAAAGGGATATTTCACTTTCAAACATGTTTGGGGTCATTTTAACGTCTACTCTGACTTTTTAAGTTGCTTTATTCAGTATTTAGATATTTGATATTCATTTTTTGAAACACACCCCCTTCCTATACAAACCCATTGTAACTTCAAACTCCATTTTAACCATGTTAGATTCACTGAAAACACCTGTCCTTGGTTCTGGTGACTGATATTGGCCTTAAAATATGTGAGGGGGCCGTGTTTTTTCAATAATCTTTTTCATTTATTCTTTATAATTTTTGGGTATTTTATTTTTTTATAAAAAAAAAAAGAAATAATTAAAATGGAGTTTGAAGTTACAATGTGTTTGTATAGGAAGGGGGCGTGTCTGATTAAATGGATATCTAAATCTAAAAACTGTATGGGGTGATAATATCCCTTAAAAGGACGTTGGCAATGATTTTTTTCCCTGAAATGTGCTATATCGTCTCTGTCGGGTGGAAACCTCATATGTCCATATACTGTTAATTTTCAGGATTCTAATTCAAAAGTAGCACGCACCACGCTTCAAGCTTGTGGATCTGCTACTTATGATGTTTTTTGTGACACTGTAGTGTGATCAAGTAGGGCATTAATTTACCAAAAAAGACAAACTTTGAAAATATGGAGATAAGAGGTGTCTGCCCGACAGCAACGATATTATGTACACGGTTGGGGTCTGGTAATACAGTAAATGGTCTGTGGGTGTTCCAGTCCACAGACCACTCAGGGTGTCTCAGTCCACAGACACTCTGGGTGTTCCAGTCCACAGACACTCTGGGTGTTCCAGTCCACAGACCACTCAGGGTGTCTCAGTCCACAGACACTCTGGGTGTTCCAGTCAACAGACCACTCAGGGTGTCTCAGTCCACAGACACTCTGGGTGTCTCAGTCCACAGACACTCTGGGTGTTCCAGTCAACAGACCACTCAGGGTGTCTCAGTCCACAGACACTCTGGGTGTTCCAGTCCACAGACACTCTGGGTGTTCCAGTCCACAGACACTCTGGGTGTTCCAGTCCACAGACCACTCAGGGTGTCTCAGTACACAGACACTCTGGGTGTTCCAGTCCACAGACACTCTGGGTGTTCCAGTCCACAGACACTCTGGGTGTTCCAGTCCACAGACCACTCAGGGTGTCTCAGTCCACAGACACTCTGGGTGTTCCAGTCCACAGACACTCTGGGTGTTCCAGTCCACAGACCACTCAGGGTGTCTCAGTCCACAGACACTCTGGGTGTTCCAGTCAACAGACCACTCAGGGTGTTCCAGTCAACAGACCACTCAGGGTGTCGCGGGTCAGAGTCCCGTTCCCGACGACCTTCGCTGCGTGTCTCTCCCCGTCTCTCTCTCCATCTTTACTGGAAACTATCAATAAAGGCCCAAAAAAAGAAAAGAAAGACACCTTTCTCAAGTACGTGATTTGTTATCTCCGTCTGTCCAGAACAGATGGGGGTTGGGATTATGTTTTCGCCTCCATGTGTCTGCATGTCTGTGAGTCTGAGTCTGTCTGTCTGTCTGTCTGTCTCTGAGCAGCTAATCTCGGGCATGCACTGCTGGATCGATGGGCGTGAAACTGTGCACGCTCACTCCCAGTAGCCTATTGAAATGAATGGACAGGGATTTAACATTGTTCCTCTAGTTCATACTGTATATACTGTAGCAGGCACCGTGTACGTACTGGGTGTGACTATTCCTTTATTTCTAATATTCAAACATACTGTATTCAAATATGGAATATTTGTTGACAAGTCTAGTTATAGCAACCTGGCCTGGCAGAGATCTGCGCTCTGAGGAGCACCCTTTTCTAGTTGCCGCTTACTGCTGTTGCTGCTGTATGACGCCTGGAGTTCCCTCCAGGATCAATGAAGGCAGATCTTATCTTGTGCTGACTCGGGCATGTAGAAATGTCACGGCCCTAATAGAGGGTGTTGTTGTTAACATTGGGGTTCCAGTGTCATTATGTTATGATGAGCCACAGAATTCCTTTCGTTCCTTTTGCTGTACACCAGTGGTTCTCAACCTGTGGGTCGGGAGGGATCCCATGATTTTGGGGGGGTCCCCAGATGACAGTAAAGTGACAATTTAAGGACTTGTAAGACCTTTTTCATACCTCAGCAAAAAGAAAAAAACAGAAATGAAAAAAGACAACAAACCAGACTTTAAAAACTGGTCAAACATTGGCCAAATTTTCAAATAATATAAGAAAGAGGCAAACATTTTGAAAATAGCTGTGCTATGAGCTTGTAGATCTGCTATTTTTGAACAATCCAGAAAACACTCCACGCAGTGAAGCAGCTGTCCAAATAATAGGGCTATGTTTTCCATTAAGCTTTTCAAAAGTGCAATGATAAACACTTCCCTCTCCCTGTATGCAAGCAAAGATATTCAACACAACCCCCTCTACAGGTATTCATACCTTTTAAAAAAGGTGAACAAATTGAGTGTGTCACATCTTATAAATATCTGGGCATTTGGTTAGCTCTCTTTTAACTCATTCAGTGCCTGACTTATTTCTGGCAGTTTGGCTCTGAGTGCCAGAGCCAAAAATACATTGTAAAAAAAAAAAGTGCTTAGGAAGCGAGATACAGCCTTTTCAGTAAGATGTTAAACAAGAAGTGAATGGAGCAGCAAATCTTCAAATCATGATATCTTGGGTTCTGAACATTTAAAAAAAAAAAAACGTCGGCGACGTCATTGGCACCCTGGGCTTATAAAAACGTGACGTCGGCGACGTCAATGGCACTGAATGAGTTAAGACCCACGTGGAACATCTAACAAAAAGGCTAAGGGGAAACAATTGGTTTCCTTTACAAAAATAAGTGGTGTTTTTCTCTTTTTAACAGAAAAAAACATTGTTAAATTGCAAAGTTTCACACCTCTCATTATCTGACTTTCCCAGTTAGTCTTTCTACCATAAGGACTAAATGGCAGTAAATCTGCTTGGATGATACACTCTAAATACTTCTAAATTTAGTTACGCTTAGCATAGCCTAAAATCCATCAAAATAAATTAAACAAGGAGGCCAAAGTTCAGCTTGAAGGTATTAAACACATTAACCCTACCGTCACTATTTTGGGCACATTTTCTAAACATTAAAAAAGAATATATGAAATAAATAAAAAATATATATATTGACATACACAGTAATATATATATTTTCTCCCCACGCAAAAAATAGCAGATATACAAGCTCACAATGCAGCATGCCATAAGTGGTTCAAGCAGGTGTGTGCTGCCGGCAGGTTCTAATTATTCCCCTTTGATCTTTGTGGAAAATGTCACACATACCTTCACCCCAAAAGGCCTAAAATGACAGCTGTGGAACTGTCTGATATTAGGGAAATTGTGTAGAAGTACTGTATGTATACTGAACTATTGATTACAAATAGTGAATAGTTATTCCTTACTGTAAGTGAATAGAGAATTCTGTCCCAGGTCAATGCATCTGCACAGCGTTTCGCGCTCCTCATACTCTGCATGTACTGTATGACATCATCGTCAACACCACCAGTTTAGCTCAGCAACATGAAGAAATACCCCCCCCTGTATCTAAGCGTTCACCTCCGCTGTATCTTTATTTGGGAAACGAGCCCAAACAACAAAGGCTTGAGGTCTGCTGTCGGAAAGACTTGACCCTGGGTCTGCAGTAACCCTGGCTGCCTCTGTGGGAGTGCGGAGCTGAGCCTTGCATCAGAACAAAAGGCGAGGGGGGGCTAGCTGGTCCACCAAACCCAGACCGCTCTGTGTCCGGATAAGCCTGCCTGGCCTCACATCAACGACTGCCCTACTTTACAGGGCCTCTATACTCTCCGGACTCTGCATTGTTGTCGAACCCAGGGGACACGCAGATGGCCCAACTGACCACCACCCGCTCACTAATGCAGTGGGCACGATTCTGCCCGCGGGGCGAAATGGCTGTTCAATATGTTATGGCTGGAATGGTTTGCGTCAGCCTTGTGTTGGGAGGGTAATTGATGGGCGACTTCTGAGAGTGACATCAAGTACCCACCGTGACTAGTTCAAGTGTTTCAATCGATTTTCAGAAATACTGTGCATTCTTCTTGGCCATTGGTTCTCAAAGTGGGGTCCGGGGACCCCCAGGGGTACTTGAGGGGGTTACAGGGGGTCCCCAGCTAAATGATGGACAGGAACCAAATGGACCCTTATGGGTCTGTAACTCTGAGAGTGTACAAATGGAACCAAATGGACCCTAACGGGTCCATTTGGTTCCATTTGTACACTCTCAGAGTTAAATTAACATTGGTTTTACAATGTGAATTGGGGTCCCAGAGGTATAAATGCCGTTAAATGGGGGTCCGTAGCCTAATGCATGTCAAACTGGGGGTCCTTGAAATTAAAATGGTTGAGAATCACTGCTAGAGAGCCGTAAAAACCTTCTCTTATGGGGGTCCCTGGCTTATCTTTTCAAATGGGGGTCTGCGGGGTAATAAGTGTCAATTAGGGGGTCCTTGACATGAAAAAGTTTGAGAACCACTGTTCTAGGCGTCATTAGACAGGAGAGTGTAGAGAGGGACAGGAAACCAAGGGCAGAGAGAGCAGAGACATGCGAGACAAGACCGGAAGTTGGAATTGAACTTGGGTCCTCACAAAGGCAAATGGTCTGAGCACTAGCTAACTAGCCAAGCCACCAGGCACCCCGTACATAAAACATGTTATATCACAAAATGTGTTAAAGTCTTCCGACATTCGGCTCCGTCTTTCTTTTTTCTTCCGGACAGAAAGGAGGAGGCTGTTTATGGAGTTGTCATGGCGATGCCAACGCGGCGACGCCTGACTGCGTCGGAAATGTCTGTCAGCACGGCTGTGTTTTGGCCCTGCCGTTGGCACGGCAACCTGTCAAGCCATTCATGTGCACTGTTACTTGAAAAGACACCGGGAGGGGAAAGAGTAGGGAAGGGAGGGGGGGGGGAGTGTTGTTGGACCCATTAGGCACTAAGACACACACTGTCACTTATCTACGAGCCCTCAAGTTAAAGTGCACTTTGCTAGGGAAGTGTTGAGAGCATGTTCTGCCAGGTACATACAGTGCGTCCTATGTAGTGTCAGAGGCTACGTCTGGTACAGCTCACAGACAGCTTTTTTCATATACTAAGGTACATGCTTTGTGTGTGTATATGCACATTACATAACCACAACATCATTTACTGTAATATGTATTACTTTTACTATTATAATAAAATGCAATGCTAAATAATAATATACTGCATAATATAATGTTTTATACAAACACCCACAATTATATAATATATACAGTAATTGTGTGTGTGTGTGTGTGTGTGTGTGTGTGTGTGTGTGTGTGTGTGTGTGTGTGTGTGTGTGTGTGTGTGTGTGTGTGTGTGTGTGTGTGTGTGTGTGTGCGCGCGCGCGCAAAACTGTTACTTTTCACGATGGATTTCAATAAAAAATAGCAAAAGCGGCAGATCTGTAGAATATGGATGATGGGGACTACGGATGAAAATTTGTATTCTTGCTAAATCAGGCGTATTTACATTGCATGTGTGCAGTGTTCATTAATATGGGCTGTCCCTCCCATAATAAGAGGTTTCTGCCCGACAGCAACGATATACAATGTGTGTGTGTGTGTGTGTGTGTGTGTGTGTGTGTGTGTGTGTGTGTGTGTGTGTGTGTGTGTGTGTGTGTGTGTGTGTGTGTGTGTGTGTGTGTGTGTGTGTGTGTGTGTGTGTGTGTGCCAGTGAACCCAACAGAGTAGATAACCACCGGTTATGTACACTACCTGATTCACAGTTGTGGCCATTGGAGGACTTGGGCCGGGTGTCATAGCATAGGAGTAGAGGGAAAAGGAACTGGCAGCCAGATAAAGCCACCAGTAAGACAAACTGTGCCAGTGGCAAATGACAGGGCTCTGCCATCTGCAGGGGATATAGTGGCGGAAGGAAGGAGAATGGGGTGTCAGAAGGGTCAGGGAGGGAGGGAGGGAGCTTAAGTGTGTATGTGTTTGTAAACTGTAAAATCAAGAGTGTTCATTTAACTCCGGGAGTTTACACGATGGAACCTAATGTACCCGTAAAGGGTGCCTTATGTGCACCCCCGGAGTTAAGCCATTAAAACCGGGAGAGCATCTGTGTCGTTTTAGATTTTAGCTATATACTGTAGCAACATTCGTTTTTCAGAAAACTCTTAGGATTTAGAACAGTGGTTCTCAAAAATAGCAGATATGCAAGCTCAAAGCGGTGTGCATCTGCTATTCTTGAACATTTTTGCAAAATCTTGAAAGTGTTTGAAAATATTTGAACAATTTGGAATTTTTAACAAATCTTCTCTTCTGGGGGTCCTTGGCCCGTGATTTGGGAACGTACGGGACCGGTTGGCAAACCCCGCCCCCCGATTGGAATGAGGATATTTTAGACTGCATGAACAGCTCTGTTAACCCCCCCATCCCTGTGATAATGAATGATATAGAATATAGATGATATATAGAATATATTGAGATAATGATTATTCTGGAATTGGTCGCTCTCATTGTTTCCTCAGCAGAAAACCATCCGTTCCTTTTCTTTATTTCAATGGATTAAGTAACAGCCGTCTGCCAGCCTGCAGATGGATGGGTCATGGATGCTATATTGATAATTCTCATCACAAAATGCCTAGTCTCAGTAGTCTGTACTGTCATATATCTCACGTGAGTAGCAAGTACTGTACTTGACTATTCTGCCAAACATTACCGGTATTTTCTTTTGTACACGATCGGAGTTAACTTTAAGCTGAGAATTTTACTGTGTACATTGTTAGTGGCAGGGTACTGGAACAAGTTGAGGTGATATTGTTCTATCCAGGAAGCAACATTTGTTGGATGAAGGCTGTACAGGAAAATAGGGCATGTGAGAACGCCTCTCCTACTGCACAAATGCACAAAAGCTGTCTTTTATATTGTGTTTTTAGTAACAGTGTCCTGCCACTAACTGCGTGGCATAACATACAGCAAGGCCCACCTATGTACCTTTTAAAGCAGACGTGATTCAGCCATTGGAAACAGTCGGGGGCGGTCCCGTACACATTTGAGAACTACCGATTTGTAGAATCGGCCCTCAGGTCTTAATGGGTTAATTGTGTACTGTATGTGTTTGTAAACTGTAAAATCACGAGTGTTCATTTAACTCCAGGAGCGTACACACAATGGAACCAAATGGACCCGTAGTGGGTCCCTTTTGTACACGATCGGAGTTAACTTTATGCTAAGAATGTTTATGTGTACATTGGTAGTGGCAGGGTACTGGAACAAGTTGAGGTGATTGTCCCCCCCCCCCCCCCCCCCCCCCCACACACACACACACACACACACACACACACACACACACACACACACACAGACACACACAAAGCTCAAATCTGGTTCCTGGCATGAAAGGAAGCAACATTTGTTGGATGAAGGCTGAAACTAGTATACCTTATGTAAGCATTAACCCATTAAGACCGGGAACGCATCTGTGTCATTTTAAGATTTCTATGGCTATTCAAAAATAGCAGATCTACAAGCTCACAGCGCTTCACAGAGTGCCGCGATATGAGCTTGTAGATCTGCTATTTTTTTTTTAATCTTGCAAATTTGTGCAAATCTTTCAGAATACATTTTTTTTATAATTGAACTCAAATCTTTGCTTCTGGGGGTCCCTGGAACAAAATATTTTCAGATGGGGGTCCGCGGCCAAATACATTTTGGGAGGTCCTTGACATGAAAAAGTGTGCCACTGATATATAGCAACATACGTTTAAAAAAAAAAACTGTTAGGATTCAGAAGACATTTGTAGAATCTCCAGAGCCAATAAGATTTGAGTTACAAATATTTGCTTAAAAAAACATATTTTTCACAAATGTTCACGATTATTTTCTTTTTTGCAGATCTATTGCTACTATTTTTGAATAGCCAAAGAAATCTAAAATGACACAGATTTGTTCCCGGATTGAACGGGTTAACTGCAAAAGTGGCAAGTAACTCTTTTTGACACCATGCTGCCATTTTGGCAAAATTTCATCGGCCTTAGCTTTCATCATGGTAACTGGCAACCGCAGCGCCAAATATCCATCTACTGTATCTACAGTATACCTATACTAATAACGGGAATACGAATTCGTAGCGCGAAGTTTGTAGATCTGCTTTTTTTTTTTAATCGTGAAAATTTGTGCAAATCTTTGAACATATATATTTTTAAAGCAAACATTTGTAACTGAAAGCTTTGCTTCTGGGGGTCCCTGGAACAAAATACATACCGGCAAATGCATATTATTTTGGGTGGTCCTTGACATGAAAAAGTTTGAGAACCACTGCTGTAGACCCATGTGTTCGGGTAGGTACAGTAGGTACATTTGCCTAGTGGTATTGTCTCAATTTCAAAGCACAATCTCTCCCAGAGCAAGCTGGCACTCCGTCTTAGCTCACTTTTTTTGTTGTTTTGTTTATTTTTTCCAACAGACCAACAGTCAACACTGAGCTCTCTGAAACACACAAAAGCCCCCCTAGGTTAACCCATTAAAACTGGGAAAGCATCTGCGTCATTTTAAATTTGAGCTCTTAATGGATTAAAAGTCATATTATTTTTTAATTGATCTTTATTTAATCAGGGAAGACCATTGATCACAACATATACTAAAACAATAACATTTTAAATAAAGTGCAATATAATTAAAAAAACAAATTATTATATTGAAGAAGGGCTACACAGAAGGGCTACACAAAGCAGGTGCAGTCCTTATGTAATGCATCCTCAAGTTGTACCCTAAATGTCTATAGTTTCAGAGAGTCCTAGAGTTTGCTCCATTTGTCCAGGGCATACAAGATGAAAGCAGTCTTTCCTTGTTCACTGTTAATTTGTGGAGTGATGAGTCTAATGTGTGTCTGTGAGCGTGTTTGATATCCCGTAGTTTTTGGTTCTAAAAAGGAAGATAAACACAATGGGAGCTTGCCACACAGGGCCTTATAAATAAATAAAACACAATGTTGCTCTCTACGAATGGCAAGAGAAGGCCAGCCCAGTTTTTCATTAAAAAAATACTGTGATGAGTGTGAAAACCATCACCGGTAATGAAACGTAAAGCACTGTGGTAGACTGCTTCGAGAGGCTTCAATATGGAAAGTATGCATATACAGATCATCACCGTAATCAAAGATAGACATAACTACAGCTTTAAAATTGTCCTTTCATTTAATAGCCAACAGTTACTTTAAGCAATGTTTATGAGAAAGAGGGGCTTTCAGTAAACTACTGTAGCAGTTAGCCTACTTCAAACTCAAAGTAAATATATCGACCAAAGCAACTGAAGTAAGCACTTCTCGCTACGGCAGGAATTACTAATTGTGTGGTGGGCCATTTATTAAAATGCAGTTATGTTGCCCATGGCGTCTGGATGCTTGACAGCTTCAAACAGAGGGGGGGTGTGTGTGTGTGTGTGTGTGTGTGTGTGTGTGTGTGTGTGTGTGTGTGTGTGTGCGTGTGCGTGTGCGTGTGCGTGCGCGCGCCAGTGCCCTTGTTGTGTATGATACAGTATGCTCCCCTGTGTGCCAGACGGGCTGTGCTGAGGGGCTGTGCTAACCGTGTGATTTTGGAGAAGCTTAGAATGTAAAGTGACCTGAATGCCTGTGATGTCAGCCGCTCCATTCATGAAACGCATGAATAATTGAGGAGCCAGCAGGCTCAGTGCACCCGCATCGGGCAGAGGAGGAATGCAAAGTGGAAGCCATCTCTTTTCTCCCTCGTTTTCCTCTGTGTATCTCTCTTTCTCACTCTCTCTCTCTATTGCTTCACGCACACTCTCTGACGATCTCATTCAATCGGATTGGCAGCTTGCTGTGTGAGTCTGTGTGCAAAAAATGTGCGAGCAGTGTGGAGGGGGGAATCGCGAGAGAGAAACCCGTTCCTCGGGTTGGATACTAACGTGTACGCGACAGTCCGGCGGAGCGGACACGGACACACGGGAGCCGTGAGAAGTAAAAGGGGGTGACGGGAGAGAGAGAGAGGGCGAGCGAGCGAGCGCACAGGTTGTGAGCGAGGGAAGGAGCCGTCAGCCTCAATTAATCATCGGGAGGCGAGCAAACGATAGAGAGCCGAGCGGACAACAGCCTGATCATCAGCTTTACTGGACTCCCCGTCTGTTGGGAAAACACGTTCTCTCTCTCCCTCTCTCTCTCTCCCTCCCTCTGTCCCTCTCCCTCTGTCCCTCTCTCTCTCTGTCATTTCCCTCGTTTCTCACATCATCCTCCGGACGGACATGCCGTGGAACTCGTCCGCCCTCTTCCCCCCCATATCCCTCTTCCCGCTACCCCACCCCCCCTCCCTCCTCGCCCCCCCCGCCTTCGTCCACGGCTCGGGACCTGCATGAATGAATGAAGGCGTTTGAGAAGAGGGCTGAAAATCGCTTTGCGGAGCCGCTCTCTACATGGCTACTCTCAGGTTAGTGTTTGGGTGGGATAATATCGCCTGCCCGCCCGCCCGCCTGTCTGTACAACCGCGATAATAACAGGGGAGGCGGCTGCGTGGCCGCGGCTCATGTCACCGCCGAGGAGGGATCAACAACGTGATACTATCAAAGAGAAGAGGATGGAAATGGAGAGAGAGGGAGGTTCCTGCCTTCCTTCTCCTTCCTTCCTTCCTTCTTTCCCTCCCTATATAGTGTGGCAGGTGGTGGTGAGGGCGACGTTAAGCTAGTTATTAGGAGATCAGAGCTGGCAGTGGGGAAGATCAGTGGCCCTTAAGCCCTGCCTGCCTGCAAAGGAAAATCCCCCCCCCCCCCTCCTACCCCAGTATGCATGTATGTGCCTCTTCCATTCTTTACCCCCCCTGTCTCTCTCTCTCTCTCTGTCCACCTGTCTTCTCCTCCTCTCACAAAGAGAGAGGGATGAACAGCGAGGAGGACATGGTGGTGTTTGAGTGCGTGACGGCGGCCAACGAGGGCTGCCGCTGCCTGGAGGGCTGCTATGGCGAGGCGTTGAGGGACTGTGTCTTTCAGCCGGGGTATGGTCGGAATTAGAAGAGCGTGTTTAGTCACAGTGGTTCTCAAACTTTAAGATTTCAAGGACCCCCCCTTAAAGAGATAGTTCGCCCAAAAAAGTACTTATTTTCTATCATTTACGCACCCCATGAAGCACTGAATTCATGGAGCTTTTTTGTTTTTGTTGCATTCCTAAGCCAATAATTTGATTACCGGCGGAAAGATGCTAATGTATCCGGTAGGAGATTCAAAGGAGACTGTTTGAGTCTCCTACCGGAGAGACCGTTGGTCATCAAATTATTGGCTTTAAGGAATGCGACAAAAACTAAAGAATCTCCATGAATTTCAATGATTCATGGGGTGTGTAATTGATAGAAAATAAGTATTTGTTTTGGGTGAACTACTCCTTTAACTCTGACAGTATACAAATGGAACCAAATGGACCCGTAAGGGTCCATTTGGTTCCATGTGTGCACTGTCAGAGTTAACAGACTTATAAGGGTCTATTTAGAACCCCCTAAAAGAACCCTTTGAGAACCACTGCGTTAGTCTTGTTCATGTGAGTTTGTGCATATAGGAGTGGGTTTGGGTGGGGTGGGACGTAGCGTGTTATGTAACATGGATATTATGTGGCTTGCGTTTGGATGTTAAGAGTGAAGACGAGGAACGATGTGTGTTTTATATTTCATGTATATATGTGGTTTACTTCTCAATGATATCTTGTATAAAGACTGGGGCGTGAGTATGTGCGCACGTGTCTGTCTGTTTGTCTGCATGCATGCTTGTGTGTGAGTGTGTTATGCTTGTGATGCGCATGTCTGCCCTGCTGTGTGTTTGTGAATATGTGTGCGTCCATGCGCATGTCTGTTTGCGTGCAAGTGTTGACACATTCCTCTTCGTTGTTGTGTGAATTTGTGTGTGTGTGTGTGCAAGCTTGAATACCAGTGTGTGCACTGTACATACATCTTCATATACGCTCACTGCTTACTGAGCGCACAGTCCACTTCTGTGTGTGTCTGTGTGTGTGTGTGTGTGTGTGTGTGTGTGTGTGCCGTGCATGTGTGTGTATGCGCGTGCACAGACTATACCTCTCGCCCTTTCTGAGCACCATGAAGCTGGTAGGGTCACAGCCAGATGGGTGTTTTCCAGGGTCAGCAAAAAGCTGCAGTGAAAACAAGCGGGCCCCCTCGGATAGGCCCGGAATCTATGAGCTATTATAAAGCCCAGCATTCGGACAGCTTAAACCCAGTAGGATTTAAAGCTTTAGAGCTTTATTTAAAACCAACATTGCGACAAAGTGGCACAAGCAACCTGCTTTTTCCCCCCCTCTTCTTCTTCTTCTTCTTTTAAACTCTACTTTATGTGAAAACTTGACCCGTTTTAAACTGCTCTTACATTTGTGGCTTATGTGATTACGACTGATCCATGCTTCCTTGCAGTAGAGTTGACTGTGTACGCTTGCAGTGCTCTGTAATGCAGATGAGCTCTGCTTTTGGGCCTCAGGGACAACCCCCCCCCCCCCCCTCCCCCCTCTTGCCCCGGTATGCAAATGAACACATGAAAAGGCTGCAGCAGACAAAATTGTTATGTTTCAGTGTTCACTTATGCTAGATGCAGAAAGGGTTGCTCCAAATCACCATTGTTGCATTGTTTCCCCAAAGAAATAGTTGCGGACTGAAAATCCATTTCAGAGAGACTGCCCTACTAGAGTGTAGCAGTGGCTATTGGAAATGTTATCCTGACGAAACAGAGCAGCTATTTGAATGCTTTTAATGCACAGTAAAATCACAAATGACAATTTAACTCTGAGACTGTCCAAAAGTGTAATCAACTCTTTGCGTTACAAATGGATAAATAAACAATTGGGATTTTACTGTGCATATTGAAATGATTCATCCTTACAAAGTTGCTATCAGTCTGAGTCTATTCGCTTTTCAGCCAAGGAAACAAACACGAGAACGCTGCATGCAAATAATATAAATGATTTTACTTGACTGACTACTTTGAAACATGTTGCATTCAGCTTTGTAAAATATATGTATATATCACACTTCTGGAAAACCATTAGGCCTAGTTCAATTTGAAAAAAATATCCAACCTGACACCTGATCTTAAAATGTTCCAATGTTGCCCAATGTTGTCTTACCAGTAAGAATGCATTGACTAGTCTTGGACCTATCTGATCACTTCTCTGCTGTCTATTTCTCTAATACACACACAGCAGTTCTGAACAGGCGGAGCCAGCTGAGTATATTTAGAGCAAACCCTGCATATTTAACTACTGTCTCTCTGTTCTCTGTTGCTGTTGCTATAGCAATATTCATACTAAGCTTGGCTTTGTTTGTCCTTTGTAGTTGTGTGTGGGAGGTAAGCGTAAGTTGTTTTGTTTACCCATATGGCTAGTCCCTCCCTTAACCCTCTCAAAAGCCTGTGTAAAAATAACACATGGTCGCTTGACCATTTCATCAATGAAATTGTATACGTGCTAGTATTATTCATAATGTTCCTGTATCAGCAGCTGAGCATGAATTTCTAAAGATTGAATTGGTATAATTGGCTTTACCGTACATTGAGATTACAGTTAATCTTGTTGTTTCATTGTTTGGGTTTGTAGTTACCATGTCATGATGTAACTCCAAAGGTGGACAAGAAATCAAAAATAATTGCTCCAGTCATTAGATATTAATAATTCAAAATATGCTTCTCATTGACTTAGATTGTACGCTGAAACAGCTCTCAAAGTCACTCTTTTAGCACGTAAACAAACACAAACAAAGTTGATTCTGACAATATAGAACATCACCAAACCCAGTACTGTTTTTTTTATTTTATAAAAATGTTAACTTCCTGTTGATTTTGACATCCGAATCTGGATCTTGAAATAGTAAAATCAACAGGAAGTTAACATTTTCATAGATAAAAACAAATAGTTGTATTTTCATATTTTGAATGATCAATTTCTAATCAATAAAGCAATTCTTTTTTATTTCTTGTCCACCTTTGGATTTACATCATGGCAAGGTAAATACACAACCCAAACCTCTACCAAAGTGGTCTTGCCCTTTAAGACTGGGGTGACCAATGTTCCTCCAGGTACACAACCAATAACAGCTGTGTCTATTGTTATGCAATAGAATTGTTGTGCCCACGTACTACTATGGTGTTACTCATGTAATCCCTATTTAGTCACACAGGATACATTGACAGGATGCATTGACAGTTACTCTCCAGTAAATACTTGTGACCTGTCTTTATCACCAGTTTGAACTTGCAATCCTGTTCCTGACCAGGGTCAATAGCATACCGTAGCTGTCGGGCAGAAAGCTCTTATCTCCATTTTCTAACTTTTTGTGTTTTTTCCTAAATCAATGCCCTACTTGATCATACTACAGTGTCACACAAAAGCATCAAAAGTAGCAGATCCACAAGCGGCGTGTTTCAAGCTTGTGGATCTGCTACTTTTGCTATTTTTTTATTTGAATCCTGAAAAGTAACTTTTGGACATACAGTATGAGGTTTCCACCCGACAAAGACGATACTCTAGGAAGCCTCTACCACTACCCGTGGCAAGTATATGGAGCAAGTTCAACTATGAAAGTTTAAAACGTTTTACCATGCAGTCAGTTGAAAGCTGTCCGACTTTATTTGGCACATTTCATACACAGGGGAAGCTTAGTGGGTTTCACGGCATAAGGTATGCAAAAATATTCAAAGTTGATAGGAGAAATGCATACAAAATATTCATAATATGACCATATCAATGACTCATTCTTGCGCCGATAATAGATGTATTGTTGTTTATCTCGTCAGAGGAGAGAGATGCCTCTCACTCCACCCCCAAAAAAAGCACTCTTGACAGTTGCTATGGAGATCATATCACTTTCTGTTTAGAAGAAATGTGAGAAATGATCACCCTATCACTGTTATGCAAGTCTAGGTTGTGTTATCTATCTCTCTCTCTCATCCTGTGCTCTTGGGTCATCTTTTGCTCTTGCTTGCCTGTCTGTGTGTGTGTGGGGGGTGGGGGGGGGGTATATAGCCAAAACGAGTCCTGGTACATAGTAGTTTTTCCGCCTATGTTGCCTACTAGCATGCATTACACTGGTAATGATGAGGTATTGACTTTTGTTGCATTAGAGAGCTTCCATCAAGGGTCCTCCCCCAGAGTTAGTGTCGAAGTGTCCTTGAGCAAGACACTGAACCCCTAATTGCTTGCATGGTTTCCTCCGCCATCGGTGTATGAATGTGTGTGTGAATGGGTGAATGTAATGTGCGCTTTGAATAAAAGCGCATGTAAATACATCTTTTACCATTTTATTTGACCATTTAGGACTTATTTTTTTAATATGTTGACAGAATCCACTTTGTTTGCATACTGTAAGTGTAATTTTGAGACGATCTGCAAAATTCGTGCTTACATCATAACCATAGCTACACTGTATCCAGTAGTGATGTGCGGGTCTGTTTTTTTCATGACCCGCCCCGCCACGGAACCCAACCCGCCTCAACGCGCCCCGCGAACCGATATATAAATCTATGGCTCAACCAGCCCCGCGACCCGCGGTAAAAAAAAAAAAACGGTAAAATCATGAAGGAAAATAATCTTCAAGTATACACCCCAAGTGTATTCAAACTGTTTTATTGTTATTATTCTTATTCTTATTAGGAATAAAGACAAAACAAGAGCATGTGATTATTTATTTTTTTTGGCGTGTGAGAGCGGCTGACCCGCTCACCCGCAGCCCGCATAATTGCCTCTGAAATCCTGACTCGACCCACCCGCGCCGTGGGTTGACCCGCGGGTCCCGCGGGTTACGGGTCGACCCGCTCATCACTAGTATCCAGGGTTCAACCGAAGTTCAACAACACATACCGGTATACAGTGGTGGGAAAAGTGACGCGACTGATGACGCGCTGCCGACCGAATCAGAAACCTGAAAATGGTATTGATCCCAGGCTACTGTTTCTCAAGTGGGGGTATGTGAGGGGTAGGGATACGGGAGAGAAAATTGTTCTAGTAATAAGGATGTGGTTAGATAGTGTAGGCATGGTCTTAGTTCCTTAACCACTTGAAACCTAGAGAATCCACATTCTGGGGTGAATATTCTGCGAAAATAGCAGATCTACAAGCTCACAACGTGTCGCAACACTGAGGTCCCTGGGGTACACCTGTCAACAGTGTCTCCTGTCTTGTTTTGTTGTACAGGAGCTGTGAAAAACCTAGATAAATGACTTTGTTGGTAGTTAATACAAAAAATAATACATGTTCCATTTTCCATGGTGTGTGGAAAATGGAATTCAGTTGATCGTGTGTGTGTGTGTGTGTGTGTGTGTGTGTGTGTGTGTGTGTGTGTGTGTGTGTGTGTGTGTGTGTGTGTGTGTGTGTGTGTGTGTGTGTGTGTGTGTGTGTGTGTGTGTGTGTGTGTGTGTGTGTGTGTGTGTGTGTGTGTGTGTGTGTCTGTGTGTGTGTGTGGACGGTGATGGAGCGTATCTATCTGTTCCTGGTAATACCACTGCACACATCAGTAAGTGTAGTAATGCTCCGCTGATGGCAGGCTTTGCGCTCCAGCGCTACAAGCAGCATACAGTAGATAGACATAGTGATGATGATTGGGGTGTTTTGCAGTGGTGTGAATGTGCTCAAACGGTGAGATAAGATGGGTGGCTCATGTAGTTCCTGGCCTCAGTGGCCAAGACCATTACTTAAATGAAAAGGAAAGGTAGCTTTGAGAAGAAGACAAAGGACATGCACATCCCATACCCTGCTGGGCTGAGTGCTGGATCAAAACTTCAAACAGTATAGGAAAATAATCAAATCTGCACACCAGTGTTATGCTCCCGTTGTGGAAATTATTTTGAGTTTCGAGCCGGGAGGCTCTTCCTCAGACCTTACTGAAAGTTAGCTAATCGTAATTCTGTTTCTTAAGTTAATGACAAAGACCAACATAAAATGGTAAATATTGTTCTTGCACCACATTTTCTCCTGACACTGGACAGAAATTCCAATAGACCCACATTTGTATTCCATATGAAGCCAGCATGTCTTCTATGGAAGCATGTTGTGCAGCGAAAATAGCCGATCTACAAGCTCTCAATGCGTCGCAGACGCATTGAGAGCTTGTAGAGGTTATTTATCAACAACGACCAGCAAAGGGTGCATTATCCCTTGCTTATTCCATGCAGTGTGTGTGTATGTATGAGTAAACAGGGATGTGAATGCTATTTGAGTCTGGGTTTCTTTCTGTGGGTGTGTGTGTGTGTGTGTGTGTGTGTGTGTGTGTGTGTGTGTGTGTGTGTGTGTGTGTGTGTGTGTATGGATCTGTGTGCACGTGTATCCCAGACAGCCTCCTGGCCCAGACAGCGATTACTATGCAGGGTGAATAGCAAAGTACTATCTGCTTCCTCCCTCCAGCTTAGTGCACATGTGTATTTACTCACCGATATCTCACTTCTTGCATTGTTAACTACTTAAAGGTTGCATTTGTAAGATGTATTATTTGTGGGTTAAATGGGTTAAATAGCTCTATATTCCGATAGCAATCATTGATTGCTATCGGAATATAGAGTGTTTGTTCAGTAACATAGAGTGTTTGTTCAGTAACAGGGGTCGTCCTCTATCTCCAGCTCTTTATTAAACAGAAAATACATTTTCAGGTCAGGATGCCAATTTTATCCAATCAGGAGAGAGAATCCCACAAAGCTCATTCATCAGCTTCAATTCTGACATAAAGTATGTGAGTGTGTGAAGACTGCACTAGTCTGAACATACTGTACAGGCACCTCCGTCCTGAATGGGATTATAATGCGTTTTAACACTCTTCGGATTTTATCTGCCATAAATGAACAAATCATGAATGAATATGGCATCACAATCATTTTATCCATTTAAATAATGTTGTACATCTGCTATTTTTGAAATGTTTGGAAGAATATCGAAAATGTTTGGGAAAATTTGGAATAATTTACCCCCTTTCCCCCCCTGTGGTCAGTTGAGCAGACACACTGTCAGCCGTTGGACAGAAGCCGTCAACACTAAGCTGTCATGATTCAGCTGTATCTTTATAAGCTGTGTATCTTTATAAGCTGTTTGTAACACTAGAGTGGTGTAATTGATGGTCATCGAGGACAGACGGCCCATTGGCTGCATGTGACGTAATGTGGGCCCGGCGGGCACACTGTCTCCCCAGATCACTTACACAGCCCTTTGTTGGCTGTGGGGAGAAAGGCTTCTTCCCAAGCTTGACTTGGGCGCCTGCGCGTGCGTGTGTGAGTGAGTGAGTGATAAAAAAGCATGTGCACGTTTGAGAGGGACTCCAAGGGTGTGCGAGATTGTATGCCAATTTTGTGTGTGTGTATTTGTAATTGTCCTGCTGTCTTACTTCATTTCTGTCTGACTGTTAATCCGTTAAGACTGGGAACGCGTCTGTGTCATTTTAAGATTCATTTGGATATTCAAAAATGTTCACCAAGTGCCACGCTATGAGCTTGTAGATGTGCTATTTTTAACTGGGGGTCCCTGGAACAACATATTTTGAGATGGGGGTCCGCGGCCAAATACATATCATTTTGGGGGTCCTTGACATGGAAAAGTTGGAGCACCACTGATATATATATAGCAAGATACTTGAAGGAGCCATTCTACCTGTGTGCCTGTTGATGGGCGTGTTTACCCTGGGGGGAGGGGTGCCACGGCATGAGCCGGCAGTTTTAAGTGTCACAGGTGAGGGTTGGATGAAGGAAATGGCTTGGGCACACGGGAGACTTTACGTTTTTTTACCGTCGTTAATATGGGTGTTTGCAAAATATAAAACATGCTGTGAAGCCTACAATCGACATCTGTAATAAACGGGAACCTCACCCAACAGCAGTTTATTGTTTGGACATTCCATTATTATTTGAACGCGTCAAAAACAGGTTTCAAGTGCCCAGCCGAGTGGCGAAATGTTTGCATATAGGATCGCCACTTCAATACTGTTAGGATTTAGAAAACCTTTTGGCCGCGGACCCCCATCTCAAAATGTTTCCAGGGACCCCCCCAGAAGCAAAGATTTGCAAATGTTTGCTTTAAAAACATTACATTCAAAGATTTGCACACATTTTCCACGATTTTTCAAAAATAGCAGAGCTACAAGATCATAGTGCTGCGCTATGAGCTTGTATATCTGACATTTTTGAATAGCCAAAGAAATCTAAAATGACAGATGCGTTCCTGGATTGAATGTCTTAAGCCAGAGTGTCGGTGTTGGATAAAAACACAAGATAGAAGCTTTAGGTACCACGGAAGGACAGGACATGGACTGCCTGTCTCTGAGAAACAACGTTTCACACTTAGCTAGAGTGCTTTTAACCACTTTAAACACTGTAGTGTCCCTATTCTAGGCATGTCATACAGTAAGTAGGACAACATTTGGTGGAAACAGGTGAACGTTCACCCGAAAATAGCCGATCTACAAGCTCGAGCCAATCTACAAGCTCACAACGTGTCTGCTACGACCAAGTGACACCCCTAGGGGACCCCGGTCAATGGAGCTAATATGCATACGAAGCATCAGTCAAGGCGTCATACATTATGACCAAGCCTGGAATTTCATCATTTTAGTTTGAAGGCAAAAAGGCCAAATGCCAGGGCAGGAAGGCCATCAAATAAAACAAGATTTTAGTCCATTGAAAGAATTTAAGGGTAAAGGATGATTTTAAATTGAATATGTAGACTATCTGCAGGGAAATAAATGATAATGTATTTACAATCTGATCCATGCTCAGCCCTGCACCAATCAAAGTCACTGGATTGGTTTAAAGATGGGGACTCAGGGGGGTGTTAAGAATTCAGAATCTCAAGATCAACAAAAGACACTCGTGTCTACATGACAAGAAAGAGATACTGGTGTCTACATATTGACAAGAAAGAAACAGAGGAGAAAGTGGTACAGTTAGCTGGGGCATTAAGGCCACTGTAGCCTCAGGGCATGCCATTTTGTTGAGGGGCACAAGGCCAAACTGAGGGGCAACGACTGGCATGGCTTTCGTGGCCTCCCTGACATTCCTGCCCTGTCTATGACAATAATGTTTGACACTTAAATGTACATGGCCCGGTATATCTGACCACATTTGGTTCCATGCTCACAATCATATCTGACCACATTTGGTTCGTTTTTTTTTTATTTCTCTGTTCACGGATGATCAATGAATCCATTTTATTAAAGGTTGTGTTGTTATTCCAAATATTTCAAAGACTCAATAAAGGCCAGGAGTAATGGATTTTGAAACCAGCATGCCCCCCCCCCCATAGAGGACAAAATAATAAATAAATAATATAAATGTTCTCTTTTGTATTGTGAAAAAACACAAACACATTGTGTCCCTTCTAAAATACATATTTTAGGCAGATTTTGTTTTATCGTCTGTCAGGTGGAAACCTCATATGTGCAAAACTGTTACTTTTCAGGATTCAAATAAAAGAATAGCAGATCGACAACCTCAAAGCGCGCTGCTTCGCGCCACGTTTCGAACTTTGTAGATCAGCTATTTTTGGATACTTTAGTGTGACGCTGTAGTATGATCAAGTACGGCATTCATTTACGCAAAAAATAAAATAATGGAGATAGGAGGTTTCTGCCCGACAACAACGCTAGGTGGGAGAGAGTAGAGCCAAAGGAAGCTGAGGACAGAGAGGACATACAGCATTGGCATCTGGCTAGAATGGAACTGGGGCTGTTGTTGTAATCAGTAACCTCTCCTTTTTTCCATTTGGAGGTGCACTCGGGGTGTTTTGAACAGCTTCGTAAAGTCCTCTGAGCATCAGCAATGTGTGTCTAGAGCAGGGGTCTTCAACAGGGGGTCGGGACCCCCAGGGGGTCCTCAGGGTTACTACAGGGGGGGCCACCAAATCTTTGTGTGATATGATATTTATTTTTACATTAACCACTTGAACCCTAGCATCCCTTTTTCTGAGGAGAACTTGAGCCAAAAATAGCAGATCTACAAGATCTACAAGCTTGTAGATCGGCTATTATAAAGAGGTATGGTGTAAAGGGAAAGCTAAGAGGTATGGTGTAAAGGGAAAGTTTAATCTGCAACACAATGTTATACAATATAGTGGGGATCCCTGCTTCATCTCTCTCTCAGCTAAGGGGTCCTTGGCCTGAAAAACCTTGTAGACCCCTGGGTCTAGAGTATTTTTGTAAGCATTTACGTTTGAATGTTTTTCAAAGGAAGTACTCTAGTACTTAAACTCAAGAACAATTTGACAGAGCAACGTTCACTTGTAGTTGAGTAATATTTTCCCAGCTGGAGTATCTCTATACTCCTGTATACTCGAGTACTGGGGGTTGAGTACTTTGTCCACCACTGGTCCTGGTCTTAGCTTAGCTCAGGACACTATATATTAACCAGGTCAGCATGCAGCGCTCCAATCCCGTTAAGTCTGCTGTGATGTCACATTGTTTACAGCACCTTGGGGGAGGAGCCAAGGAAGTAGTTGTGTATTGCAGTGGTTCTGCCTTACCTTTTCAGGCCACGACCCCCCAAAATAATCATATTTGAACTGGGGACCCCCCATTTTGTTTGACTCCGTTCCACAGATACATATTGTGAAAATAGCCGATCTACAAGCTCACAACGCCTCGCAACGCGAGGCGTTGTGAGCTTGTAGATCGGCTATTTTCAAAATGTTTGCCTCTTTCTTATATTATTTGACAATTTGGCCAATTTTTTATAGCATAGTTTGTTGATTACTTTTGTTGCAGTAATTGTCTTTTTGTTTCGTTTTTTGTTTCGTTTTTTGTTTTAGGTATTGAAAAGGTCTTAAAAGTCCTTACCACTGGTTTATTGTACAGTACATGTTAACTGGACCATTAAGTCACTCAATCTACTTTACATACGGGCATATATCATCAGGTATACATCAAAAATGATTTAATAGGTGTAAAACCCTAGATTTGATATTGTTAAGTGACGCAGAGAGAGACTTGGACTGGATTTTTAAACATAAGATATTCGCACTTTGCAGTATATTTAGAGAAAGCATGGGACAAACAGATAGAGAAAACATACTGTATATATGATGTATATTTATTTTTTTGTTTTGGGGTATTAACCAAATATTTTCTTTTTTTACATTCTGTTTCCTGGAAGTGAATGTGATATTGTTTATTTATGTTTTTGGCGTCTTATAATCCTGTAAGGGATGGGTCTTGTGACCAGACACAAAAAAATGAAGAAAAAAAATCATATAGGCTATATTGTACATGAATCATTGCTAATTAATCCATTCAATCCGGGGACGCATCTCTGTCATTTTAGATCTCTTTTGGCTATTCAAAAAATAGCAGATATACAAGCTCATAGCACGGCACCGAGTGCCGCACTCTGAGCTTGTAGATCTGCTATTTTTTTTTTTAATCGTGAGAATGTGTGCGAATATTTGAATATATATATATATGTTTTGAAAGCGAACATTTGTAACTCAAATCTTTGCCTCTGGGACAAAATATTTTCTTTTACTTTTTTTATTCGCTTTAAAATATATATATATTTTAAGATTCACACAAATGTTCACGATTTAAAAAAAAATAGCCGCACTATGAGCTTGTATATCTATTTTTGAATAGCCAAATAAATCTAAAATGACACGAGATGCGTTACCTGGATTGAACGGGTTAATAATTGTAGGAATAGTAAAAATGATCTTGTTTTGGGATGCTGAATGTTTTTTGTAATGAAAGTAAAGTACACTGAATTAATCTCGCTCTCCCCCCCCCCCCTCTCTCTCTCTCTCTCTCTCTCTGTGTACTCCAGCACTGCCAGTAACTCGAACAGGAGCACGCCCGCTTGCTCGCCGGTCCTGCGCAAACGCTCGCCCACGCCCACCCAGAGTCCCCAGGAGGGTGAGAACATGGTGGAGAAGGGTTCTTCGGACCACTCCTCAGACAAGTCCCCCTCCACCCCCGAGCAGGTGGTCCACAGAAACTACTCGCTGCAGTCGGCCCGCACCGGGGGAAAGAACTCCAAGGTGAGCATGGAGGAGGCACACTAAAGGCTGCTCCATCCCCGTTGAACTATGACCTGTTATTGTTGTTGAATCGGCTCTATGTACAGCAGCCATATTGGACAGAAATTGGGCCCCTTCCTTACTTCCTTCACAGGTGTTACCAATGACACTAATGAAGGCTCTGTTCCATTTAGTGTAGCACAGTGGTTCTCAAACCTTTTAATTTCAAGGACCTCCATAACTCTGAGAGTGTACAAATGGAACCAAATGGACCCGGGAGGGTCCATTTGGTTCCATTTGTACACTCTCAGAGTTACACCCTCTCAAGGAACCATGAGGGTCCCTGGACCACACTTTGAGACCCACTAGTATTTCTAGTGAGCCAACATGCACAATATCAGCACCCTGACTCTGTTTGACCAGAATGGAACAGAGCCTTCATTAGTATCATTGGTAACACCTGTGAAGGAAGTCAGAAGAGACCCAATTTTCTCCAAAATGGCTGCTGTGCATATAGCCTATTACAGTGTTGTTAACGTTCTTCGTATCGTCGCTGTCCAGGCAGAAACCTCCTATCTCCATATTCTAACTTTTTGCGTTTATTTGTAAATGAATGCTTAAAAATATACTTAAAGTACCAAAAGTAAAAGTACTAAAATGTTTGAAAATAGCCTAGGTATAAAATAGGGCTAAAGTGGTTAATGTATGATTTGTAATGTAATAATGTAAATCTGCAAAGTAACTAGTAACTAAGCTTTTCAAATAATTGTAATGGAGTAAAAGTGCAATATTTGCCTCTGAGATGTTAGTGGAGTAGAAGTAAAAGTATAGACAATTGGAAAAACTCCAGTAATAGTAGTAAAAGCACCTCAAAAGTGTACTTAAGTACAGTACTTGAGTAAATGTACTTAGTTACTTTACACCACTGCTACAGCGTCACACAAAAGTAGCAGATCTACAAGCTCTAAACACTTTTGAATTTGAAAACTGGAAAGTAACAATTTTGGACATATGAGGTTTTCACCCGACAGAGGCGATAGACAGGATCATTGATGCACCAGAGCTTGAAAACAAAGGTGTTTTACAATCGTTGCCTTCTGAACAGAAACAGAATTTCCAACATTATTTGGCTGTGTTTTCCGGCCTCATAATCAAAGTTCCTGTGCTGGTTACTATTCCGGGGCGAACATTTGGCAAAGATAGCAGATCTACAAGCTCACAGCATTGCATTTTGAGTTTGTAGCCCAGCTACTGTAGATCGGCTATTTTTGAACTTCAGCTCACTTGATGACTGTGGTGGTGTGATATTCTGTGGTAGGCAGCAGCCTGTTAGAAATCAAAGAGCCAAGGTCATTTTTAACCCATTGAGACCTGAAGCCGATTCTACATGTCTCCTAAATCTGAACAGTTTTCTGAAAAACGTATGTTTCTATATCAGTGGTGCTCAATCTTTTTCATGTCAAGGACCCCCACAATTATATGTATTTGGCCACGGACCCCCATCAAGTTATTTTGTTCCAGGGACCCCCAGAAACAAAGATTTGAGTTGCAAATGTTCGCTTTAAAAATATATATATTCAAATATTTGCACACATTTTCACAATTTTTCAAAAATAGCAGATCTACAAGCTCATAGCGCGGCACTCGGTGCCGCGCTATGAGCTTGTATATCTGCTATTTTTGAATAGCCCAAAGTGTAAAATAATGCTTTTTTGCTCAAATCTAAAAATGACACAGTTCCAGGTCTTAATGGGTTAACCGGTATATTTAGTTTTGGTTCCTTGAACCAGTTTCAGTCCCTGCTTTAGACTAGAGTTCTGCCCAAACCTCCAGCAATCCTGGCCCGGGCCGGGCCCCAACCCAATGAAGTCTGCAA
This sequence comes from Gymnoscopelus microlampas, assembly GCF_963454915.1. Classification (NCBI taxonomy): domain Eukaryota; kingdom Metazoa; phylum Chordata; class Actinopteri; order Myctophiformes; family Myctophidae; genus Gymnoscopelus; species Gymnoscopelus microlampas. Next base: position 29,738,093 of record NC_139945.1, read on the forward strand.
TTCTTTCAGCCCAGGCCCATCACCAAATCCCTTTAATCTGTCTCGTTTGCTTTCTCTGATGTATGCAGCAGCACAACTAAACATAGTAGTTTTATTAAACATAATAACTGTGCCACCGACAAATATACACAGGCTACTGACTATCCATTACAGTGAAGTGATAGGACTTGCTTATGACCAGTGGTGGAAAAAGCACTCACATGTATTACTTAAGTAGAAGTATCAATACTGCAGTGTAGAAATATGTCTGTTACAAGTAAAAGTCTGTTAATCAAAATTTACTTGAGTACAAAAGTATTGGCATCAAAATATCCTTAAAGTACCAAAAGTAAAATTACTCATCATGCAGAATGTCCCATTTCACAAGTTCAACATATTTAAAAAATCTTTTGAAAATAGCAGATCTACAAGCTCACAATGCGTCGCGACACATTGTGAGCTTGTAGATCGTCTATTTTCAAATGGCCGAAATGTATGTAGGGGTTCATGCATGTTTTGTAATAATAATCTAAATCAGTACAATATTTGCCCCTGAGATGTAATGGAGTAGAAAAAAGTATTGAAAATGGGAAATACTCCAGTAAAGTAAAATTCCTCAAAAGTGTAGTACTTGAGTAAATGTACTTAGTTACTTTACACCACTGCTTATGACCATGTCAACTCAGTAGTTATAAAACACATGCATTGAGTGTTTTAATGTGTATGTGCGCTGTGACCCAGATCATTTGATCGGATGTGATTACAATGTACAACAAAGCTAGCTCATAGAATAACATAATGCTTGTTGATGTGTACAGTAAGAATCTAACATGCTGTTTTCTACTTGTTACAGTAAGTCGTAGTGAATCAATAAGACGAGGATGAAATGGCATGGTTTTAACAGCTCTGTGCTTTTGTTTTTACCCCCCATAACCACACCATCATCCCACTGTACTGTATGAGATGTGGCCATGTTATCACAGGCTCAGAATATGAACATTGTCGGTTGTAGATCGGCTATTTTCACTATTTTGTTTTACAGTTTTAGACAGTGGTGGAAAGTAACTAAGTACATTTACTTAAGTACTGTACCACTACCTAAGTACAATTTTGAGGTATTTGTACTTTAATTGAGTATGTTTTACTTCTACTCCACTACATCTCGGATTCAAATATTGAACTTTTACTCCACTACAATTATTTGAAAACTTTAGTTACTAGTTACTTTTTAGATTTTTATTTTTATTACAAAACATACTTTACCCACTTCAGCCCTATATACATTTCGGCAGAAATGTATATATGTATATATATTCGGCAGATCTACAAGCTCACAATGTGTCGCGGTGCGACGCATTGTGAACTTGTAGAACTGCTATTTTCAAAAGATTTTTCATACATTTCAAAACTTGAAATGGGACATTCTGCATAATGTACATTTTGAATTCCGGACTTTTACTTGGAACCGAGTATTTCTACATTGCAGTATTCATACTTTTACTTAAGTAAAACATTTGAGTACTTTTTCCACCACTGGTTTTAGAGGCTTTTTGTTAAAAATGACAAATAGGGACACGTGGTTGAAAGTGGTTAATTAGTCGTATGTAGTCAAATGTACATTGATAGGTTCTTGGACCCTCCCCTCACCAATATGATTCATTATTGTCATAGAATTGGTCAGCTCTTATTGGCCAATCTGAGTCTGTTAGCGATAACCTTAACCATTTTTGTTACGCACAGGCGAGTAATCAGTAAAAGTCTTCACTGTGTGCTCATTAAATCATGCATGCTCCTCCACCTTTCAAAAGTCATAAAAGGGATGTACAGTAATGTTGTCCTTCCTCTTGTAACTGAAAGAAAACAAGCACACTGTGGGCAATTATTTGAAAATGTGACTGATATATACTGTATGAATACGTATGTTGACTTGACCAACCATACTTGGTTCTGCCAGAGTAAAGTGTCTATTTCTATTCTGATAGTGTACAAATGGAACCAAATGTACCTTTAACAGGAGACCCCTTCCCAATATGGAGTTGCACCTCCCGCTTGCATCAGTCATCTTATGGTGTAAAGATGCATCGTCTTTCACAAGTGAGGAGGCGAATTTGACCCACTAAGACCGGAAATGCATCTGTGTCATTTTTTCAAATTTCTTTGGCAATTCAAAAAATAGCAGATATACAAGCTCATAGCGCGGCGCTTGGTGCCGCGCTATGGGCTTGTAGATCTGCTATTTATTTATTTTTAAATCGTGAAAATGTGCGCAAATCTTTGAATATATATATTAATTTTTAGCTCACATCTTATCTTCTGGGGGTCCCTGGAACAAAATATTTTGAGAAGGGGGGCGGGGGGGTCTGCGGACAAATACATATCATTTTGGGTGGTCCTTGACATGAACAAAGTTTGAGAACCACTGATATTCTAGAAAATGTTCTACAAATGTTCGCTTTAAAAATATATACATATATTCAAAGATTTGCACACATTTTTGCACACTTTTTTCCCCTCAAAAATAGCCAAAGAAATCTTAAAATGACACAGATGTGTTCCGGTCTTAAAGGAGAATTTTGGACTAAAGTTTTATTACCTTTTCTATGATGTTATGATATCTTAGGATGAATGGTACAGTAGAAAAGTTTCATAACTCCACCCCTGAGCCGCCACAGCTTAAAAAGGTGCGCGGATTGGCCTTAGGTTAGATCACATATTTTAATAGCTTTTTTTTTTTTTTTTTTTGTGAGAGATCTGACGTTCATAGTGACAGAACACTGTCAAAAAAAAAAAAAAAAAAACAGAAGTCTCGCTAGACGAGATTGAAATCTCGAGATTTCAATCTCGTCTAGCGAGACTTCTGTTGTTTTTTTTTTTGGTTGCATAGTGTTCTGTCACTATGAACATCAGATCTCAAAAAAAAAAAAAAAAAAAAGCTATTAGAATATGTGATCTAACCTAAGGCCAATCCGCTTCAACTGTAAGTGAGATTCCCCATTCAAGTGAATGAGGCAGCTTAGAGGGCTTTTAAGCTCTGGCGGACCAGGGGTGGAGTTATGAATTTTTTCTACTGTACCATTCATCCTAAGATATCATAACATCATAGAAAAGGTAATAAAACTTTAGTCCAAAATTCTCCTTTAATGGGTTAAATGGTGTAAAGATGCATCATCTTTCACAACTGAGGAGGCGGATTTAATAGACAAAATCAAATAATGGGCCCGGATGAGCCAATGTACTTCACAGACAAGAGCAGGTTGGGTACATGGTGGTGACTGGTGACAAAAGTCCATGTTTTGCATTAAAGCCACAAAGCTATCAGGCTTGTTTGGCCAGAGTACATCACTTTCATTAATCATGTTTACCTTTGCTCATGCTTGGTGGAGTGAGTCTGCTTTTGTCATAATTGTTCTGTTTCTCTTTCTTCTCATGCCTCTTTGTTTTCTACCAAACAGAGTGCCTGTCCTCTCTAGTTTGCTGCTGCTATACGTGCCACATGATAGCGTCTGTGATTCTGATAACTGACTGTTTCAACCTTTTCTTTTTGGCTCCTTCAGCGGCTCTTGATTCTTGCAGTCTGCTGTGCTCTTTTATTTTGGTTTGTTTTGTTGTTCCTTTTTCTATCTGATTTTTCTTTGTTCTTCTCCTGAATGCATGCTAGTCTCACAAGCGACTTTCCAAAGTAAGCATCACTCTTTTTCTGTTTCTTACAACCTCTGTCCTGCATCCTTCCCGTAAACCTACCTTGTCTCTTGAGTGACTCTGTGGCAATGCCCCCCCTGCACCCCAATCCCACACATCCATCCATCCATCCATGCCTGTTCCCTGCCCATTATCATTACTTCCCTCATCTGAACCCTGCCCCTGCAGATGGTTCACATTTTCTAACCCTCTTGCACACACCTGGCTCTTCCCTGCCCTTTTGTTCCCCTCTCTCTCTCACTGTCTCTCTCCTTACCTCCCTCTCTCCCCCCCCCTCTCCCTCTCTCTCTCTCTCTCTCTCTCTCTCTCTCTCTCTCTCTCTCTCTCTCTCTCTCTCTCTCTCTCTCTCTCTCTCTCTCTCTCTCTCTCTCTCTCTCTCTCTCTCTCTCTCTCTCTCTCTCTGGGATCAACTGTGTTCTGATCCGGTCTAGGGTGGATATAACATTGTGTCATCAGGCGGGCAGAAACCATGACGGAAACCAAAAAAACGTGCTCTTCTAGAATGATTGCCCTCTACCAGATTGCATTAGTAACTTTGATGAATCGGACAAGTTTCTTCAAGTACTTCTTGAAATACTTTGTTTGGTACTCTCTAGATAGGCGGCGTGGCCTATAGACCGGATCACACTGGTCAGTTTGGAATAAACTCACACAGGCTTCCTGCTGTGTGGAAAGCCTGGTGACGCAAGGTCTCTCTCTCTCTCTCTCTCTCTCTCTCTCTCTCTCTCTCTCTCTCTCTCTCTCTCTCTCTCTCTCTCTCTCTCTCTCTCTCTTCCTTCTTCAGAGGAATCTCCAAAGAAGCACATTCCTAATGATGCTCTATAGTGTAGTATGGCGATTAAAGGCTCTGAATTCCCTTGTGACTTCCTTTGCTCTCTGCTTTGGCCTGCATTCTCCCTGTCCTCCATTTGCTCTCCACCCCCCCCCCCCCCCTCCCCCACCCCCACCCCGATTGTTAAGATTCTGTTAATTGCATTCTAATGCCTGTGATGTCTAAGTGCCGCCTGGCTGAAACCAAAATGATTATTCCATCAGCCTCTCTCTGCGCTCTACTTCACAGTGTTCATATAACTTCATTTAAAGTTTAAACTCTCAGAACCCAAACTCTGTGGACAGTCATTTAACCAGTGGTGGAAAAAGTACTTGCATGTTCTACTTGAGTACCAAGTATCAATACTGCAATGCAGAAATACTCTGTTACAAGTACAAGTACGCAGAATTTATGCAGAATTTAGAAGTACAAAAGTATTGTCATCAAAATGTACCAAAAGTAAAGGCACTCATTATGCAGAAATCTTCCATTTCATGTTTTCAAAATGTATAAAATCTTTTGAAAATCGAGACCCGTTGTGAGCTTGTAGATCTGCTATTTTCAAACAGCAAAGGCTATATAGGGCTGAAGTGGGTAATATATGTTTTGTAATAATAATCAAAATCTACAAAGTAACTAGTAACTAAAGTTTTCAAATAATTGTAGTGGAGTAAAAAATATTTGCCTCTGAGATGTAGTGGAGTAGAAGTAAAAGTACTGAAAACTGGAAATACTCCAGTAAAGTAAAAAAAATACCTCCAAGTTGTACTTAAGTACTGTACTTGAGTAAATGTACTTGGTTACTTTACACCACTGGTGCCAAGACGTGCGCTTGCTCGCTCTCCTCCTCCTGCAGAGAACCTAGAACACCAGCCATTCCTTCCATAACCATACTGCAGACTCCTGTCACATGCAGAGTCCAAAGCCCATACTGTTGCATAGCAAGCAGTTTGCTATTTTTGTCGATACAAAAAAAAATCTCTACTTTCTTCCCCTCTTGTTTTAAGTTACTGTTTTATACACAGTAAATCCATGACTCGTGCTGTGTGTACCCTATGTTAGATTCCACATATTGCTGTGTGTCAATTAGGCCCGTCACAATTATTACATAATTGCCTAATCACAATTATTTGAGATAATCGTAATTATTTAGCACAATCGTCATAGTCGTTTTCATGTTGAAGAAATGTTCATATATATAACACTTTCAAAAATAGTGGAAATTGCTCATTTACAAGCTCACAATGAGACATGTTGTGAGCTTGTAGATCAGCTTTATTAAATATATTATATTATACATATATTCATTTAAAAGTTTGAAAGCAGAAGTTATTAAATATAATTCAGTCCTTTCTTTGAATATTTCAGTCATTTGTCATGTCTGCCCTGTGCAACTTTTTGTTTACAAAGCCTAAAAGCCAATCAGAAATGAACATTTTATTGATATGTGTGTACTCAAATGTTTTACTTAAGTAAAAGTATCAATACTGCAATGTAAAAGTACTTTGAGTCCGGAATTCAAAATGTACTTAAAGTACCAAAAGTAAAAGTACTAAAATGTTTGAAAATAGACGATCTACAAGCTCACAACGTGTCACATCGTGACGTGTTGTGAGCTTGAAGATCTGCTATTTTCAAATAGCCTAGGTATAAAATAGGGCTAAAGTGGTTAATGTATGTTTTACATATTTCTTTTTATAATAAGTACAGTACTTGAGTAAATTTACTTCGTTACTTTACACCACTGATTATTATTTGTGTGACAATTAATCGGCAAGTAAAATGTCTTTATGGTGACAAACCCCAGTGTCAATAGGATCTCTGATGCACTGTTAGACAAGAAAAGTCCTCATTTGGCTGGCTGGGACACAGAGGCACAAACAAAGAGACTGAAACTGAAAGGCAAACAGCGTTGATGGCAGCCACAGGACGCTCTGCCTCTCTCTTCAGACGCTTTTATGCTTCTCAGGCATGGCCCGTTTCTCACACACACACACACACACACACACACACACACACACACACACACACACACACACACACACACACACACACACACACACACACACACACACACACACACAGGTTTGTATTACTATACTTGTGAGGACATCAACATTTTACGACAGAATGTTTGGTAAGCCTAAAAAAATAGCAGATCTACAAGCTCACCACGTGTCGTGAGCTTATAGATCAGCTATTTTTTGGTGCATGACACATATAATAAGTATAAATCATGTTTAACTCTATATTGGAACTATAATTCCAACCTCTACATCTAACCTCTAAAAAATGTCTTAATCCTGACCCTATAACCCCAACCTGAATCGTTTACCAATTGTAAAAATATCTCTATATTGTTCAACCATAAAACAACCATTTCTCTCATGAGGACCAGGGAAAACGGTCCTCACAACGTCTATTTCTCACATTCTGCTGTACGTGTGGGGTCATTTGGTCCTCACAAGAGTAGTAACACACACACACACACGCACCAATTAATTATTACGTCACCCCTCCGGTCTGTGCCAGCGTGCGGGCCCCCCCCTCCCCAATCCCCACGTGAGTCTCTGTGGTCATCAGCAGAGCTCTTGTGATTATGGCTGTTGCTGCGTTTGAGGTCGCCCCGGCAACGCGAGTGTCATCATCACTCCCTGTCCTAATGGAATCTAAATAATAAAGCACACAGTAGGGAGCAAGAAGGGGCACCGGCCCTGTTTGTTTCTTTATGTAGAAAGGGCTGGAACTAGGTGTCCTATAGGCTGAAGGACTGACCAGCCGATGCGGGTGACAACGGTTCACCCAATCAAGGGGTGAGAGAAATACGACAGAGACTGCTCCTCTGCAGTGGTGGAAAAAGTAATCTGATATTTTTACTTGAGTTGAAGTATCGACACTGCAATGTAGAAACACTCCGTTACAAGTAAAAGTCCGGAATTCAAAATTTACTTGAGTAAAAGTACAAAAGTATTGGTATCAAAATGTACTTAAAGTACCAAAAGTAAAAGTACTAAAATGTTTAGCCCTAACCCTTTGGAAAGCAGGCTATATCATATTTGCAAAATTGATGTAGGTGTCTTTTTTTTCTTTCACCACTTTTTTTCCCCAATTTTGTTATTCTACCAATTCCCAATTCCCCTTGTCCTGTACTCCCTTGTTGCTGCTGACCCCCTACCCTACTGGTTGGTTTATTAGGGAGGGTGTAGGCAAGCACGTGTCTCCTGACACTGCCAGTCCACTTCTGTTCACCTGACAGTGAGGGCTTTCCCCGGAAGGTTGTAACTCATACAGTACTGTATGTGTTACAACATACAGTACATACAGTACAGATGTACTGTATGTGTTACAACATTTTCTCTCATTTTTCTTTTTCTTTCTCATTCTCTCCCTCTCTCTCTCCACCCCCTCTCTCTCTCTCCACCCCTCTCTCTCTCTCTCTCTCTCTCTCTCTCTCTCTCTCTCTCTCTCTCTCTCTATTCAATTTCAATTCAAAGAAACTTTATTGGCAGGAGAAAACATACGTTTACATTGCCAAAGCAAAAGTGGAACAAAACAAACAAAACAACGTATAATAGGGAATAGAGAAACGTGTAAAAAGAGCTGTGTTACATTGTAACTATAGCCTATAGAAAACTACCTTACAAAAAACCTATTAATTGTGCATAGTTTGCTATTAACTTGGGATAAGCTTTTGAAACAAATGGCATCAATATTTCTATGTTTTGCATTCACTTCACTTTGTATATAAAACCTTTGAGACAAATAGAATTTATTAGCAATTCAATCTCTCTCTCCCTCTCTCTCTCTCTCTCTCTCTCTCTCTCTCTCTCTCTCTCTCTCTCTCTCTCTCTCTCTCTCTCTCTCTCTCTCTCTCTCTCTGTGTCTCTCTCTCTCTCACTCTCTTCATACTGCTCACTTTCTTTAACTCTTCATGTTTTTCTTTTAATTTTCCTTCTTTCAGTATGACAGACTAAACCTCCTTAAAGTAAGCATTTCATTTTGTTTTCATTTGACCCCGTTGACCTGCTAATCCCTGGCTCTCTCCGCCCTCTTTCCCATTAGCTGTGTTTAGTACACTGTAGCTAGTTTCCATTCTCACATTGTCTCCTTTCCTTTCTTCTGTTGACATGAAAGGAATAGGATTTCATTGAAATTCCTTACTTTGAATAATATATTTTAACCAGAAGGTAAAAAAATTCTTGTGAAGGACTAGCCCTGTCTATCCCTAATAAGACCCTGTGTAACAGCACTCATTTACGGTTTCCCCGTAATCCAGTGGTTCTCAACCTTCTCAAAAGCGTCCGCAGCCCACCCATTTCACCACTTAACACGGCAGCCGATCGCCTAACCGTGTTAACACATCGGGTGCCTGGGGTTTATTAAAATATTATACGTTCAGTGCCTGCATTTCTTCCATCCATTGATATGTTTTGTGCTGTAGAAGCCCCGACACGGAAGTGCATGTAAACAAGCGTGCGTGCGTGCGAGACGGCGGAGGGTCCCGACTAACGCCTGGAACAATAATATTTCCAACGCGATCCTCCATTGCAGAGTGGTTGCCGATCGAAAACAGCTCGCTTCCACCACGTTAAAAAGAAATGGAGATATTAAGCTTTTAGTCAAGGAGATAACATTGGAAACGCCGACCGGAAGGATTTTTGACATGGATCCACATCCGGCCTCTCCTTCTCAGAAACTCCTTGGATGATCCCAAAGTTTCGTTTTAGCGCCCCATGTGGGCCCCACATATAGAAATAAAATTGGGTCAAAAACGGTCCGGACCGTTTATGGCACTCAATGTGTTAAGTGGTCAGCTGGGTGGGCCGCGTGCATTTTCAGAGCACCCCCCCCCCCCCCCCCCCCCGCCCCAATTTTGGTCATGAGGAGCCCCCACCGGTAGAATGTAGAGCATTCACGCAACACTCCCTGCTGACAGGTGCCGCCACAGCCCGTAGGAATATATGCAGTAACAAATATCACCCTCCCCCCTAACATGGCCAATTGTGTTCGTATATATACGAGCTGATCAACAATTGCATTGAAGATCAGTTCTTGTCGACGAGAGACTTTGGCGCACTACGGAGTATCAATTAGGCCTGAATTAACCTTCTTCTGTCTCCTTTGGGGTAGTTTACTACCTGGCTAAAAATGAGAAAATAGTAAATACCAAAGGTAGTGGACCATTTCCTTAAAGAATAAGCAGTTTGACTTATTCTTACTATTACCATGTTGCTATGGAATGGCTATGGAACGTTTTAAGAGTAATGGTATCATGCCACATTTATTTTAGTTTCTAGTTTCTTTATCCAAAACCTTACAAAAAAGAAAAAGAATATGAGTAGTTATTGACTTGTTGACCAAACTATTTGTTAAACAAATCTAGTTGTCTAGATTACAAATTACAAATTGTATGAATGCATTTATTATATTTTTTTATTTTTCTGACTCAGCTACACTATATATATTAAGATATACTTTGGGATTTGGTCACGTACTGTATGAACTGCAAGTACTAAAAATAGTTGAAAAATAAGCAGAAGCCTTGTCAGAGCTTGTTGTTAGAGCAGTAGAAAAAGAGAACGCACTATGGTCTTTCTTTTTTTTTTCTCTTTTTACAAAGTATATAAAATGAACGCTGCCAGCACTGATTTTGGTCAATGGCTTGATGGGATGTTAAAAAGTGGTGTTATTATTTTTTGTTTCATACTGAACGCCCACTATCATTCTTCCTGTCATATTTTACACGTTTGTACCAGTTCCTACCCCTGAATGATCCCTTCCTTACCCTCTGTATTACAATGTATTGTATGTTCTGCTTATTAGATGAGTTTAGTAGGAAGTTAATTTACCTGTTAGGAAGATGTTTACCAAATCTTTCTTTTTGTCTCAATGTATGCAATACTGTCATATTGTTTGTCATACTAGCCATGTGTATTATCATGTAAGATAGATGCTGCCATCTGCTGTTGACAAGATGTACCAGCAGAATATCCTGTTTTGAAGCGTACATGCAAATTCAGAGTAAAAAGTAAAATAAATCTGGTACAGTCGTAGACATGGCATGTCCTATAGTGAGTTCACCCATCCAAAGTTGGTGTATAGCAGAGTTGTGGTTAAATTACTCTCAGATCAGTCGATTCAAGAAGTGGAAATCACTTCAGAAAGTCACCAGAGATTATTTTGCCAAATTTGTTTTATATCCGATCAATCAAGAAAATGTTTTATAACTCTGTCATTGTTTTATGCAATGTTAATCCATTAAGACCGGGAACGCATCGGTGTCATATTTAAGATTTCAAAATCGTGAAAATGTGTGCAAATCTTTGAATATATATTTTTTAAAGCGAACGTTTGTAACTCAAATCTTTGCTTCTGGGGGATTCTACAAATTTCTTCTAAATCCTAACAGTGTTTTGAAAAAACCTACGTTGCTATAATCAGTGGTTCTCAAACTTTTTCATGTCAAGGACCCCTAAAATGATATGTATTTGGCTGCCGACCCCATCTCAAGATATTTTGTTCCAGGGACCCCCAGAAGCAAAGATTTTGAGTTAAAAATGTTCCGCTTTGAAAATATATACAGGATATATTCAAAGATTTGCACACATTTTTTATGATTTATCAAAAATAGCATATCTACAAGCTCATAGCGCGGCGTGCTATTTTTGAATAGCCAAAGTATAAAATAATGGTTTAAGTGGTCACACAGATGCGTTCCACGTCTTAATGGGTTAATAATGTACAATGTACATTGCTGCCCCCCCCCACCCCCCCCCCCCCAACCCTGTTACCCAGTTACCGGTCCATTCACGAACGACCAAGATAACGAGAAGAGTTCTAATAGCAACGGTCTTCCAGTGTAAACAGCTCAGTGTAGTGTAGGAGGGTTATGAATGGTGTTGGACAGTCTATTATGTAGACATTGTGTCTGAGGGACCTTCACATCTGCTATAAATAAACCTTTCTGTTGTCACGTGTTCTGTGTGCACGTGCGTGTGTGTGTGTTTACGTGCGTGCATGTGTACTGTATGGGCCCTCAAGCATATTGCTGTTATGATGTTTAAGCTCACTGACTTAAATGCATTCTCTCTCTCTCTCTCTCTCACCCTCCCTCCCCCCTTTCTCTCTTTATCTCTCTCTCCACAGAAGAGCCAAAGCTGGTACAATGTAAGTCATACACTGTTTATGTAACTTTTACTGATGTGCGTGTGTGTGCGTGTGTGTGTGTGTGTGTGTGTGTGTGTGTGTGTGTGTGTGTGTGTGTGTGTGTGTGTGTGTGTGTGTGTGTGTGTGTGTGTGTGTGTGTGTATACATACATGAGTGTGTGCTGTACATGTATGTTGAGGTGTCCCTTGGGATGTGTTTGGAGTGTTGCATATGAGGTGAAAGGTTCTTGTCCTCGACAGTTTTTCAGCCACCACGGGTCCACCACTGTGTACAGTAGGTCACTGTACCTAAGTCAGCATTGTAGGTCACTGGTCCACCAAGCTCGGATTAACCTGAGCTTAAAGAGCAACCGGTGGCTCTTGAAACTTAAGACTCTGGAGAGTGTGACACCTGCAGTATGATGTTTTCCCCTCATTTCTGCTGAAAGATCTTTTAATCAAAGTGAAGGTTGATGTGGAACCAAAGAATATCAGATGGCAATTTGATATGCTACCACAAGGTGGCGTGCTGATCTTAAAAACGTTATATTAGGAACGTTTGACAGAATTACACGTGTGCTGTATGTATTAACACACATGGTACAATCATAAACAGGAAGGAAGGTTGTGCTCAATAAGCTGTGGTTGTAGAAGAGTGCACGCAAGTGCCAAACCCTTGGTCCTTCTGAATTGTTTCAGCCGGGCATTTTCCCCATTCTGTGTTATTTTATTTATTTCCTTTTTTTATTCCCTGTGTCTCTGTATTTTCCCTTTTCTCCCCAGCATGAACGACAACACATCCTGAGAGTAAGCATGACTTGTATTCTTGTGCCCCTCTCTCTCTCTCTCTCTCTCTCTCTCTCTCTCTCTCTCTCTCTCTCTCTCTCTCTCTCTCTCTCTCTCTCTCTCTCTCTGTTTTTGCTTCCTCTTTGTTCTCAGTCTAGGTGGGCGATTCAGAATCTTGTCTCCCACCTGTCTGCTTCTCGTTTCCATTGAACTCTGTGCAGGCTGTTACCACCTGATAACAAAGTTAATGGGAAAGGCAAATTTCAGGGTACAGAAGAACAGTAATTGAACAACATTTTCACAGCACCTTTCATTAATTAGCATACTTTCCACCAAAAGGGGTGTTAGGAGACTAATTAGTTGAAACACAGCTGTGAATATGCCACATTCTTAAGACTGGACTAAAGAAGCTCTGTAGTTTAGAAAGTCTAATAATGTGTTTTGAGGGTTTTTTAAGTTGTAGCCTTCGAGAGCCATTCTCTTTAAATTCTACTTTGGAAACAGGTGGTAACAAGTCTGCTACTTAACACAGTTTCTCTGGACCTGCCCTGAATGTCTTATGACAGGAGAATGAAGCATGGTGCTTTTTTTTTACCAACAGCATGCCTGTCTGCGCCTTAACTCTAATGCCCTCCCATGTTGTCGGTATACATTTTGTGGATATATTGAGCCATCTTAGTTGGCGGGTTCAGGTCTGGCAATCACAATCCAACACAGAACACCTTGTATGGGTGTTTAAAATTGAGATAAACAGTATAACAAGTTGGGCAAGTACTGTAGCCTTGATGCACCAGGATCAGGGCCTTTTCCCGCTCAACTTCCCTACCGTCCGACTAAATGATGAATGAATATACGGGGTAGTGGACTGCACACATTCCTTTAAAATAACACAAACTATATATTGTAATGAGGTATGGTCCATCTAACACTATCTAATGCTTTCTCTGACAGACTAGTTTGTTTACTCACTTTCCACTTGAGTCTAATCTCTTCTACTTGTCTACAGTACCATTAACGTAGGAATGCATTCAGTGATAGATTTGATGTTTCTCCATGTAATATGAAATGATAACAATACCTAACAATTGTGCAATTTCAACTGGTTAAAGCACTGTACTGTACGTATGTTGTATGCTCAGTACTGTATGTAAAATATTGACCCCTGTATAATGACCCATAATGGCAACAGGCATCCAGTACTTACATTCATATTTCTATGATTTCACTTTTTACTGTTACCCAACGTCTTTCATCATTCCGTGCCAATGCAGGGGAGGAGGCAGGATTTAGTGTGTGTGTGTGTGTGTGTGCGTGTGCGTGCGTGTGCGCGCTCATGCGCGCCGGGTGATAGCGCATAATGTATACCTACCTACATGGACCTCAACAGCATTTCATTAACAGCCCTCAACACCATGTTAAAGTGTAAAAGATTTTGAAAGCAAATTTTTATTTAGTTTTAGTCATAGTCTTTTGAATAAAATTCCATTTAGTTTTAGTCATATTTTAGTCATCTGAAATATTTTTGCTTTAGTCGAGTTTTAGTCGACTAAATATCATAACATTATAGTCGACTAAATCTACCGTTGATGTAGTGGACTAAAATGTATTTTGGTGGTGCCTTGATGGCATTGTAATGTCTGATTTTACACTTGGTTACAAAATTGTCAATATAATTAGTCTTAGTTTTAGTCACCATAGCTTAGTTTTTATTTTGTTTTGGCCAGTGAAAAAAGGTAGTTGACGAACATTTTACGTCTTAGTTTTAGTCGACGAAATCAACACTGGTTAACACTACATGGGGTATGGGGTAAAGAATGTGACAGTGTGTGGGACGGAGGCATGTGACTCCAGTGGTTGTCCCACATCAGAGGCTGAACCCTGCTCCTATTTCACTCTCAGATCAATACTGGCATGTTGTCAATGCTTTATGCGCCCGTTTACTGAGGGTAGATATGACAGAGGTCAAAGCTCCGCCCATAGTGTGCAGGCGTGCCTATAAATCACTCTTGGATGTGTGATGTAGTTGTAGTATACAACTACATCGTAGTTGTAGGTATACCGGTGCAATCTGCAACCCAAACAACAAAGATGAATAAACCAGCAGTTCCTTCTCTTGCTGTTTGTCATCCAAGTGTAACTATGAACCCCCCTCAGGGTAGATGTGATAAAACGTTGATCCCTGAGAGGAAATTGCATGACCTTGCCAACTTGGTGAATGGCCCAGTTGGCCCACTCTGTGTTAGGGTTCCTGGCCCATTTGGGTTTGAAGATGCAACACATTAAAGACCTTTTGTTGTGATAGCAGGCCACAGTCCCTCTGAGAACAACGGTGTGGCTGTCCAGTAGCTCTATAATCGGTGATTCCTGAATGAACAATAGTTTGACTGCTGAATCAATCGGTTATCTCTCTGAATCAGATCTCTTATCTCAACACTGTAGAGTGTTGCTGGGGGATGAATCACACTGATAACAGGGATTTTCTCTCCGTCTCTTATAGTGGCAATCAGTGTTCTCAGTAACTCATATACTGGATACCATCACACACCCCACCCCACATGACAAAAAGGCGATAACAGTGGCATTGGCTAGGTGTTGGCTAACTTCTTTCTTTAAATGAAAGCAGGGGAAAATGTGTTCAGCATAATACTCCTGCAAGGCTTTTTATGTGATGTCCCGTAAGTGCCATTTTTAACTACAAACATTATTTTCCAACCATGTGTCCCATTACTGACTGTTTACAGTGGTAGAAAGTAGCTAAGTACTGTACTTAAGTAAAATGCTGAGGTATTTGTACTTTACTGGAGTATTTCCACTTTCCAATACTTGTACTTCTACTCCACTACATCTCAGAGGCAATTGAGCACTTTTTCCACCACTGACTGTTTATCCAATTCTCCTATGTGTTTTTTTTAAATATTTCAGACAGTGACTGTAGCTGAAAACCTACCGTGCGTAGCCATAGTAATCCTTGTGAGTTCTGGATACACATGACCTCAGTCTGGGCTCCTTTGGACAGGTGTTTGCTGTCTGTCTGTTGGCCAAATAGTAGATCTCTCTCAGGAGAAGTCTATTCCTACTGTGATTTATATCCAGAGACAACAGAATGTAATTTTAGAAATCGAACTTGCGTTAGTGACGGTACACATGTTTTTAATATTTAGCCACAGACCTAGCTGTCATTCTATTATGCGCAAGAATGACAACATTAATTATCATCTATTTAGGTCGTCGTCGGACGAGCCCTCCAACGGTGTTTCCAGTCACCTCGATCCTCCAAGCTATACAACAGGTGTTAACGTATATAGTATATTATATCAGTAACCTCATTTATTAAGCCTGTGTTGCTCCATCTTGTAATACAATGGTGAAAATAGGTCCTTTAACTATCGGATCACTCTGAATGATTTCATTGCTTCTACTAAGTTGGATTGAAGATTTTTAACAGAGACGTGGTTAAAACATGGGTATGGTGGTCAAATTTCAGAATGCCTTCCCCATTTATGAGTGTTTTTGTCAGCTGAGACAAACTTGGTTGTCATGGGGTTATGTACTGTACCACCTCCTAAACTAAATGTCTGAATGTTCTGATTTGTTGTTACTCTATATGAGAGATTCTTCATAGTTGGCGACTTTAATATTCATGAGACGATACCTCTAATTCTCTTGCTATTGACCTTTTAAATAGAACTCAGTCTTTTGGAGTAGAAACAACATGTTCTTTGTCTGACACATAACTGTGGGAATATTTTAGAATTAGTATTTACATGTGATGCGTGTGAGTATCTGCTCCCTTAACCAGGTTGATTTCTGTGTGTCTGATCACTCGTGCATAGATCTTATGATCAGTCGTGCGTGCGTGCGTGAGTTTTTTACTGACAGATCTACATTAACAAACTTGTTTTTATCATCTCTGGAATATATCAAGGATCATATCGATATGAAATTTTAAAAACACCGAAATCATCATATATGCTTTTATTTCTGTAGTTTTTATTTGATTAAGCTTTTATTTAGACGGGTAATCGCTTTGAGACCTGAGGTCTCATTCTCAAGAGAGACCTGGTTCAGAGAGCAGCAACATTCGCACAAAGTTACAAACAGACCGACAGACAGGACAAACAATGCAGAGAGACCGTGACTATGCAATGGTGTCTTGAGCAGCAATAACGAAAAACACTCAATAATGCTCCAAGTTGTACAGAATGCTGCTGCTATAGCCTACATTTAACCAAAACCAGAGAGATCCTATTTTAACTTCCATACAATGGTTGCCTGTCTGTTTAAGATTGATTTTAAGATTTTAGTGATTGCTTTTAAGACACTTCATAGCCTTGCTGCCCTGGCCCCTTATTACATTTTTGGTGTTGGAGTTATTAACCCCTTGAGGTCCTCAGGCCTCAAGGGGTGCTGGTTGTTCCTGCTGGTTGTTCTTGAGTCGAGGCTGAAGGCAAACGGTGACCGCACCTTTGCTGTCAGGTGTCCTCGACTCTGGAAAAACCTGACTGAGGAGTACAGGCACTGTCATCTTTTAAATTACTTAAGACGTAGTTTTATCGAAAGGCCTTCACATAATTTAAAGTTTTGAAATTGTGGTGTGGTGTTATGCTTGCTCCTCTTGTGAGTAATTAGCAATTTGTTGTCACAACTACAGTATTATGCTAGCTAGCAGCTTTGCTGTTCAACAGATAGACCTTGCACTTCCTCATCTCCAACGTTTGCAAAGGGAGGTGACTCATCACCATCTTTTTACATCAATCGAAGGACAGCCAGTGAGAAAGAATGAGCTCGTTGTTTGATTGCTGTTATCAAGAGCCACCACTTTCATCCCCGCACCACCACCAGCACCACTGCTTGCTCACCTCATATACACACACACACACACACACACACACACACACACACACACACACACACACACACACACTCAACCTCAACCCTGCCCCGTATAGAGGCATAGGAACACCAACCTGCCATCTCTTACTGTTTGTCCAGGAAGTTAATCATTAACCACTTCCGGAAGCACTGTACTGTATATATATCTCCATCCCCACCTTAGATAGAGGTTTGCAGTGTTTGTGAGAGTCACTGAGTCACTGCAAGAGATAGAGAACAGGATGCAGTACACGTTTCAACAGTCTCTCCATTAATATCTATTCATTTTCTCACAGTGAATCAAACTGAAAGAAAGGAGGGCATTTTTTGGGGGGCGGGGAACGATACGGTATGAAATTTCGATCACGCTAATCGACGACGGCTCTGCACAGTTTCGTCTGCGGCGTACGAAGGCATCGGAGGAGCCTTCGAATGATCGGCACTGTTTTCCAAGTGGGCCTTTATGCTGAGGATAATTTCCTCTGTCACATTCACTTTCCTGCTTCAGGTTTTCGGCCTCAGTGATTTGAGGGAAGTTTGGGGCAAAACGACACAGTGCTGGAAAGATGGAATGCATGGCTACATTCCAGCACACAGACGAGAGCTAACCACCTTGAGAACTTGTTTTTTTGTTCCCGTCTCTGGAACTGCTGATAGCTTTTTCTTTCAAGAACGGAAGGACGACTTGACTTGAGCACAATCGTTTTCACCCCGCGTGAAGAGGATCGGAGCTCTAGCTTTTTGCAACCTGTTGAGAGCAACCAACAGTCCTGCTACAGCTGACCTCATTGGAGAGAGAGGGGATTACCCAGGGAGAGTTGCATCAACAAGTGAGAAGGAGACGTGGGATAAATGTTTTAATAAAACCTACAGAGACGCTTCCTTTCTTACATTTTTGGGATTGTCACACAACTGCCTCTTCACGTGTGGATGTTGAGACTGACGAGAGGTTGCAGGTTTTGTCTCTGTAGTGTAGAGCTATGTTCGCCTGCGTTTTAAGAAGAGACATACAACCAGGCAACGTCCCTCGTCAAGATTAATGGTCTTGTTTTGCTCGTAATTCAATCACCTTGTCAGACAGCAAGACTGACCTACAGTATTCACACACTCAACCTCTAACAACGACACTTCGCTCTGTGTGTGTGTGTGTGTGTGTGTGTGTGTGTGTGTGTGTGTGTGTGTGTGTGTGTGTGTGTGTGTGTGTGTGTGTGTGTGTGTGTGTGTGTGTGTGTGTGTGTGTGTGTGTCTCTCTCTCTTCAGTCTCTCCTCTCACTCTCTCTCCCGCATTTCTTTTTCAGTGTTGCTCTGTTTTTACTGTTTGTGATCCTGTTCTTCTCTCGTAGCTTTTTCTTTTCCTCTTTCTCGTTCTCTACTGCTTTACATTCTTGTCTTTATTTAGCCCGTTATCACTCTCCGCTGAAGGGAAACCTAATGTAACGCCATGGACTTCATTCATCGTGGGTCTTAGAGGGACACTTTTAAAAGGGGTGTGGAGGACAGCACCGTGAACACAACACACATTTGCCAAGAGGAGCAACTGAAGGGGCGGGAAAAAAAGGAAAAAGCAGCGACCATAATAAAGGACTTGTGGGCCGAGGTTACTAGAGGGCAACGGCCACAACTCTTCTGTGTGTGTGTGTGTGTGTGTGTGTGTGTGTGTGTGTGTGTGTGTGCGTGTGCGTGTGCGTGTGTGCGTGTGCGTGCGCGGGCGCGCGCAAACGTGTGTCTGTGTGTGTGAAAGAAAGGGAGCAAGTCAGAGAGAGTGAGACGAGGATCATGTGGCCAGAGTCAGCTGGGACCAGCACTGCACTCTGAAAAGGAACAGCAACCCAAATCCAAAAACAGGGGGAGAAGAAGATACTGCAGCCTGCAGAACCACCACCGCCACTCTGTTTACTTTACCTCCACAACTATCCGGACACGGTGACTCCTCCACATTCTTAAGCCCCGCGTAGGCTGGGGGGAGAGACCATTTCGGGGGGGGATTTTTTTGAGGGCTTGCACGTCCACCACGTGCCATAAGGATCCTGCAGGATGGAGACCGATGGCGATACCACCATGTCGGACTGGGAGGCCATGCTGGAGATGGACGAGGCCCTGGCGGGATGGCTCATGAAGCACCCGGCCAGAGGGGAGAAGGGGTGGGAGTGGGGGTGGGCCGCCTCCTCAGACCTCCAGGACCCCCAGGACTGTGACACTGAGGAGGTCCCTGCTGTAAGTTACGCTGCATGTAGAGGGGGGGGGGGGGGGGTTGGGGGGAGGGGGTGGCGGTTGACGGACGACACAAGAGTAATGAAGGGTGGCGTGGGATCGGTTATAAACCGGTCTGGTCCGGTTTAAGGTCGGCACAGTAGAATCCATGCTGATGGACCTTTAACACATTGACTGCCTGAGATTAAAATATCGTTTTCATCCCCATTTTTAACTTATAGTGACGATCTTTGGAGAGTCGCGGAAGCCACGTTGTAGACACGGGGGGGGGGGGGGGGGTCTCCTCTATCGACCGGAAACAAAATCTTTTTTTACCGCGATCGGCCATTTTGTTGTTATATCCCGTTGAATATGGCTCGTTTTCACCAAAAAAAGAAGAAATCCGAGCTAGATGTGTTTTTCTACAAATTCTAATATAGGAGTGGACGGAGGTGACATTTTTTGGGATGACGTCACACCCGTCCATTCCTGCTCTCAGAGTCAAGGGATCATTATTAAGTTGTGTTTTTTTTAAAAGGACGTATATTTACAGTACGTCCTTGGCAGGCAAGTGATGTATTTGAAACAGGCCATGTGTCAATGATAGACTCCTCAGTGTTAATGTATACAAATGGTCCCGGTCGGTCCATTTGGGTCCATGTTTTACACTGAATTAACTCTTCGGTTTTGACTCCGTGTTGGCCTATCATTGAGGGGTGTTGGTGGTTGTTAGTTTAGTTTTACACGGTACTATTCTCAGTGAGAGTTTAACCCCCGCATCCATTTTTAACCCAGGATTTCACTGTGTAGGTTATGTGCTATGATACAAGATGCCATGAGCATAGTTCTGTGTTCTCCTCTCACAGTTACCCTCTGGAAAACATTCTTAGCTATGAGTCATAGTTCCAGGGTTCATAAAGGGTCATGGGGGGGGGTATCATGATTACCAGTGGTGTAAAGTAACTAAGTACATTTACTCAAGTACTGTACTTAAGTACACTTTTTAAGATTTTTTTTACGTTACTGGAGTATTTTCCATTTTCAATACTTTTACTTCTACTCCACTACATCTCAGAGGCAAATATTGTACTTTCACTGCATTGTGAGCTTATAGATCTGCTATTTTCAAAAGGTTTTGATACATTCTGCACAATGAGTACTTTTACTTTTGGTACTTTAAGTACATTTTGATGCCAATAATTTTGTACTTTTATTGAAGTGCATTTTGAATTCCGGACTTTTAGTTGTAACAGTGTATTTCTACATTGCAGTATTGATACTTTACCTTAAGTAGAACATTTGAGTACTTTTTCCACCACTGATTACTGATACTGAACTGTGCCGTAGCTGTCTTTAACTCAACCCCAACACGAGTTTGATAACTCGTGTTGGGGTTGACGTTGGTGCTGTCGTGCATAGTAAGGTATTTTTAGCGGGACACGTTGTGTTGTTGTTTTGGCTTAGGCAGTTAAATGTGGGGTTTTTGGTAGTTGAAGAAGGTTTTCCACGATGAATGAGTCACTCACACTTTTTAAGCCATTACTCCCCTTATGTTTTAGTGATTAATATCCTTTGCAGAATTTTGACTCTCCTTTGACTGACGATTGTTGTAAAGTAGATGTAGAGAATGTTTTGCGAAAAAGCAGTTATTTTCCCTAACAACACTTGACTGGAACTTTCTTTTTTCAACTTGAATGGAAAGAACTGTATTGGCAGCCATTGTTTCCTGAAGATTCACTCTTCAGGGAAAGCATCTGTTACAGACATGTAGAGCTCTCTCACCCAGGCCCTCACTTGGAGGCCTGGGGGCAATTACAGGTTTTCTTTATAAAAATGTGACCGTTGTAACCAAGCATTTTCAAGAGTAAAAATACCCTGATGAAGACCCTCTAGGTCGATAGGCTACACATTGGTAAAAAATAAATCCTATATTTTTTTCACCGGAGACAGAGTGCCTTGGAATTATATACTTTACAAGTCTACAGTCCACACCTTTTGGGAATTAAGCAGTAGTTCTTTGAAAACCCTGTTTTGTTCACCTTTTCAAGAGTAATTCCATAAAACAATTTGCAGAGGATACTGCGACTTTCTCAGGCCTACTATTCTTGTCCAGACTAGGAAAACAAAGGTATAGTCATGCTTTGCAAGATGAATCAAACCGCATCATGAGAATAGCGTTTTGAATTTTGGATGAACTGCCTCTTGACATTGAACAATGCCTCATTGTCAGAAACATGCCAGCATCGCTATATAAATGTTGCTATGTTGAGAATGTTCTCATTATGACCACTATAGCACAACAGCATGTCAGCAGAATGACATAAAGAAGAGCCATTGTTTTGGGCATTGTGCTTGACATACAGTCTTAACTCAGACCATGTACTCATGCATGCCACATATCGTTGCTGTCGGGCAGAAACCAGCTAACTTTCCGCTTTTGCATTTTTTTTCCCATAAATCAGTGCTATTATTGAACACCCTTTATGTCTGTGTGTTGGCAAAAAAAACATTGAACCAATGAAAAGTATTAAAAAGCGCTCCTGACAAAAGCAGATAACTCCATTGGATCCTCAAACTTTCTGCTAAACCAGCTAACTCCACCAAAGGGGGGTGGAGTTAGCTGGTTTTGGTGACTCCAGGCCCCCCCCCCCCCTTTTGACCTCCAACCTCATTGTGAGCTTGGAGTTCCATTCAGCTGTTCTTATCAATGATGAACAAAACCTCCTAACTCCACTTTTTGTTTTGTTTTTTCATTTCCTGAAAAATGAACATTTTGGAGTTAGCTGGTTTCTGCCCGACAGCAGAGATATGACACATCCATTTGCAGTGCTTGTCAAAATCCCCCACTGTCCTGGGTATCCATGACAAGGTTGATTATAAACTAACCCCAAAAAACATCCTGATCAGAGACTTGTGGGTGGTTTTAACAAGGCTATTTTTGCGTTTGGGTCCAAATAACTAATGTGTGAGTGAGCATGAGACAGTGTGTTAAGTGTGGATGGCTGAGATTAAATTAAAGGTTAATTTCACCATTGTTGTCTGTCTGTCTGTCTGTCTGTCTAGGTGCTGAGTCCTACGTATAAGCAGCGCAATGAGGACTTCAGGAAGCTCTTCAAACAGCTCCCCGACACAGAGAGACTCATCGTGGGTGAGTGGAGTGGACTAGGGCTGCAATTATCCATCATTTTCTTAGTAATTATAATTTTTGAAACGCACATTAACCACTTTGACACATTGTGAGCTTGTAGATCTGCTATTTTCAAACATTTTAGTCCTTTTACTTTTAGCACTTTTAAGTACATTTTGATATCAATAGTTTTGTACTTTTACTCAAGTACATTTTTAATTTTGGACTTTTACTTGTAACAGACTACTTCTACATTGCAGTATTGATACTTTTACTTAAGTAAAACATGTGAGTACTTTTTCCACCACTGAGAGAGACAGAGAGAAGGAGAGACAGAGAGAGAGAGAGAGATGCCAGCGATAGCACTCCATACATTTCCAGTGTCTCTCACATAAATGCTGAAATGCCTAAAGCAGTGATTCTGTCTGGAGACATATCTTCTCTTATGGGTTCCCTTTCTTTTCAAATGGGGGTTAATACATATGCATACCAATTTGGGGGTCCTTGAAATGAAAATGTTTGAGAATCCTTACATTTGAAAAAACAAACTGTGTGTGTGTGTGTGTGTGTGTGTGTGTGTGTGTGTGTGTGTGTGTGTGTGTGTGTGTGTGTGTGTGTGTGTGTGTGTGCGTGTGCGCGTGGTCAGACTACTCATGTGCCCTGCAAAGGGACATCCTCCTTCAGGGACGCCTCTACCTCTCGGAGAACTGGATCTGTTTCTACAGCAACATTTTCCGCTGGGAGACTCTGGTATGCATGTAACGTTTGTGACACTGTTCTACCTGTTAAAAATGTCTACAGCTCTGCAAAATGTCATTTGCTGTGTCCAAGTAATTATGCATGTGTGTGCGTGTGTGTGTGTGTGTGTGTGTGTGTGTGTGTGTGTGTGTCTGCAGCTGACAGTGCGGTTAAAAGACATCTGCTCCATGACGAAAGAGAAGACCGCTCGCCTCATCCCCAATGCCATGCAGGTCTGCACGGACACTGAGAAGGTGAGGGCCACAGAAATATGATAAAGCATAGCAAGGTGGTGTCCACATCACTGCCAGAGTGTCCTTGACCAATAATGCACTGAATGTTAACCCATTAAGACCGGAAACGCATCCGTGTCAATTCAGATTTCTTTGGCTGTTCAAACATAGCAGATATACAAGCTCATAGCGTGTGTGTGTGTGTGTGTGTGTGTGTGTGTGTGTGTGTGTGTGTGTGTGTGTGTGTGTGTGTGTGTGTGTGTGTGTGTGTGTGTGTGTGTGTGTGTGTGTGTGTGTGTGTGTGTGTGTGTGTGTGTGTGTGTGTGTGTGTGTGTGTGCTCATAGCGCGGCCACGCTATGAGCTTGTAGATCTGCTATTTTTGAAAAATCGTGAAACGTTGTGCAAATCTTTGAATATATATATATACATTTTAACTCAAATCTTTGCTTCTCCCTGGAACAAAATATTTTGTTTCAGTTTATTCTTAAACACCTGACAGACATTTTGTAGAATCCCCTGAAGCAAAGATTTAAGTTAAAAATGTTTGCTTTGATAGAAATATATATTCAAAGATTTGCAAAGATGTTCATGATTTTTCAAACAAATAGCAGATATACAAGCTCAAGCTTGTATATCTGCTATTTTTTAATAGCCAAAGAAATCTAAAAATGACACACAGCTGCGTTCCCGGTCTTAATGGGTTAAAGTGTGCTGAGGAAAAGTTGTTGATAGCGGCCTGTTTTATTTTTTGAAGAATACTCTTGGACTGGATGCATGCATGTTGCTGAAATAGCCTACTACTAAGTTCCTCTTCATTGTTCAATGTCAATATTATGGCAGCCAAGTCTCAACATTCTGCTTTCATTCTTCACAGCACTTTTTCACCTCATTTGGAGCCAGGGACAGAACGTACATGATGATGTTCAGATTGTGGCAAAATGCTCTGATGGACAAGGTGAGTAAGCCATGACGTCACTTCATGTTTTAAATGCTACAGTTATGTACTGTAGCATTTAAAACAGTATATATATTAGCCAAAATAGCAGCACTGGACCAGTAAGTCAAATGTACCTCCAGTGGCCATCAGTATTGGCCAAACATTTGTTTATTTCACCGCAGCCTTAGTTACTTGTAAACATGAAATCTAACTATATTTTCCCAGTGTGAAATGTAGCTGTTAAATCTCTCTCTCTCTAAAATCTCTCTCTAAAGGTCTGCCATGCATTTGGAGGAATACTATAGGAAAAAATCCTTTAGTTTTTCTGCCTTTGCAACATACTATGTTGATATTGTGTTCTTTATAATTATCACACAGGTGAACATCAGAATCAGAACATGATTGTTTGATTTGATTGAATACTTTATTAGCAGTTTGCAAAAAAAAGCACAGGAAAGTGTAGTTCAATACAAGGTCTGCTAAGACATTGGTTCTCAAAGTGGGGTCCGGGGACCCCCAGGGGTCCTTGAGGGAGTTCCAGGGGGTCCCCAGCTAAATGATGGATAGTTAGGAACCAAATGGACCCTTATGGGTCTGTAACTCTGAGAGTGTACACATGGAACCAAATGGACCCTACCGGGTCCATTTGGTTCCATTTGTACACTCTCAGAGTTAAATTAACATTGATTTTACAATATAAATTGGGGTCCCAGAGATAGAAATGCCATTAAATGGGGGTTAGTAGCCTAATGCATGTCAAACTGGGGGGTCCTTGAAATTAAAACAGTTGAGAATCACTGCTAGAACCGAAAAAATCTTCTCTTATTATGGGGTCCCTGGCATATGTTTTCGAATGGGGGTCCGCGGGCTAGTAAGTGTCAATTTGGGGGTCCTTGACATGAAAAGGTTTGAGAACCACTGTGCTAAGAGGATTTAAAACCCAAGAAATCCTATGGCTTGTTTCCATTGGGGTCCTTTGTACTCGATTCATAGAGATATTTAATGACAGACAGATATACACTTCTATGCAAAACATCATAAAAACTGTTTGAAAACAGAAAAACAAAAATATGTACAGTAAACAGTTCGAGGAGGGGGGGGGGGCTAGGCTTTGACTTTTACAGGGGCTAGTTTCGAATTGCAGCCACCAAAGGAGAGTAGGGTTTTTGTCGTCTCTGGACCATAAGGGGACCGGTAGAATACGAGTCAATATCCAAATGACGGGGAAATAAGCCAACGCTCAGAGACCGAGTTTCCATTCTCAAACAATTCCATTTATTGTCAGAGTTCTCTTGCAATCCGTACATACAAGTCAATCATCGTACAGCGCCTTTCATAGAATATGCTTCCCTGAACGTGACATCTGTGTGTACCCAAAACACAGAGTCCCGTTTGCTTCTATTACGAGTCATTATATACTAAAACAGTTAACATAAATAGACTATCTTCCGTCTGTGACTGTCAATCACAAATGCTTGGGCCCGCCCCTTCTTAGTCAGCACAATGAGTTTAGGATCTGCCTTGATTTGTACACATTATTCCCTTAAACCTTATCTATAGAACTGTACTTTTCCATACACTCACATTATGACATTATTATACAACATCCTATTAGCTATTATTTGAAATAAGTCTAAACAGTAACATGTCTGACGTGGTATAAATTATTTAGATGATTAAAATGACTTAAAAGAAACGCATCATTAATCTCGGACTTAGAGACAGCCTGATCATGTTATCCCACTATAAAGGGTTTTTCCCTCGGCCCTATTTTACTAAAACTTAGTCCTATATTTATTTGTGAATTTAGAGAAGATTAGTAAGCATTTAAGTTTGTTCCACCCAAGTAGAGAGCAGTTGTTAGTGTTAACGGGCACTATTGCCTAATTTAGACGGCGCTTAGAGCTCAGCTTGATTCCACGTTTGGACTCACACCCAAGGCACAGGACAGAACAGCTGAAGGTGTCACCTTGGCCAATTCAGCAGCTTTTAGCCACTGCTAGAACCTCTCCAGATAGTGACTAGTGACTTTTATGGTCTTCACCTGTTTATGAGACACTCTACCGGTTTGTGCTTATAATGTACTAATATCATAATAATTTCATATTCCACTGTATCAGCCTTGAAATACACCACATTTTACACTCCTTCACAGCTTTTGGTAGGGCATTCCACATTTTGGTGGCATAGCAGGAAAACAAATTCAAACCCTTGTTAGTGCCAAATCTGGGTTGAACATGATCAGTGGAGCCACATCACATCATTGTTTTTCTAAAGTAACGTTGACATTGATGCATCTCTGACTGGTTCCCTTCCTCCCTTCCTCAGCCTCTGTGCCCAAAAGAGCTGTGGCACTTTGTCCATCAGTGTTACGGCAGCGAGCTGGGCCTGACCAGCGACGATGAGGACTACGTTCCCCCTGACGATGACTTCAACACCATGGGGTGAGTGTGAGTTTACCGTGGTGGGGACTAACTGTAAAAGCTGGCAGTTAAGCCATTAACTCATTGACTGCCAGGGTTAAAACATCGTCTATAGCTGCCCTTGCCAGCGATTCCGAGTGTTTATATTAACCTTTGTCTCTGAGAAAAGATATTGTGCCGCCGCGATAGTCCATTCCATAGTTATGGGCAGTTGAATGTGGGTTGTTTTGGCCAAAAAGCAACAGAAAGCAGAGAAAACTTTACTTTTATAAATCCTTTAACATTAGATCGGACGGGGCTGGGTTTGTTGTGATCACATTATTTCATGGTCTACTCTTCTCCAGAAGTCATAGGATCACTCATAGGTTGGCGAACAGCGCCCTCTAGCGTAAACCATTGAAAACACACCAAAAAAACACACTGGTCAACTCGTCTTTGGCAGTGTGGACCTCGGGCCAACTGACGAGTGTACTCTAATGCTGTGCAATGCAATGCTGTGCTTATAATGTAGGTATAAATGCTCTCCCACCAAGTGTGTCCCAGTGCAGCAGTGCACGCCCACATCTACTGTATGTTGTTTTCATCTGGTACGTTGTGTAGTGTGTGGAGACGCTGACCAGGATTGATTTTTTTCCCTCCATTCAACAATGGAGGGAAAAATACACTAGAGCAGTGCTTCTCAAACTATTTCATGTCAAGGACCCCCAAATTGACACTTATTAGCCCGCGGACCCCCATTTGAAAAGATATGCCAGGGACCCCCATAAGAGAAGATTTTTACGGCTCTAGCAGTGATTCTCAACCATTTTAATTTCAAGGACCTCCAGTTTGATATGCATTAGGCTACGGACCCCCATTTAATGGCATTTATATCTCTGGGACCCCAATTCATATGGTAAAATCAATGTTAATTTAACTCTGAGAGTGTACAAATGGAACCAAATGGACCCGTTAGGGTCCATTTGGTTCCATTTGTACACTCTCAGAGTTACAGACCCATACGGGTCCATTTGGTTCCTATCCATCATTTAGCTGGGGACCCCCTGGAACTCCCTCAAGTACCCCTGGGGGTCCCCGGACCCCACTTTGAGAACCAATGCACTAGAGCAGGGGTGTCGAGCTCATTTTGGGGTCCGGGCCACATTGGTCAAATGGTGACTTGATGTGGGCCGAAACCAGTTGCGGACACGCATGCGCGCTCACACGCATTCAGTTCAGTTATACAGCATCTGTTGTCTCAGACACTGCCACTAACTACGTATATCACATTTTTTTTAATGTATTAAGAAGAATAGCTACTTTTTTGACTTTGAAAACAAACAATGCAATTTGTAAGGAGCCCCAATAAACCATTTTAAGTAGAATCATTCAATTTGAAGTTAAACAATACCTGGTTGTGTGGGTGGTTAGGTAACGATTACCATGTTTTAAGCCACGTTTTCACTACAGTGCCAGAATTTTTCCAGCAAAATAAATATTATTATTTGTACCATGCTGTCATGGCTATGCCTCTGTTGTAGAGCTACATGATTATGGAAACACTTATCATAACTATAATCCATATTTAGATCAGTTATTTAAAACATATTTATTTATTGTGCAGAATTATTTATTTACTATTGTGTAGTAATATAATACAATATGTCTCAAACTATTAGCATGCCATACAGTTGAATTATTGCAAATTAAATAAATATGATTTCAAGAAATTAAAACTAATATTGAATAGCCTAACAAAAGGCAATTTAATGTCTGCAGGTGCATTATTGCATAGCCGCGGGAAGACCTTTTATGTTGCGGGTGCGGTATGTTTTCGGGGGTTTTGGTCACCTAAATTCAGTTCATTCGGTTCGGGAGGGGGGGGGGGGGGGGGGGGCGGCCGCACCCCCCGCACCCCTGCTTCCCGCAGTACTGCATTATTGCACACAGCCAAAATGCATTAATAATATTAGGCCTGCCATTCCTTCCTTTTGGAGGAGTTACTTTCAGTTTCATTTCAGAAAGACACACACACACACACACACACACACACACACACACACACACACACACACACACACACACACACACACACACACACACACACACACACACACACACACACACACACACACACACACACAATCAAAGACAAGTGTTCACAGCTGGTGTTAATTATTTTTGCCCTGCGCATGTTATCCTACTAATGTTACACCCTCTGACAAGTGGATTCTAGTTGTCAAGATGAGAGAACAGCAACACTGGTTACAAAGTTTGCAGGGAAGGCTATTCCTTTCTCACTTCTTCAGTTGAGACGGTGCTGTGTGAGGGGGAGGTGAGAGGGGGGCGGTGCTGTGTGAGGGGGAGGTGAGAGGGGGGCGGGGGCAGGGCGGGGTGTGGAGAGGAATGCAGCGCTCTACTCCTCCAGAGAGACGCAACTGATATATACTTCTCCATACAACGGTGTTTTACCGGATTTGTGATGCTGTTGAAAAAGCGTTCTCTCCAGGTAGAGTTGAATGATGGTGATGGTCCTCTGTATGCTAATGACCTTGGGTGTGGCTTCACGGCTTGGCCATTGTTCTTCTCACAGAATAAGTTTGTCCAGTATTCAGACCCAGCCTCAGTGCATAATTAAGAAGCTACTGGCAGCCGTTTTTTTGGGTCTTTTTTTTTTCTCTCTGTTTTTTTTAGTAGTATCAATTTACTATTTTTAAAAGTATTTCGCGGGCCGCCATGGACCTTTCCGCGGGCCGCCACCTTGACACCACTGCACTAGAGTCTACAAAATATCTGACAAGTTGCATTTCTTGTCACATTGTTTACAGTGGAAGAGATCTCCATATATGGACATGAAAGGCAGTAGAAATGTTTTTGTCCAGTGTGGATACGCTGGTGCTTCTTCAGGTCACCCAACACACTGAAACACTTTTCACACTGTACATAGGAAAGGTTTTTCTCAGGTGTGGACACGCTGGTGTCTCTTCAAAGTACCTAACTCCTTTCCAGTGTAAACTTCCTGTTAACACTGGAAAGGCTTTTCTCCAGAGTGGACTTGCAAGTGTTTCTTCAGACTACTTAAAGGCCTGAAACTCTTACAACACTGTTTACAGAGAAAAGGCTTTTCTCCAGTGTGGATACGCTGGTGTCCCTTCAGATTACCTAAGTCATTGAAACTCTCATCACACTGTTTACAGTGGAAAGGCTTTTCTCCAGTATGGATACGCTTGTGCCACTTCAGGTGACCTAACACACTGAAACTCTTACCACACTGTTTACAGTGAAAAGGTTTTTCTCCAGTATGGATACACAGGTGTATCTTCAAAGTACCTGATCGACTGAAACTCTTAGCACACTGTTTACAGTGGAAAGACTTTTCTCCAGTGTGGATATGCAGGTGTGTCTTCAAAATACCTGATGTACTGAAACTCTTACCACACTGTTTACAGAGGAAAGACTTTTCTCCAGTGTGGATATGCAGGTGTGTCTTCAAAATACCTGATGTACTGAAACTCTTACCACACTGTTTACAGAGGAAAGACTTTTCTCCAGTGTGGATATGCAGGTGTGTCTTCAAATTACCTGACGTACTGAAACTCTCATCACACTGTTTACAGCAGTAAGGCTTTTCTCCAGTGTGGACACGGTGGTGTCTTTTGAGAGCACCTAACTGATAGAAACTCTTACCACACTGTTTACAGAGGAAAGGCTTTTCTCCAGTGTGGAGACGCTGGTGTGCCTTCAGATTACCTGACCCACTGAAACGCTTGTCACAATGTTTACAGTGGAAAGGCTTTTCTCCAGTGTGGATACGCTGGTGCTGCGTCAGGTCACCTAATGCACTGAAACTCTTGTCACAATTCTTACAGTGAAAAGGTTTTTCTCCAGTATGGATTCGCTGGTGTGACTTCAAACTACCTGACGTACTGAAACTCTTATCACACTGTTTACAGTGGAAAGGCTTTTCTCCAGTGTGGATACGCAGGTGTATCTTCAAGTGACCTGATGTACTGAAACTCTTACCACACTGTTTACAGAGGAAAGGCTTTTCTCCAGTGTGGACACGCTGGTGTCTCTTCATATTACCTAACTCATTGAAACTCTTGTCACAATGTTTACAGTGGAAAGGCTTTTCTCCAGTGTGGACACACTGGTGTCTCTTCAGATTACATAACTCATTGAAACTCTTGTCACAATGTTTACAGTGGAAAGGCTTTTCTCCAGTGTGGATACGCTGGTGCTGCGTCAGGTAACCTAATGCACTGAAACTCTTGTCACAACTTTTACAGTGAAAGGGTTTTTCTGCGGTATGGATTTGCTGGTGTGCCTTCAAAGTACCTAACCGACTGAAACTCTTACCACACTGTTTACATATGTGGTTTTCTTTCCTGTATAAGTCATCAGATCTATCTTTACTTCTCCTGGCTGAGTTAAAGTCTTGGTAAGATCTTGATTCATCAGTTCCATCTCCTTTTCTCTGGTTGGTTATAGAGCTGGCAATTTGAACGGCCGCTGGTTCTTCATCACAGCTGCTGAAATCCTTGGATGGAAATATTTGTTCTCTTTCGGCTTGGAGATTTGTCTTCATCTTCTCTTCGCTCACTTGTCTCTCTCTCTCCTTTATAAATCTGTCTTTTTACTTGGACTGTCTCAGTATTTTGTCCTTGACTACACTGTGTCTTGGACACAGACAAATTTGGAGTCTATTGCCTTTTATGGGGCAGGAAGATTTTCCCTCTTACAGTCTCTCTCAAACTCCTCAGTCTTTAACTTAGTTATTTATCCCGGTCTTCTTCAACTCAGAACGCCTCAATAGATTATGTTTGAAGTAACAATTTCTCTTTGATATACTGTTCTTATATAGCATGTTGAGCAGATTTCTGGTCTGATGTCACACACGACACAAACTGTTGCCAAGCATTCCAAACTGCTGATTTGCGCAGGCGTCATTGCAATGAATTAATTTGTCATTGTATATTTGGAGGTTGGACATCTTGGAGGTGGAGTCGTGATGTGAGTGTGTGGGAAAACGTTGTCGAAGGGACTCATCTATTCAGAAATGTGCAAAATCTCATGGAGTGTTCTGTGTGACTTATTGGTTGTCCAGAACCACTGTGCGACAATAGAACTCCATGTATGGACTTCCCTGAAGAATGCACATTATCTCTGTGTGAACCGTACAACTGATGTCGGTACTATGACGTCATACTGATGTCATCAGGGATCCCCTTATATGGAAATAAAATTACTTATACAGAGGAAGAGATCCCCATGTATGGACATGAAAGGCAGATGGAGGGGTACGATGAGTTGTCTGACAACAGGTTCAAAAGGGTACAGGGTGCATTTCATTATCGGAGGAGAATACGTTCCCAACAGGCATCGTTCCCTACGGGCATCGATCGGCCTTGTGTATACAAATAATTTGTACTGTGGTACTGGTTTAAATCTCTGGCAAACATGTTAATACCACTGACGGTGTTTCCATGTTTTTCTGTCTGTCTGTCTGTCTGTGTTCACAGCTAGTCTTGCACACTGCTGGACCAATCTGGAGCAAACTGGCTTGGTCTTTTTCTTCTTCTCGGTTATCGCCCAGGTTCTTCTTCTTTTCGTGTCTTTGAAGCAAGTGGTTATATGACAGTTTCCCATTTCTTTACACAGTCCTTTGTATTATTATTGAACTCTGCGAGATCTTTTAAGCTGCACTGGTTGGGTAGTAGAGGACAGACAAGGCAGTGCTGCATCGTATGGTCCGCTTCTCCACATTCACAGATGGTTGGGCCGGTTTTGTAGCCCCATCTGGACATAGCAGCTTTTGATCGCCCCATTCCTGTTCTCAGGCGGTTGAGTGCCTCCCACTAGACCCATGGTGCTTCTGAGCCAGAAGGGAGGTCTTCAGAAGGGGAGATTCCCATGTCAGTAGGAGGGGGGTCATTCTCAAGCTTTGTTGTCCATCGCCCCGGTTGAACCCCTTTATGCCCTGTAGATTCCCTTTCTACCAGCAGCGGTCATGCTCCGCCTCTCATCAATTTGACCAACCCGAACCCCCCTTGCCCAAGTTCTGTGCCATCGGGCTGCCACTCCCCCTGAATACACTTAAGAGCCCAGAGACACGTTTCTTGACGCTAGTGATGCTTTATTTCCTTCACGGAATAAATAAAGGCCTATGTATCCAAGGTTGTTGGTCCGCTTAACATTGAGCATTAAAAAAAAAAAGAATAATAAGAAAGAAAAAAACAACAACAACAACAAAAACCCTTCAGTCTCCTATTTTACTGAATGCTTAGTCAGGGACCACGTGCAGATACCGTCACGGACCACCAGCGGTCCATGGACCACCAGTTGAAAACCCTGCCTCTATAGCATAAGTATTGACTATGTTTGACTATATTTTTGGGCAAGGTTTCAAGGATCACTATTCACTTACTCTTGCAAACGCTGGCCTGACTCTGAATAGGCGTTGTGATAGGCATTAAGCCACAGACCAATGTGCAAGTCTGTGCTCATGGTCTTTCTTTCCAATATCTAGTGTGTTTCAGACCATGTACAGTATATACACCTTTTCTTGTTGAAACAGTTTTCTCTCTTTGTTCACTATGACCTCTGGAAATGTGTATGGAAGAGAAAAAAACACACAAAAAAACAACTGTTGGATTCTTTCAGGATTCATGTGAGATTTACAGGGATTTTTTGCTAACTAGAACGCACCAGCTCAGTGGCCTTGTAGTTTGAGTGTCCGCTTTGAGATGGGGAGGTCGGGGGTTTCAATACCACCAGCCGGGGTCATAGCAAAGACTGAGGTGCTAGTGAGGGGTACAGACGACCTGTCCTCTGTTTGCAGGTTCTGTGAAGAAATCCCCAATGAGGAGAACGAGATCATCAACGAGTCCTTCAAGAGCAGCGCCGAGGCCAGCCCTCCTCCAGTCCACAACAGCACCAGCCACAGTCCACGGAACGAAACTCCCATTACAGTGAGCCACGCACGCACGCACGCGCACGCACGCACGCACGCACGCACGCAAGCACACACACACACGCACACACACACACACACACACACACACACCATCAGCCACATTAGGCTACTATGGCTCAGCCCAGCAAACGACACCACCATTACAGTGGGACTCAGACACTCACGCCCACACACCAACAGAACCGCAGTCACATGATGCAAGCACATGTGTTCACATTAGTTATTAATACTTAACTTAATTTATAAAGTTTATTGTGCCGGAAAATTTAAATAAACTTAATTTGTCCAATTCCCATTTGTATGGCTCGATGTCCTACACCAGTGGTTCTCAACCAGTGGTCCGGGGACCACCAGTGGTCCTTGAGGGGATTCCAGTTGGTCCCCAGCTAAATGATGGAGTGTTGGAAACTAAATGGACCCTCTGCATTACTTAATTAAAGAATTGTTCTTTTTTTATCAATGTTGGCCTGTTATCTCTCCTATTGGTGCCAACATCAATACAGCATGGAATTGTGGACAAAATATCTTGTCATGCAGTGAGTGGCAGAGGTTAAATGCAGGGGTGAAATGCACTGCTTGCACAAGAGCTTTCTGAAGGCCTTGAGAATTGATCCATCAATCCCTGACAGAACTGTAAATTGCTTCAGAGACCTTCAGTGAAATCCACACTGGGGCCTCACTGCATCACTTTTCATGTTGACGTCTTGACACAGTGGCGCTGTCATCCAACTTGTGTTTTTTTACAGCCTTGTGTAGTTCAGGGAATACTATAATTAACCTGTGTGTGTGTGTGTGTGTGTGTGTGTGTGTGTGTGTGTGTGTGTGTGTGTGTGTGTGTGTGTGTGTGTGTGTGTGTGTGTGTGTGTGTGTGTGTGTGTGTGTGTGTGTGTGTGTGTGTGTGTAACTTCTCCTGTGCCCAGCTTCTATTACTGGGTATGTTTGTGTTTATGTGTGCGTTCCATATCGTTGCTGTCGGGTGGAAACCTCATATTATGTCCAAAACTGTTAATTTTCTAGATTCAAATTCGATATTAGCAAAAGTAGCAGAAGTTCTAGCTTGTGGATCTGCTACTTCTGATGTTTTTGTGTGACGCTGTAGTATGATTTGCACAAATTTTCCACAATAAAAAACAAAACAAAAAATCTTAAAATGACACAGATGTGTTCCCGGTCTTAATGGATTAAAATATGGAGATAGGAGGTTTCTTCCTGACAGCAATGATATACATTTTATATATACCTCATGCCCTAGATAGTAAGACCACCTCACCACTCGAGTCAACACGAAATGCCCTTTGATTTTCCTCTACCGTTATTAGTAGCACATAGTGGCATGTGGCTTGATATCACATGAACGGCACAAATCAGTTCAAGTCACGCTGTCTGGAACACAGATCAGGCCTCCCTTTGTGGGTCAAGCTTGTCACAAACATTACACAATCATCTGATCGCAAGCCGATATACAAGCTCACAACGAGTCGCATCATGATGAGTTATAAGCTTGTACATTGTCCGCTATCTTTTATTATTTTTTAAAGTGTAACGTTATTAAATACAGCATGTCAATCATTTCTTTTTTTATTTGTTATTTGTCATATCTGCCCTGTGAAATGTTATCACTTGATTATTCTTCGGTAAACGACATAATCCATTAGAGCTTGACGTTACATCGCTTTAACATCAAACATATTAACTTGCCTGCATGATTAACTGTGGGACTTGATGCTACACATTCATTCATTCACATGACTTCAAATCATTTGAGGTGTGTGTGTGTGTGTGTGTGTGTGTGTGTGTGTGTGTGTGTGTGTGTGTGTGTGTGTGTGTGTGTGTGTGTGTGTGTGTAGTGTCATCATGTATATGGACAGTCAATCTACCGAGTATAATGAGGAATATACCATCTATCCACAGTGAAAATATTTACAGCAGTTTGCCTCTAATAAGGAAACCAGTGAAAAGTCCATGAGCAAAAGTGCTAGAGTCCTGAGCTTGATTCCCCCATGAGTATTATCACAAACAAACAAACAAACTCACTCAAATCTTACACAAATGTATGTGGAAAATGTCATTACCATGAATTGTATGATATGATCATAACTGCTTACGGCTGCAGGATGGTTTGAATTGTAGAGAACCCCTAACGTCTTCATTGACTACAGGGCACTAAACATATTTTCTCTCCTCTGCCTCTTACAAATAGTAGGGAATTATTTGATTTATTATTTGATGCCAGCAACAGCACACTCGATTGTTTAAAATACAATATGTGAATGCTATATTAACTGCTGTTATTGATATTTGTCTGTCTGCACTGCGACCGGGAGCGATAGATAAGGGCATAAAATGAGTTGTTCCATAATCGCAAATTTGATTTGGTTTGGTTATGATGAAGCTCTTGTCATATTTGCCGGGCCACGGGCTAAATCAATCAGCCTGAGAAACAACTCATTGTTCTCCTTCTGAATTTAAACCACACTGCCTCAATACCGCATAGCGTGAAGTTAATACATTTTACTCTGTCTCCGAATTTAATAAACTGTCCCTGTGCTCACTCCACTAGGCCGACTTTACTCAAATAAACACTAATATTAACATCGGGGAGTATTAACAGGTGTCATCCACATATTTCGGAACATACATGTGATCACTAGGGCATTCCACTATGCATACTGTCAACTCATTAAAATGTCCTTGCAAGGAAAGGCAAGGACTTTGTGAACGAATGAATGACCCATGTTGTATTCTTACATAATAAGTCCATGGGGGCGGCCATAGCTGAGTGGTTAGTGAGCCCGCCTGGGGAGCCAGACCCCTGGTTGTCCCAGGTACGATTCCCGGCCGTGACAGCAATGTGTCGATGTGTGTTTCCTTGAGCAAGACTCTTCACCCCAATTGCTCCCCGGGCGCCAATGGGGGGAGAAGGCTGCCCACTGCTCCTAGTTGTTATAGGGTGGGTTAAAAGCAGAGGACGAATTTCACGCTATGTGCATATATATATACATATATACACATAATGTGACAAAATAACACCCCAAAGGAGTGGGGACTATTCTATTCTATTCTCATGATGTCACTGAACCTAATCTCTCTCTCTCTGTGTGTTTTCTCTCTCAGTTTGACTTGCCGGAGGAGTTTGCAGACTGCCTGCCGGATGGGGAGCTGCTTTTACCCCTGGTGGTGGAGGAGGTGGCGGGCGTCCTGGGCGTCCCCGTCACCTCGCCCTCGCTGGACTTCAACGACAACGAAGACATCCCCACCGAGCTCAGCGACTCCTCCGAGACACACGACGAGGGTAAAAACCTAGTCTTTAAATACTCCATGGCAAGATGGTGTCCCTTGCCAAAAAAAAACGGATTAACAACACAACCTGGCTCATAAATAAAAGCTGAAGACCTTACTGAAGTAAAGTAGGCCTTCTCGACACGCGACAGACAAAGTCAACGTGTCACAACTTTTCACCTAAAATGACAAATAGGGATTCATTATTAATCCATTCTTTTATTATTTTATAACATTTTTGATTTTTATTTTTATAATCGATTAAATCTATTAGTTCGACTAACTGCTGCAGCCCTATTTGAGGTTACAAAGTTCTTTATTCTGTGAGCTATACAGAAATGAGCGTTGCGCTTGGTGCAGACATGCGCAGAGCAAGTTCTGTCAGGGAACTCGGTGCAGTTGCTGCTGGCCGACTATCGGTCGGTCTCCGCTCCATGCTTCTTTTCTCAACCAATCACATACTCACTTCACAATAGAACACCCTATTTAAATGGGGAAGTTGCATTGCTCATTCCTTGTTTGCCTTTTGCTGCTGCCTACTGCATCTATGCTGCTGCTGCAATGAATGAATGAAAATATCTTATCCTTCATGAGTTGTCCTGACAGAACATAGTAGCCTACTGCTTACCATGCTGTGGTACTAGTTGGAAATAAACTGAATTGTCGGTTGAGTCCCGGCAATGTCTCTTAGTGAGTGTGCGTGTGACGATGACAATTTGCACAAAACGTGGAGGGAAATTATTATTATTATTATTTTAATATACACGTCTAGCATAAGGCTGTGTGGTACACTGAAACAGGCTGCCTGGATCGGTGTCACCTGTATGTTAAATATTCAGCCTGGTGCATTTTTCATTTTGTATGTGTGTGTGTGTGTGCGCACGCGTGCAAGTGTGTTGGAACATGTCAGGCTCAGACCAGATGTCAAAGTCGTACCTTTTCATCTTTATCCCTGTGTGTGTGTGTGTGTGTGTGTGTGTGTGTGTGTGTGTGTGTGTGTGTGTGTGTGTGTGTGTGTGTGTGTGTGTGTGTGTGTGTGTGTGTGTGTGTGTGTGTGTGTGTGTGTGTGTGTGTGTGTGTGTGTGTGTGTGTGTGTGTGTGTGTCTAGCAGGCGAGGTGCAGGCCTTCCACGAGGACCTGGGCGGCAGACAGTACATCAACGAGGTGTACAACTTCAGTGTAGACAAGATGTACGACATCCTCTTCACTGAGTCACAGTTCATGAGCGACTTCATGGAGCAGCGTCGATTCTCAGGTCTGTGTGTTCCCTCTGGAGATTCTTATTGGATCTGCCATGACATTATTTGTGTGTGTAATAATAAAGGCGGACATGATGAAAAATAATAGCATCGCTTTGAACTTGCGGGAGCCATGTCACTTTATTCAACCTACACATCTTGTGAATTTGGTCGCGGCAGCATCAGCAATGTGTATTCGGTGGTGGAAGAAGTACTCACATGTTCTACTTTAGTAAAAAGTACTGTATCAATACTGCAGTGTAGAAACACTCTGTTACAAGTAGTCTTTACATTGTAGTGTTACTGTCGTGTCTTTACATTGACATGGTGTTGGTGAGTGGTATTTTTGTTAAATCCCCATTTAACCCATTCAATCCGGGAACGCATCTCTGTCGAGCTGTGAGCTTGTAGATCTGCTATTTAAAAATAAATCGTGAACATTTGTGCAAATCTTTGAATACACATATTTTTTAAAGCTAACATTTGTAAGATATGTTGTTCCAGGGACCCCCCAGAAGCGAAGATTTGAGTTACAAATGTTTGCTTTAAAAAATATTACATTCAAAGTTGTGCAAAAAAAAAATCACAATTTTTCAAAAATAGCAGATCTACAAGCTCACCATCTAAAATGAAAAACCGTAATGCTATGAGCTTGTAGATCTGCTATTTTTGAATAGCCAAAGAAATCTAAAATGACAGAGATGCATTCCCGGATTGAATGGGTTAATTCAATAGAATACAGTATTGCTGCGGTATTCCCCAATGAAGAATTAAAGTCATAAAATGAGAAAAACATAATGCACATACAGTGTACCAAAAAAAATCTGTAGGACTTCAATTCAACTGACGTTCAGAAGTAATTTTTTGTAAATTACTCCCTCTTGACATTTTAGCTTGGCATTGGCGCCTTGTGGCGCCCCCATAGGGCAATATGTGAAACTGCATTGGCAAAAGCATGTAACACCATCTAAAATGAAAAACAGTAATGCACTGGATCCACAGGATCAATTGGAGTTGAATAGCACTAATCTGAAATACTCAGCATGTTATTTGTGAGTTTCCAGTTTACTTTTAACCCATCAAGACCGGGAAAGTGTCCGTTATCATTCTAAGATTTATAAAAAAAAATAGCACA
Source organism: Gymnoscopelus microlampas (assembly GCF_963454915.1). NCBI lineage: Eukaryota > Metazoa > Chordata > Actinopteri > Myctophiformes > Myctophidae > Gymnoscopelus > Gymnoscopelus microlampas. The sequence goes on from NC_139945.1 coordinate 29,777,641, forward strand.
AGCTTGTAGATCCACTATTTTGGAAAACTTGTGCAAAAGCGAACATTTGTAACTCAAATCTTTGCTTCTGGGGGGAGAGGGGTCGCCGGAACAAAACATTTTGAGATGGGGGTCAGTGACCAAATGCATATTTAAAAATGTTTTCTAAATCCTAACAGTATGTTGCTATATCAGTGGTGCTCCAACTTTTCCATGTCAAGAACCCCCAAAATAATATGTATTTGGCCGCGGATCCCCATCTCAAAATATGTTGTCCCTGTGGTGTTTATTTGTGTGTCATTGTGCTGCGTGTTCAGAGGTGTCGTACCACCCATGGAAGAAAGAGGACGCTGGGAACCAGACCAGAGACATCCTGTACACCATCTCTCTGTCCAACCCTCTAGCCCCCAAGACAGCCACAGTCACAGAGACTCAGGTCAGTTCACTTTCTGTGTTTCGTCTCCATATTTTAACTTTTTGTGTTTTTTCGTTAAAAGGTGCGAGGCTATTTTCACAATATTTATCTGTGGAAACGGAATTTATCTGTGGAAGCTAAATGTAATGCCTATAATTCCAAGTGCTTGTCAGGGGTGAGGGGTCCCCAGTTCAAATATGATTATTTCGCGGCCTTAAAAGTTTGGGAACCCTTGCTTTATATAACTAGTTTGCTTGTTCATTGTATCGTCTAATTAAATGTCTCAGGATAGGGATGATCATCTGACCCAACAACCTGGCATTGGTCTGACTGTAATAATGAGCAGCAGATCAGACTGAAGACTGTCCTCTGTCTTTTGTCATGTGAAACCAGCATGATTTAAACGTCCTTCAAAAACAATCCAGGACTTAGTCCTCTCCATCTCTGTTCCGCAGACCCTGTACAAGGCCAGCCATGAGAGAGAGTGTTACATCGTGGACGCGGAGGTCATCACCCACGACGTGCCGTATCACGACTACTTCTATACGCTTAACCGCTACATGCTCACCAGGGTGGCCAAGAACAAGTGTCGGTTAAGGTGAGCAAATATAAGTCAGGTGGTAAGCCCCAACTGTGCTTTTATTTTTTATCCCTGCAGGTCTTTAAACCTGGAAATCTATTGGCTGGAATTACATAAAATGTAAAACACTGGCCTAGAGCATCGTGAAGCATCTTAAACCTGTAATAAATAAGTTATACCCAATAATAATATTAAAGCAAGTAGCTTGGAAACATTCCAACTAAAGCATTACACAGGTGTTAAGGAAGCAAAGACAACAAGAATGTCTTTTATCTTTCTAAAGCATTTCTCTTTCCCCCACGGTATGTATTTACTGTATGAGTTCAGAATGACCTTTTTCAACCCGCTCTCACTCCCAAGGCGTCACATTTTCCCGCTCTGTCAGTAGCCCTGAAACATCAGGTTTTGACATAACTGGACGCCATGGCGATGTTGCGCGTTGAAAAAAATATGTCTAAACCTAATCCTAACCCTAACCTCGACTATGGGAGGTTGTGGTTTCTAGTCAATCGCTGCTACCAGGTAAGCCACGAGGCAGCTGTCCAAACTCCAGATTCGAGTAGTGCTTGAAGCTCCAATGCGTGTCTTTTAGTTGTTGTAGTCCTATAGTGACGCATTAGGGAGTGAAAATGACGCGAGCAGAGTTTTACTAGCCGTTCGCAGTACGGCTTCTTTCGCTCTACATTAGAAGGGTTAGGAACGGTGGGTGTTGTCAGATTCTAATACAGCCCAAATACCCATTCTCAGCATTGGCCTCAGTGGCTTGCCTCCTTAATCACTTGACTCCCAACCCATACCTCTCGAGTTCGCCTACCGTTTAAGACATTACTTTTCCAATAACTGCGGACTACTTTTTTTTGCCGATAAAGTATAGTTTCGGACGGCGACAGAGTCGCGCAGTCTCAAGCGAACTTGAGCCACGAGAAGCACCACCGAGCGCGCTAAAGCACGCGAGTTGCCGTGCTGAACGTTGCGAAGTTCGCTTGAGCCTACTCAGCCCTGTCCGAGTTATGTACCGATAGCCCCAGAATCATAAATTATCGCCCCCCCCTGCAATGCCAGAGCCGAGCATTATATTCCACCACGGAGTACTGTCCTCCTGGCCCCGCCCCCCGCTACTGATAACGGCTAGTAAAACGCTGCTTGTGAAAATGACAGAGCGCCAATAAATGACGCCTATCTGTGAGAATGTGTTTTCCTTTTGCATTTAGGACTTTTTATCCCTTCTCCTTTGGCTCTCTCTTCTGTCTCTAACTCCTCTATGCCTCTCTCTCTCTCTCTCTCTCTCAGGGTATCGACTGAGCTACGGTACAGGAAGCAGCCATGGGGTCTAGTGAAAGGCTTCATTGAGAAGAACTTTTGGAGTGGACTGGATGAGAACTTCCGCCTTCTTGGTAAGGTCCAGCATTTAAGTGCTGAAGTCGTGACGGGGTGTCCTGGGTGGTGCAGAAGTAAAGTATACCTGCCCACCACTCTGGAGTCTGGGGTTCCATTCCTCCACGGTGCCCCCGGCTTGGCCAGGTGCTCCAACGAACACAGTTGGCCATAATTGTTTGCGGGTGGGAAGCCGGGCAGGGGAGTTTGGACTTTGTCAGAATAAGAATGGGATTAACACATGGCCTGCCAATAACGCATATATGCGTTCTTTAGAATCCATCACTTGCCTGCCAATAACGCATATATGCGTTTTTACATTATCATTTTTTTATTTGACCCAAAGACCAAGGAGATAGGATTTGTTGAAGATCTAGACTCCTATCCACTTCCTTGTTAACTTAAAACTTAAAAATTCTGTATCTCGGCTCCTGAGTACTTTTTTAATTTCAATGAAAAATCTCTGGCAGAAAACTGCAAAAAATCTGAAATAATTCTGGCAGTCAATCGGTTAATTGGTCACATCACAGGTTTACAGGTGTAAATCAATGAGTGAAATTAGTTATCATTGCGAGCTCATTTTGTTGTTTTCCTGCCCACTACCCGCTCTACAAGCTCACAACGTGGCGCATCGCGACGCGTTGTGAGCTTGTAGATGTGCTATTTTCAAAAGATGTTTATACATTTGAAAACTTGAAATGGGACTTCTGTAAGTAAGTACTTTTTGGTACTTTAAGAACATTTTGATGCCAATACGTTTGTACTTTTACTCAAGTAAATTCTGAATTTCTGACTTTTACTTGTAACGGAGTATTTCTACTTTGCAGTATTGACACGTGTACTTAAGTAAAAAAATGTGAGTACTTTTTCAATCAAGAATTGGGAATGTGCAGTATAACATTGCCCCGCCCCCCCTGTCCTATCAGAGATGGAGCTGTCCAAGGTAGAGGACATCCTCATAGAGTCCCGCCACCCGTCCCCCAAGGCCAAGGTGGTGAAGAACTCGCTGCGGAGGAGAAAGAGGACCCTCCCGCACCTGCTCAGCCAGCACCTGGAGGAGGCACTGAGCCCCGTCACCACGGCCACTGGCCACGAGGAGGTGATCCAGCGGATCAAGCAGGTGGCCGGCTCCACGCAGACCAGACACCAGAGTCCAGAACACCACCACCACCACCTGCCTGCAGGCCTGGCCCTCTACAGCGTCTCCAAGCTGCTGCTCGTCATCAGCATTGTGTGAGTGTTGCACAGCATGCACACGCACGCGAACACACACGCGCGCACACACACACACACACACACATCCATTTGCAAATCACCACCAACATATATGCGATAAATTGTTAGACCTGGGAACATTTCCTTTGATGTGTTCCACCTGACATGTAGAAATCTTACTTTGACCGTCAAAAAAACTGTTTTTGTGTAAAAGAATGTTTTCTACTTTCCCCATGTGCTTCCCAACTTCACAGCCAGGTGTAAATGATGGATGTTTACTAGATTTAAGGTCACATGACAACACAGTTGTCTAGTTTTCTAGATAAAGGGGGTGGTTCAACTTACCCACTGGCTCATTTTGTCCCGTAGTGGAGTAAAGGGTTAGTAAGTAGTATCAAAACATTGAAATACAATTAAGTAAAGTAAAACAAAATTGTACTTACAGTAAGTACAGTACTTGACTAAATGTACTTAGTTACTTTCCACCACTGCTTGTACTGCATACGGCTATACCAGTGGTTTTATTTCAATGACCTCCATAACTTCTGAGCTTGTACAAATGGAACCAAATGGACTCGTAAGGGTCCCTTTGATTCCATTTGTACAAGCTCAGAGTTATAGACCTGTAAGGGTCCATTGGGGAACCCCCAAGGGTTACCACCACCAACTCCATCCACAGGCATGCATGCAGTAGTACATTTACATACAAGTGTGCGAGTGCATATTGCCATACACACACACATACTGAAACGTACTCACAGAACCCAACATTTCCCCCTGACTCATCCTCATCTCAGTTCTTTAATTGTCTCATCTCGTCAATCCTCTCCTTTTGTAAGCATTTGTTTATGTCGTGTGTGTATTGTGTAACACCCCTCTCTCTCTCTCCCTCTCTCTTTTCATTGCCCTCCATAGGATCTGTCTAAGGTACATACATTCACTGATCAACTATCCTCTTTTAGGCCTGAAAAACAAAACAAAACAAAAAAGTTGTCATTATGTGCTTAATGTCCTCTAAACCAGGGGTTCCCAACCTTACTGTTACCACCAACCTGCTGACAGTTCGTGTCACATTCGTACCAAAACACAGAAGACGGTTGACTGGCAGTCAATGACTGGCTGGTGGCTGCTATTTATATGTTATCAAATCACTACATAATGTTATATCATTGCCCTAAATCAGGGGTTCCCAAAGTAGGGGTCGCGACCCCACTTGGGGTCGCGGGAGACTGACGTGGGGTCGCGAAATTATTTTGGGTCATTAAAAAAAAAAACTTTTTATTCAACAGAATGGATGAAATACCTTCTAAAATGATCACAAATGGTACATTTTACCATTTTAACACATTACAAATGCGCACCGAACGTGCAAGTTTATGTGCATAAATGACCTCCAGGTTTAGGTGGGGTCGCGAGTCAATTTCCGCCTTATTTTGGGGTCGCGGGCTGAAAAGTTTGGGAACCCATGCCCTAAATGGCGATATATTAACAAGGAAAGGATGATCAAAAAATCATTATGTCTGTATTAGCCTTGATGACCGTCTTGACTATGTCTGTATCAGAAATGACTTTGGACAGGTGGAAAACTTTAGTTAAACTTGTAGAGTGACGCATACTTTACCTGAGTTACATCTTCTGAAAGTTGTACTTGTTGACATGAAATAATAATCCTGTTTGTTTAGTGTTTCACTACCGCGAGTGTGAACGAATACAGCTCGTAGTGACGGTGCTGAAACACGTTGAAAGGCTAGGATAGAGATACCAAGGATTCGACAGTGATGTCACTGCTATGCAACACGGAAGTAGCGCGGCATAAAGATACATCCTTGGACATGTGACCGCAATTAGAATGCCTTAATTTATGCAAAATCAATTACAGTAGTGCCAAACCTCACAACAAAAAAATATTTGTTAAATAAAATAAAAAGCGTAAATTTAAAAAAAAAAAAAAAACGTTTCGAGCTTGTAGATCTGCTACTTTTGATACTTTTGTTTGGAAGCCGGCTGTAGTATGCTCAAGTAGGGCGTTCATTTACGAGAAAAAAAACAAACAATGGAGATAAGAGTTTTCTGCCCGACAGCAACGATATAGAAGTAGACATTTTCGAAGAGTTGTTGTGAATGAGACCCATTGTCTGTGAGCGAGGTGGGTGTTGTTTCATCTGCCTCCCTGTGTGTTAACAGCCTGGTCCTGCTGGTGTTTCTGAACATGATGCTGTTCTACAAGCTGTGGATGCTGGAGTACTCTGCTCAGTCCCTCACCACCTGGAAGGGTCTGCGGCTTCATGAAAGGTACTACACACTTATTATATACTATATGTCCAAAACCGTTCCTTTTTATTATTATCATTATTATTATTAATGCGACACGTTGTGAGCTTGTAGATCTGCTGTTTTCACTAGCTTGGGTCCTGGAGAGACATAACATTTCTCTTTTGGTTCTGGAGCTACAGTAAAAGGTTTGGGAACCAGTAGTCTAGAGCTATAGGCCTACAATCAGTCTAACAATTAAAATAGGCCTACATCATTGAGCTTGTGAGCTTGTAGATCGGCTAGTTTAACTACTTTTGTGTGATACTCTCGTACAGATGGGCATACTATAGGGCATTAAAAAACAAACGAGCAACAGTATCAGCTTCAGCTTTATTTGTTTGTTCAGACTCAGGGTCCATTAAAAACGTACAACATGAAACGCAATACATCATGAATAAAAAAAACACCCAAATACCTTAGACACTTTCTGTATCATTTAAAACAAAACAAAAACAAGACAGATTATAATCATGAGGCGAGGTCTCCCTGTCCAATCTTTAGGTATGGACAGTAAGTTTAGCAGTTATTTCCCCCAGACAGCAATTATGTAAGCAGTTTGTGAACAAAGCAGCGCAATTAACAGTTCAGTGACCCAATGCAGGGGATAATATGGATTATACTATAGCCTCCCCGCATAGACTAACTGGCTGCTTGTGGTCATGTTGACTAGTGTGAGCTTCACTTATACGTACAAAACACTTTGTTGGGATTCGGATCAAAACATTATTTATATTGTATATCGTCTCTTTCGGGTGGAAATGTCCAAAACTGTTACTTTTCAGGATTAAAATTCAACAATATGTGTCGGCAGATATGATCGCTCTGAAGTACTGTATAAAAGGCACATTTAGGCCAATTGTTCATATTCTGAGAGTTTATGCAATTGCACGTCCGTTCCATTTTAATGTGATACTTTATTTCAATAAATAAATGTTTAACATATATAAGATGACATTGTTTCATACTTCATTGTGTAAAAAAGCTGTCAGACCTAATTAACACTTATCTTGTATCAATATGGTTCAAATGTAAAACCCATTTTCTCTCACCCTGGCCACATTATGTAAGAGACTGAGTCAAACTGTGGTAACACACATATGCACGCGAGCGCACACACACACACACACACACACACACACACACACACACACACACACACACACACACACACACACACACACACACACACCATATGGCTGTTGACATAATGTGTCGGGAAAAGACCTCTGCTTATATAATTGCCCCTGAACAATTCTAGACTTACTGAAACAATTTACTAAACATTTTTTTGGCAAGATGTCATGCTTCAGCAGTATTGCACAGTTGTTGATAATGGTTGTGCGCGTGTGTGTGTGTGTGTGCGTGTGTGTGCGTGTGCGTGCGTGCGTGCGTGCGTGTGTGTGTGTGTGTGTGTGTGTGTGTGTGTGTGTGTGTGCGTGTGTGCGCGCGGTGTGCGCACGCGTGCATGCATGCATATAATTAGGGCTAAATGTCCCCACAAGTATATAGTATAATTTGAGAAATAGACAATGTGAGTACAGTTTTCCTGGAGGTTGTTGTTTGTGGTTGTTTTATGGTTTAAAAAAGATTTGGGGAGTTAGGTTTACGATTAGGAAAATATTCAGTTTGGGGTTAGTGTTTGGATTAGATGTTTAAAGGTTAGGTTTAGAGGTTATAGGGTTAGAGTTACACTTAATGTATGCATAGTAGCTTATACAGTAGTTTGCCTATTTTTGGCTTTCGGATTACAGGAAAAAGAATTGTAAAATTGATATTCATAAAATCATCGTGTGTGTGTGTGTGTGTGTGTGTGTGTGTGTGTGTGTGTGTGTGCGTGTGCGTGTGCGTGCGCGTGTGTCTTGCCAGTAAACTGCCACAGACACAAATGGAGTGGGCCCAGCTGCTAGAGTCTCAGCAGCGGTACCATGACGCTGAGCTCCAGAAGTGGAGAGAGATCATCAAGTCGTCTGTGGTTTTACTGGACCAGGTACAGTGTCACAACCACACACAACCAGTGGTGGAAAAAGTACTCAAATGTTTCACTTAAGTAAAACTGTCAATACTGCAAAATGTACTTAAAGGGGAAATCCACCCATTTTCAATATTTAACTATGTCATTAATATAGCATAAAGGAGTTGTGTGGAAATAAGAAAAAAGTTCCCCCCTTTCTGTGTTGCCTTAAACTGGAGGATTGATTGTGGGTTTAACATTGCAAATTACAACGTGATGACTCATCATGTTGTAATTTGCAATGTTAAACCCACAATCAATCCTCCAGTTCAAGGCAACACAGAAAGGGGGGAACTTTTTTCTTATTTCCACACAACTCCTTTATGCTATATTAATGACATAGTTAAATATTGAAAATGGGTGGATTTCCCCTTTAAAGTACCAAAAGTAAAAGTACTAATTATGCAGAATTTCCCACTTCGATTTTCAAATGTATAAAAATCTTTTGAAAATAGCAGATCTACAAGCTCACAATGCGTCGCATCCCGAGCTTGTAGATCGGCTATTTTCAAATGGCCGAAATGTATATAGGGCTGAAGTGGTTAATGTAAGTTTTGTAATAATAATCTAAATCTACAAATTAACTAAAGTGTTCAAATAATTGTAGGGGAGTAAAAGTACAATATTTGCCACCTCAAAATTGTACTTAAGTACAGTACTTAAAGGACAACTTTGTTTTTTTACAACCAAGGTTTATATTTTAGCTTGTAATTAAAGTAAATAAATGATGAGTGTAATTTTTTTTCCATTTACTGCTTTCTATAGTTTTAGCATTTTTTGCGATATTTTTTACAGTGGGCGGGGGCATTCTGTCCGGTGGCTAAATATGCCTTTTTTACACAATAAAAAAGGTCCGGCTGTCTGAGATGGCCAGATGTGAGTTATTGGGGGCTAGAAGAGCTACTGTAAATAATAATAAAGAAAACGCCGGGTTAATGTGTTAAAAAAATACATATTTAGCCACCGGACAGAATGCCCCCGCCCACTGTGAAAACACTGTAAAAAAGATTGTGAAAATTGCTAAAACTATAGAAAGCAGTAAATTAATTTTTTTTAACACTCATCTTTTATTTACTTTAATTACAATCTAAAACATAAACCTTGGTTGTAAAAAAACAAAGTTGTCCTTTAAGTAAATTTACTTAGTTACTTTCCACCACTGCTCACAAGTAGTAGTCCTTGGTAGCCTTTTAAGCTTTTAATGCAGCAGCAGTCACAGATACGACCGCGTTTCGGCCTATTGGCCTTCGTCAGTGTATGAACCGCCTCAACGGAAGTGTTCTTTATTACATAACTTCATCAATTATGTAAGTCACACCGTTGCTTGGAATCTGCACCCGGCTAAGTTCAAAGACTACAGTTCCTGTGTAGTCAAGCGTGCCGAACCTTGAAGTGACAGAGTCACAACCACACACTTTATTGTTAAGTATGCTGTTCACAACGCAAGGGATTTGCCTTGGCACGCAGTTCAGTGTTCAGTGTTTTATTACATTACTACTGATTTACCTTACTTGATTCACAAACAACCAGACACTTGATTGACATGATCATAATCAATTGGATTGGCATAGTTCCAATGCATACAGTAGTAATAATGTTACTACTCCTGTCCATGGATTTATTTTTTAGACTGTTTGTTTACATTTTAAAGGTATTAAATGAATACATTAATTTCTAATCAAGGGATTATATTCAGCTAGACACAACATGGTGCGCAAACCAAGTATAAATCGAGCATTATTTCCCCCAGACAGTGAGTAGGCTGCACTCAGACTAGTTCACATAGAGGGTCTATTGAAAGGTCTACGATTGCATCAAAGGTCTATGATTTTATCAGCAACGCCTCCATTCCGTTCACTATTCCACAACCTAACTTTGTTCGATGCACTATCCTAGATGAAGGACTCTTTGCTGAACCTGCAGCGGGGCATCGGTTTAAGGGACTACAGCTCCGAGGCCGAGGAGAAACGAAGTCGATACCACTGACACATCGCCTGCTAGGCCAACGAGGGCATGCTGTGCAATATAGGACCTGTTGTGTTCGTGTACCCGTATGCAGACAACAGCCAGGGAGAGGAGAACGGGAGCGTGAGAGAGGGGGAAGATAAGATGAGACCAGCAGTGAGCTGGCCCAGTACCGAAAAAACAAGCTACACCAAGGGCAGGGACCGTGGCAAGCACCCCCCCCCCCCACCCCTTACCTCCACAGGGTCACAGAGGTTGCAACCCACCCGCCTGGAGGGGGTTAACCGTGGACAGGAATAGCCCCCTCTTACAGACAGGAAGTGAGGTGTGTCCCCCAGCAGCACTGCTGGGGCATTGTGGGAAGGTGCTCGGCCGCCACACCTTGACCACACACACTCACGCACCCACACACACACACACACTCACACCCTAACGTCGACGGGGCTCCTTCTTCTTTCCGTAGTTCCTCGGATGTTTCGCTTTGTTTTGTATTTAGTTTCCTTTCACCCCACCAGGAACAACACTCGTGTCGTAAGCCATGGCGTCGTCAGCCTATAAGTTAGCGTCCTGTGTTTTCAATCCTTGTCCGTTGCGTGTCAAAGAAGAAAAAAAAAAGAAGAGGAACAGAACAGGAGGGGGAGATAGTCAAAGAAAAGAAAGGCTTTCGACGCTCTCGACTGTTCCGAACCAATCGTCCCCTAGAGGTCCTCTCTGCAGTGTCCCTTTTTTAACTGTACTGTGTTGTAAGGTGACTACTGAGTCTCTGCTGCCTTGTTGTAACCTGTCCTGTATGGTCTGTATCAGGGCTGGTTCCCTGCAGAGCCTGTGGGCAGGGAGACGTGTTAAATATTATTTATATTAGCGCGCTCCGGTACCTCACCTGGTAGAGCATGTACTATATCAAGGCTGAGTTCTTTCTGCAGCCAGCCCGGGTTCAAATCCGACCCAAAAGCGTGCTGCATGTCATCCCCCCCCTCTCTCCCTTTCTCTCCTGCCATTCCTGTCTCTCTACTCACTGTCAAAATGAAGCAGAAAATGCTTACAAAATATTTATATTAATATATTCCTAGACTGTGCTCTGGTGTAGTAGAATCTTAGGATTTTGAAGGACATAATGGTATGGAGACCCGACCCATTGCATGTTATTGTTTCGTTACCTCCAAACATGCCACAGGAAGCTGTTTGAACAATAAACCTGTTGGCCATGTCATAAGGAGGAATGATCTATCGAGACACATCATGCAATTCACAGGAATTCTGTTTCACCATCATCATCATGTCCAGCAATTTGCAAGTATCAATTCTGCAATCATTGCTGATATTTTGGCATTTCTTTTCTTTTCTTTTTTACACACACAGTGTTAAATCCCTTACATTGCACATTTTCTGTACCTGACCACCTTTCCAAGAGATGAGAATGTATTTTGGCTGGGAAAGCAAAAATACCCCTAGTGATACTGTAATGAAAAAAAGGGGTACTGCAGCCGGACGAGTAGGGAGACCCATGTTCTTACGTGTTTTATTACTAAACTGTGACTGTATCTCTTTAAAAAATGTTTCAAGATAGAAAGAAATCTATGAATATATTTGAAATATATAAGTGCATATTTCATTATTTAAAAGATATATTTCAAAATATATAAACTTTACATATATTTATTGTTAATTTATGTATATATGAAAAGTTATCAGAGCTCTAGACTGGTTAAAGAATTTCTAACAAAAAGTGTTTTAAACCTGTGAAACGCATGCCAGATATGTCTGTGACATGTCTAGTGTGCATGAATGAGTGTGTTTTGCGCGAGTGTATTCGCGCATGTGCATGCGTGTATGCGTGCGAGTGTGCGTGTGCGTGTGTGTGCTTTCATGTGTAAAGTGGGAAGTGTTTAGCATTCCACAATTGCTCAATATTTCATTTCTGGCACATGTAGCCAAACTGCCTTTGTTTTTAAGACGCTGTGTTTGGATGCGGCCTTGTGTTGGACCGAACTGGCTAGTTTACAATCGAAGTGTTTCATATCCAAAATGAGCTATCTGACATTTGAATACTTTCAGACCTGCTCTTAAAAAAATGACCCGTAGTATGAACAAATTATGGTACTTTTTTGGAAGGATAATACATAATACAAGTCCTCACCTGACAAAATAACAATGATAAATAATGGGACCCAATGCATTTTACTTCTATGGAGTAATGATTTATTTCCCAAATTGATATATAGCATTTTTTAGAATAATCTTTCCAACTACCACTATCCCAACCACTCTACTCATGAAAAACTGTGATCATTCCCAAATGCTATTCTTCCTTTCCCCTTTCAAGTGTATGTTGGATGCAACAAAAGCATGAGTATCAACTGTACACATCTAAAATGTAACCAAAAGAGAGGGACTAGACATGTTCCTTCTCAAGATGTTATGCTAGATTTTAAATAAAGTATTTATCGCGGATGTGAGATGCCTACTGGATGACGTGCCGGAAAGCAGCATCTCTTTAGAATTATTGTCAACAAAGACCGCCCCCTTGATGCTGAGGGCACTCATGAAAGCACTTACAATAAAGAGAGAGAAAAAGACTAGTGCTGTGAGAGTAATGCACTTTATGGACCATTCATACAGAATGAAAAAGAAAGAAATGACAGCACTACGGTCTGGAGGTTTAGAAAAACATTTTCTGAATTTCTTTTGGTGTAATATTGTCATATTTAATCAGTTACTCCAAAAGATTTGGAACTTGCAGTGTCACTGACAGTTGTTGTATTGAGGTTTTCAGAGTTAAAAATTATAGAATTCCCCCTGTAATTCTTGACAGTGACATTTTCGTCATACACCAGGTGTTACCTGGCATTCTAGCATATTTCCATTTTGCATTTCTCAAATATTCACGTCCCAGAATAGTGGCTTCAGACTGAAAACAGAGTGACTGTTGCTCTCTCCATGGTATATATTTCAGGGCAAGGCAGGAGGGAGTTGTTTGAATGAGGGCATAAGGTAACTGTTTCCACAAAAGTGTGCCAGTGTGTTACTGAGGGATGTTTAGAAACCAGAAAAGGCTTGCTTTTGGTGCGGGAGTTTCTGCTGTGTGTGTGTGTGTGTGTGTGTGTGTGTGTGTGTGTGTGTGTGTGTGTGTGTGTGTGTGTGTGTGTGTGTGTGTGTGTGTGTGTGTGTGTGTGTGTGTGTGTGTGTGTGTGTGTGTGTGTGTGTGTGTGTGTGTGTGTGTGTGTGTGTGTGTGTGTGTGTGTGTGTGTGTGTGTGTGTGTTGTAAAATCTGAAGATCTGGAGTTGAAGTGCTTGGAAAATGTTTCTGTTTTATAGAAATCACTTTTCACAATCAGGCTAAAGGCGACACTGAAATGATGCTTCATGTATATGGGATTGTATTTCATATATATACGGTATATAAAAATGTGATTGAAATGCTTTAAGAGTTTTGTTTTCAAATTGTATGTTTGTTTGCTGTTTTGGAAGTAAATTGCTTGATTGCTATGGATTTAACGTAGGCAATAGGAACATTCTTACTTTGAAAAACGTATGGTCAACTCTCAGTTGGTTAATCATTTAGGGAATCATGTTGTTCATTCCAGTTGGTTATACCTCACCTTCTTAGAATCAGCCCAATCTGGCTTTAATGCCACACTGTTTTACTTTCTTAATTTGTTATTGTTTTGTTGTAATTCCGAAGCCAATTTCTATCTATTTATTCATCATGTCATCATAAAGCCTATGCATACATTTGTAACAGTGACCAATTGTTATTATTGTAGGCTACTATAATGGCCGATCAAACACCTCATTTTGAAAGGCATTAAAGGTCTCCTTCACGGGTAGATCTATATCTCTGCAGTGATATGCAGTAACGTATCACACTTGCGTTCACCATCACATCATTTCCTTTGAACCACATTTACTGCTCGTCTGATAATCCCAAATGTAAATTAGTTTTTGTTTTCATTATATTCCCTCTTCAATCTTCAATTGCTAGAGTGCACTCACACAGATTTTGGTATTATGCGTATTGTTGTACGATTTCTATCCTTTTCAACGCATGATGTCTGAACCCAACAGACCAATGTTGTTATCATAGACACGTAAAGAATCATGCTCTTCACTGATGAAATGAATTGGCGATGGGTTTGCTGTCAGAGATGTAGCAAGGTGACAGCCTCGCATGTACAATTCACTACTAACGCTCTTGGTGAAGACATGATAGAAATGGCTCAGACACACACACATCCCTGCCGAGAAGTGACTAGTGATCAAACGCATAGCAAATGCTCTTCTTTGTGTGTCTTGACAAAATACGTCCTGGTGTAGCTCTTTTCAAAAATGAAAATGGATTCTACTGTATACGTTTTTTTTTCCCTCCTTTTTTTAAAATCTGTTTTGATCTTTAGAAAGAATTTTACTGACATTTATACCTGAAATATATACTGCAAGTATATGTTATGTCTGTCTACAGTGTACACACACACTGATAAAATAATTCAGCCTGCGCTGCGCGTGGGTTTTGGGTCATTGAGGACTTTGCCTAATAGAGACTGAGGTGAAAATTGGCTTTCTGGTTCATGTGACGTAGAGACAGGAAGTATGAATAAAGAAAAGTATTGAACAAACTGGTTTTGTCATTTTATTCAATTTTGCAATGTGCCAAGACTACAGAGTAGGCCTATTTAACAAAAGTGAATATGCTACTGTACATCCCATACAGTCCATTTTTATATATGTATGTCAATAAATATTAAATGCATTTTTATGGGACTGTTAATCTACTCAGGAACTCTGAACTATATACAGTGACACCCAGAGGTCATTGAAATGTACTTACGGTAATCTCTGGGAAAAGATTGACCTCAAAGTAAGGAAAAAATCCTTAATTTTCGCATATTGGTAGTACACAGCTATTAACAATACATTATGTTAATAGTACAACTCACTTTCATTGTGGTTTAAATGGAAATGTGAGTCCAATTGTATTTGTTTATTGTGTGTGTGTGTGTGTGTGTGTGTGTATATATATATATATATATATATATATATATATATATATATATATATATATATATATATATATATATATATATGCATGCAAACCATTGCCATTTGGGAACACCTCTTTGCACAAAATGATCCTGTGACTCCAGGTGAAAGCTTTGATGTATTATTGATTTTATTTTAAAAGGAGAACAGACAGGCTATTTGTCCTTTTTCTTGGTTGAGTAGTAGAGTAAGAAAGCTGGGAGAAGCAGAAGCACACAGGAAGGAAGGAGGGGCTGGTGTAATCCCATCCTACTCCATCAAGGTTTCATGTGGCACCACTAAAGGGTGCAATCCTTTATTGATTTCACTAATAACTATATCCACCTCAGTCTGAAAGGGTCACAGTTCATATGTGCATACAGTGCGTGTGCACCTGCCACAGAGACAGAGACAGAGACGAGCAACTTTTATATAGTAAATGAATTACTACTTAATGATTCAAGTCATTTATGTGTAAAACATATTTAGCTTGTTTCAAATTATTTTTGGCTGGATCTAACCTGGATCTGACCTAACAGCCTAAGATCTGTGAATGTCACTGAGTGATGACGTTGTACCATTGATTGGCTGGTTGGCCTAACGGACAAGCCAATTTCTCTTCTTACTACATCCCATAGCCTGGAGGGACGATTGCTCTGAGCTTGGCTTGTCCATTGTTAGGCGAACCAGGGGACCAATGGTGTATCTTCATCACTCAGTCAAAGACATTCACTTTTATACATTTTTTTATTTTATTTTATTTTATTTTAGTTAACAGCTTGTTCATGTCATGTGATATGCTTCTTCAGTACACTTTGACAACCAATATTACTGGGTCCACTTCGGACAAATGACTGACAATCCCTCTAACAACTTGCCCACCATGTCACAGCATACACGGTCCAGCCATGCTGCGTTTTGACCCAGGCTACTGTAAGTGATGTAATTTATTTACACAATGTTTTAACCAGGGAGATGTCTGTTGGGAATGCATGCCCCTTGGTTATGCAATACCCATTTTACTTGCTGTCAAAGTACTTAGTGCAGCAGCCATTATCATAGTAGATTCTTAGAGGTCACTCTATGTTTGGAAGGCATGCCCCTTTGGTTATACAATACCCATTGTACCCACCTACTCATTATCATAGTACTTGGAGGCCGGTCTATGACGTCAGTAATCAGTATAATGGCATTATATTGATGACATGATATCAGGGTCAGGGATCTCCATAGATGGACATATGGACGTTGCAACATTCAGCACAGCGACTCGACTCGTTCAGGATAGCAACTCAATTGCCTGAGTTCGCTTGCCGGTGCCTCTCGTGGCTCAAGTCCGCTTCAGGCGGCGCACCTCCGTCGTTTTAACAGTTTTGGCCTAACTAATAGTGGTTCTTAACTTAATATAAGGGTCTTTAGTCTGTTCTCACCAACTTAATATAAGGGGCTTTAGTCTGTTCTCACCAACTTAATATAAGGGGCTTTAGTCTGTTCTCACCAACTTAATATAAGGGGCTTTAGTCTGTTCTCACCAACTTAATATAAGGGGCTTTAGTCTGTTCTCACCAACTTAATATAAGGGGCTTTAGTCTGTTCTCACCAAGTCGTCCGCTTGTACCGTGCATTCCGCAAAAAAAAAAGCGTCCGACTAGGTTGCTAAATTATATCAGCAACACAATACACAACAAAAATAAAGCTTACATTTTAATTGGGTGCGGGGGGGCGGTAAGGGACCTGGATATTGGATAGGGGGCACTGGCCCAAAAAAGGTTGAGAAACACTGAGTTAGACAGTTCTCAAGATATGAAGGTGACACAGTCACAGACATATGAGATTTTGCACATTTATAGATAGATACAGGCATTCTACTTTATGTGTTCTAGGGAATAGGCCTAATGTTTTCATCATCTGTAACAGCACTGCAGTAAGGTGTTTGACACTCCTCTGTTTTAGTACTCCCAATTCTGAGCTTTTGCAAAGTCAGACAAATAACTAAAGTGTCTCAGATCAAATGATGGATGCTTTTATATATTAGTATGTACGCTATTGTGTATTTTACTTCAATTAATATAATAATGCATGCTGGTCCACATTTATATAGCACCTTTTTACAAAGTGATATTACAGTATTACATTCATTCACAAATACATTCACATTCTGACAGCATGCAGGCACCAATGAATCAGCTCATTGGGAGCAGTTGGGGTTCAGTGTCTTACTCAAGGACAAGATGCCAGGAGGCGTGGGTGGGGGTCAAACCATGATGAACCTTCCAATTCCCATCCTGAGGAAGATGATAGACAAAGAGAAAGACATGTGGAAGGTCTTCGATATTTTACTTTTTCTGTTTGGGTTTTTCTGTAGGGCTATTTTTTTTACCTTTTTTTTCTTCAAATATCCAATAAATTGAATGTATTACAATATAACATCACAACCAATAGCTGATATATATATATATAAGTATAGGCTATCTTGTATATATATATATATATATATATATATATATATATATATATATATATATATATATATATATATATGTATATGTATGTATGTATGTATGTATGTATGTATATATATGTATGTATATATATATGTATGTATATGTATATATATATATATATATATATATATATATATGTGTATATATATATATATATATAATAAACTGCCAGGGATCAGATATTCAAATTGCCATACCATCCCAACATTGGGTTGTATTGCATATAAATCCATTCATTCCCATTGTTATCAAGTCCTCTGGGGACGTGTTGTTCTCCTTATCCCACCCTGCCCCTGTCCTCAGAAATCTGCTATTGAATTCATAAGAATCTCTGTCAATTGACACGTTGACCTGTCTTTCAGCTTGTCTTCTTTCATGGGTTTTCCATTACATAAAAGAGCTATTGTTGCCATAATCAGTTTAAAGCACAACAAACACCTCTCAGTTTTCCACCAATATATTCATCTTTATACTAAAAGTGGTCCATTCATTGGCCCCGGAATTAAAGGGTGAGGTCCATAATGAATCAATGGGGGGATGGGACACACGCAGCTCCCTCACAGCCAATGAAAGGGAAGATTTCATTTGCAAGGGGCGGATGAGATGAAATCCACTTTCGTCTTGGACCCTCATCGCTGAGGGCGGGGCGCTGCTCTCTGTTTGACAGCTGCGAGATGGAAAATGTATAGCGGCACAGTCTGAAGGAAACCATGCTGCTCAATGGCAACCAGCACGAGAAACGAGATCCGATCATGGCTTACATAGACCACAGAGATTCAGAATGCTGAACAGGAATGAATTCAGATTATTCACATTTTAGAAAAACGGCACACAATTATTTATTTTTTTGTCATGCACCGCGCGTTTTCGTTCCCAATGACCGTGGAGCGCAGTCGGACCAAGGAGCGCCTGGAGGCGAGTCTGGCCGGACTGTGTGAGCTGGAGCTCCGCAAGCAGAGGCAGGAGTGCCTGGTCCTCGGGGCGCTGGCCCTGGGTCTGGGATCAGACCCCGTGATGATGCATCATCCACGGGACGAGCTGGCCTGTTTCAGCAGCTGGGGCCAGGAAAACTTGACATTGAGACGTCAGCTGGTAAGAAGTTTTTATGGGTTGAGTTTTTGCTACTTTGTTTTTACAGTTGTGTGTATATGGATACTGTTTGGTTCTATGTTGGCCGACCAGCGACCACCAATAATAGGCTAGCATCACTCAAGAATCCGTTTATATCCCTGGCTTGCCTCGTCCAATTAAATTACCATGAACATCTAGAATGGTAACCGGAACACTCGCCCTAAAACACGCTCGCCCCCATTATTTCCCGTTTACTGAGGTTACGCTTAAGAATAAGGTTACGTTTAGGAGTAAGGTTAAGGTCTTAGACATAGTTTTACTGAGGTTACCATTAGGAATAAGGTTAGGTTTTAGGCATAGTTTACTGAGGTTACGTTTAGGAATAAGGTTAGGTTTTAGGCATAGTTTTACTGAGGTTACCTTTAGGAATAAGGTTAGGTTTTAGGCATAGTTTACTGAGGTTACTTTTAGGTCCTAAACTTTAGTTTTACGGAGGTTACCTTTAGGAATAAGGTTTTAGACATAGTTTTACTGAGCTGAGGCTATGTTTAGGAATAAGATAAGGTTAGGTTTTAGGCATATAGTTTTACTGAGCTGAGGTTATGTTTAGGAATAAGATAAGGTTAGGTTTTAGCCTAAAACCTAACCTTATCTTATTCCTAAACATAACCTCAGTAAAACTATGCCTAAAACTTTTAGGCATAGTTTTACTGAGGTTATGTTACATTTAGGAATAAGGTTTTAGGCATAGTTTTACTGAGCTGAGGTTATGTTTAGGAATAAGATAAAAGGTAAGGTTTTAGGCATAGTTTTACTGAGGTTACGTTTAGGAATACGGTTAGGTTTGTTTTAGGTATAGTAGCTAGTTTTAGTAAAACTTTAAGTAAAAATGTACTGAGCTGAGGTTACATTTAGGAATTCCTGGTGGTGAGTGGCTAGCGTTCCGACTCCGAGGTCGCCGGATTTGCTCCGGGGCGACCGTGTTTTGGGGCGAGACTTTTGGTATTCTCTAGAACACAACGCGGTCTCATTTGTTATCATCTTGACCGTTGGAGGGACACTTGGTGTGGGTGGCTGGGTGCGCCTTTTGTGTAGTGGCGACCCTTATCTGCAAGAAAAGTTACTTAAGTTGATTAATAGGTGGCCTGTGTCTTTCTCAGAGGATGTAATCTGGAGCCATCGCTCGGGTTGAGATTTATGCCTGGGGGTAACGGAACGAAATCAGGGGGTGGGGCACCCACCGCTTGTGTAGAGAGAGAGGGTCTAAGCTACCATTTAATGGCCCATTGTTCCTTGATCATGGGCTTCTATGGGTTTTTACTACTCCAACAACCTCTTATTTGATGCTCTCTCTCTCTCACACGAGATCATAAATAAATGAAACATTCGTTTTGATGACGATGGGCTTTTAGCTTATACATGTCATGCCATTTTAATGAGGATATATCTTGTGCATAATTGATGGTTCAGTTTGTTGTTAGTGACGACCTGACTAGTGTGCAAAGATCCACCTAAAAGTGAAAGCGAGGTCAGAGATAGATTCCTGTAGAAGTATTAGCCTGGTAATTGGTTCTCAAAGTGGGGACCAGGGGGGTGGGGGGGGGGGGTTCCAGGGGGTCCCCAAGTAGTTAACATAGCATCACAATCATCTTAACCACTGTATCCATTTATATGTTGGCTATTCAAAAATAGCAGATATATATACAAGCTCACAGTGCGGGCTGCAACTTCAAGCTTGTACATCTGCTATTTTTTGAAAATATTTGACACAAATCTTCTCCCTCTGGGGGTCCCTGGCACCAAATATTTTTAGATGGGGGTCCATGGTCAAATATATATCAATTTGGGGGTCCTTGGCACCAAAAAGTTTGAGAAACTACCGGCCTAGTAGGCGTGTTTTTATCAGACTGTGATTGATATCATAATTAATCCCATGATGATGGGAACTTCTCAAACCAAGAACATTGGTTCAGTGACATCATCACAGCTAGCCCGCATGAACGGAAACTTTTACGCATGAATGGTTAGTCTATCTATTCCAAATAGGCTACAGTGCATTATTATTTTCTTTATTGGTGGGCGTGGGCGGGGGGGGTTGGGGGGGGGTATATCAGTCAGTAGCTTTCTCTTGATTGTAAAACTCTGCTTTATTACTGCCATTTAATGGCCTTTAAGTGCATTTCAATGATGTAGGCCTATTTTAATTGTTAGACCCTGTAGTGTAGGCCTACATTGCTCTAGACTAAAAAATTGGCCGCACTGGCCCAGACCACTGGCGTAGCAGTCCGGACACCTAGGCTCCAAAGTAGCCTGACAGCGTGTCGTGGGTCTGAGTCCCGATCCCGACAGCCTTTTGCTGCATGTCACTCCTCATCTCTCTCCCCATTTCCTACTCAGCCTACTATCATATCAATAAAGGCACTGTAGCTGCTCTCACACAGTCGGCTCCCGCTGGTCTCAGACTCGCTTTAGCTACAATAAGCTTCATGAAAAAAAAGGAGAAAAGAGTGAAAAAGAAATTAAATCAGCACAGCCTCCTATTGCTCTCATCTCTCCCTCTCCCACCCTCCCTGGCCTGCATGCGCCGGGGCCTTAACAATAGGCGCATATGGAGCGGAATACTAATGATTCACGAGGCCCCCGACGCTGCACCGCGAAGGAAGGAAGGGGGGAGTCGTGCGCGGCAGTCGCCTTGAAAGTGCATCGCCCGGTGAGAGCTGTCAACGCTCCTCTGCACACCGCGGCCCCATTTCAGCGACAGTCACGACGGACAGAACCATTTAGGCCACACACATGCGACATCATGCTTTGCTACGTGGCTGCATATTTTTCTGTCCGTAGTTCCTCTTCTCAATGATGATGTTTATCAACTGCGATGCTTATTCGAGCGCGAGGATAATTACACTGTAAATTCCTTGGAGATTTTGTTGCTTGGAGATTTGCCCGACCCCTTCGGTCTCCAACTGAATCCTCAAGATTGAGCTTTCCAAATATCAGGTCACCATATGGGCCATGGAGCCAAATCCCCAATCTTATCTCCCATGTAGGTTAAAGTGTCTTGAATGTAGAGGGCCTTTAACATGATAGAGGAGCTACTGACCCATGGCACCATGTTTGCGTGTGTGTGTGTGTGTGTGTGTGTGTGTGTGTGTGTGTGTGTGTGTGTGTGTGTGTGTGTGTGTGTGTGTGTGTGTGTGTGTGTGTCTGTGTGTGTGTGTGTGTGTGTGTGTGCGGTTTGGTGTGTTCGGAGCCTATATAATGTTATGCGAGTACAACTTGGCACATGTAGCAATTCCCCAAAGGCCGCAAACCACTGTGACAGAGACATTTGGGCTGAGGGCTCTATCTGTGTCTCTCTGTCTCTGTCTCCTGGCCTATACAGTCTCTCTATCTATGGTGTCTGAGGTGTTGACAGCCAATGGAACGCCAGACAGCAGCTGGGAAAGCACAAGGCCGTGTCTTCACTGTCAGCCACCCTGCTGGGTCTGTTTGGTCAGTGTGGGGCAAGTCTGTACTGTGAAATAATTGCCAATTGTGCGTATACAGACAGTGCACAAAAACACAGCGCACACAAAAGAATAGTGTCAATAGATCATTTGACCTATTTAAACATGGAGTTATAATAGGAAAAGTTGAGGATGTGGTGTGTTTGTGCATGCGTGTGTGTGTGTGTGTGTGTGTGTGTGTGTGTGTGTGTGTGTGTGTGTGTGTGGGTGTGGGTGTGAATGTGTGCACGTATGCCCCATTCATATGCATGCATATTTATCTCCTCATGTTGTATGTGCATGTACTAGTGTTTAGGTTAGGGTCGTTATTGGTATACTGTAGCAGCAGTGCATGGTTATTTATGTCTGTGAAGTTTTATGGGCCCTCCACACCATGCACGATAACTATAACTGTAAATATATCATTTTAAATATCATTTCGCCTCGAGTGGATGCTGAGTCCACACAAGCTACAACTGTAACGATAACATCAGTGTGGATGCTCACATAATTATCATTGCTGGCTTTTATGTGTGTGTGTGCTTGTGTTGACACAGCATCACGTGATCATCATTAGTGAGAGTAGTGGTCTGAGCCACGTTCAGCACCGACTGTCCACTGGATGGATGGGGGCTCCCTAGTCTTTTATTTACAATGCACACACTCATGCACACTCAAGCTTATTGCATACGTGTGTGTGTGTGTGTGTGTGTGTGTGTGTGTGTGTGTGTGTGTGTGTGTGTGTGTGTGTGTGTGTGTGTGTGTGTGTGTGTGTGTGTGTGTGTGTGTGTGTGTGTGCGAATGTGCGAATGTGCATGTGCGTGTGCATAAGATTGAATCCATGCATAATCTTGACATTTAATTAGGACCCCTTGTGCAACCCCCCCCCCCCCACACACACACACACACACACACACACACACACACACACACACACACTACTGTACTCTTTTTTTGGATACCTGATCAAAATAGCATATGCAAATTACCCACGGAGGTGCATACATACACACATACCCAACATTATTTTTACACATTATATAACCACTTTGTGTAGCTTGCCTTTGAGGCTCAAGGCTCTTGGAATCAGCTGTTGGACACCTGAGCACAGACTGGGCCTATAGTATGTTCAGACTCTTTTCACTGCCAGTTCCCTGGTCGGTCTGCTACACACTGAATGCAGGGCACTACAGACAGGGCATGCTAATGAATGTTATTCATTGCAATTATACAAACCCTGCGGTCTGACCGTGCGCCCATGTGTGTTGTAAATGTGCATGTTAAACCTGGCTAGTGTTCGAATATCACATAAAACATTATTTATTGAACTCAACTTAAATCTATAAATGAAAGAATGTTTCCGTAAAAAAAGTAGAATGGGAGGCAAAGCGATGGAGATGGGGGGGCTCTGTGCGCGCGCGCGTGTGTGTGTGTGTGTGTGTGTCGCGTCTTGGCCTCTGTGCACGTGAGTGTATGTGTGGCAGTTTCCGGCTTCCCACAGACTCTCTCTCGCTCTCTCTCTCTCTCTCTCTCTCTCTCTCTCTCTCTCTCTCTCTCTCTCTCTCTCTCTCTGGAGCCAGTCACAACACAGCTTTAATTATAGAGAGGCCAGAAGTTAGCCTGCATGCCTTGTGTGCCTTGTTCCATGGCTGAATATGTTCCAGCTCTAAAGAGCCATGCTGCCCACTCCGAACCACCAAAGCTGGCAGCTGGTAAAGGATTCTTCAGATCCGAGGCCTGATGAGACACTGCATGCATGGTCCACACACAGCATCAATACATACTGTACTTCCCTGAGACTGTATAAATGTAACATTTGTACAGGATCAGAGGTACAAATTCTTAACCCATTAAGACCTGAGGCCGCGTCTAAACATTTTCAAAATCCTAAAAAAAAATCGGAAACAAATATATATATTTTTTAAATCATGATTTTAAAAAAATAGCAGATCTACAAGCTCATAGCGCGGCACTCGGTGCCGCGCTATGAGCTTGCATATCTGCTATTTTTGAATAGCCAAAGACATCTAAAGTGACACAGATGCGTTCCAGGTATCAATGGGTTGTTAAATTAACATTGATGATTTTACTGTGTATGCAGGGAAAAAAACATACAGTGCAGTATAACTTATATTAAAATGTTATTTATTTAATGTTATTACATTGTTTTTACAGGGTGTGAAATATCATTAATATTTCCGTTATATTCACTGCAGCCGACTTTGGTACGATACCATGCATGCATCACTCATCTCAAGGCTTAAGAAAATTGTTTTTCGGCCCGGTCCCCTGAGCTTCCTCTACTCACTATTCACGACTGAAGTCAATTTAACAGAGGCAATCAATCATAGCTTTCATCTGGTTGGTGTGTTGTCACCGTGAGAGAGGAGGTGGTCCTAATATTTTACACCCTCCGTATCTTTACAGTTTTATGGTTAGGTGTTGCCGGCTTTACTTCCCCTCTCGTCCGTCTCCACCATCGTCCCCCCCATCCCCCCCATCCCCTCCAGCAGCCTGGGGGCAGGGGATGCAGTAAAACACTAATGATACAGTGTGCAGGCTGTCTGGCATCCATGGGGGTAGATGCCATTAATAATGAAAGAGAATCAAAGACACAGAAACACAGAAAAAAAGGGGGGGGGGACCGATACCCCACAGCCAGAGCCATCCTTATGTAGTGGATTTGGTGTTAATGTGGTTTTGTGTCTCGAGACGGCACTGGGTTGGCTTGTCGGCCCACAAAGCCATGTTTGTTTTGTGTACAATTTCATTACATTTTAATAAGCACCACCACAGTGTCCGCAGTGTGTGTGTGTGTGTGTGTGTGTGTGTGTGTGTGTGTGTGTGTGTGTGTGTGTGTGTGTGTGCGTGTGCGTGCGCGTGCGTGTGCGTGTGCATGTGCGTGCGTACGTTGATGGGTGGGTGTTGCATGCGTGACTGACTGGGCTCGAACGGGGAGGAGGTGAACCATCAATTGTGGTGAAAGTGTGTCATTGATGAATTGATTTCCAATAACCTCGCCTCCCGGCTATATCTTTACCTCGCATTGGTAGCTAATGACACAGTGTCCCCAGCCAATCCCCCCCACCCCCCCTCTTATATACAAATGCGCCAGCGATGTAATGATAATGCTCTGTCGGAACAAAAGAAAGCACCCGGTTGTTTTTTTGCGCGTAAAGCGGTTGTGTGATGGCAAGTATAGGTTAGCTTGGGTCAATTGCGCTGGACAGCCACTGTGTGTTATCAGGGCATTGATCAGCCTTCCAGACAAAGGAGTCCAGAGATCAGGCACTGATAGCAGCGCTGTGCGGTGGCTGAAAAGATCCTTATAAGGAGTCCGGGCCTGCTAGTTTACTGTTTGTTGTTAGAGCACCAAAACCATATACTGTACTATACACATAGTCATGTTTTTTTTTCACTTCTTTTTCTTTTTTTTCCCACATCCCATACTGTGAGACACACAGTATGTTTCTGTTTTACTAGTAGAGTATAAGAGTGAATGGGCAGCCAGGAGTGACATTCGTGGTTGGAGAACGAAGTTTGGTGTTTTCAATAGAGATGGACACACATTCACTGTTCTTGTGGCAATCAAACCTTTGAAGGCCTGGTTAATGGATGGTCTCTCTAGCCACCAGGCCACCCCATGGCCACTGATTTGATGCTGTCATAAGGATATGTTTGGTAATGGAGTGATTGTGTTATGAGCGAAAAACATGAACTCTTACAATGCTAGTGTTTCGGGCCTACTATAGCCCAGTGGTTCACATTGTCAATCCAGGGGAGCCAGAGCAATGCTGGTTTTCATGCTAGTCATTTAATCAGGTACTCATTTTATATAATGTAATGAACTACAGTACCTGGTACAATAGACAACTAACTTTTCTGGGTACCCATCACTATAGAGTTGAGTGTTGTGTGCTGTCAGTGACTTTTGTCATCTTGACTCCTGTGGTCGTTATTAACCCATTATGAACGGGAACGCATCTGTGTCATTATTAGATTTCTTTGGCTATTAAAAAATAGCAGATCTACAAGATCATAGCACGGCACTCGGTGCTTGTAGATCTGCTATTTGTGCAAATCTTTGAATATATATACATTTTTAAAGCAAACATTTTAACTCAAATCTTTGCTTCTGGGGGGTCCCTGGAACAACATATTTTGAGATGGGGGTCCGTGGCCAAATACATGTAATTTTGGGGGTCCTTGACATGAAAGGGTTTGAG
>NC_139945.1:29806294-30126294 GCF_963454915.1 Gymnoscopelus microlampas
AAATGTGTGATTTTTCTTCCTCTCACTCTGTCATCATCCTTCTATCTTTGTAATTATTTTTGATATATTTTGGGCTACTCACTTTTTCCCGCTCTCTCTCTCTGTGTCTCTCTCTCTCTCTCTCTCTCTCTCTCTCTCTCTCTCTCTCTCTCTCTCTCTCTCTCTCTCTCTCTCTCTCTCTCTCTCTCTCTCTCTCTCTTCCACCTTCCTGTCTCTCTTCATTTTCTTATCTCCCTGTCCTCAGGCTTCTATGAGTCGAGTGAGGGTCAGTCTCCTAAGGGGAGGCCTTATTCTGCTGAGCCCACAGAGGTCCCTGTCTCTCCCTGGGCCTACAGCAGTGACAGGCCCAAGTCCCTGGGTAAGGAAAAACCAGCAGACCTGGCAGAAACCACTTCAAGGCAGCTACAGTAGTACATATGTGTGACTCAAATGATTAGACAAGTCAGGTCAACCTGAAGAGTAGTACAGGTTGTTTTTAGCATTCCAAATGTACTGCATGTCGTGTACAGATCTGCTGTTTAAGTGATTGTGCAATTTTTAGCATTGCGTTTTAACTGTTTGATGCAGTCTTGGCACTGATGTGTTGGCACTGATTAACTTACACTGTAAAAAGTGTAAAATGTCAGATAGGTCTCTATCATTTCCCTCAAACATGATAGGCTTTTCAAACAGGAAACCAATTAGGTATAGAGAAAGTTAAAATATCTACTTTCAATTATTGGTTTCATTACCATCATTTAGGCTTGAGTATAATAGGAAGCATACTTATATATACATTTATTATTCTTTTATAAAACAAAATCCCAGTGGTGTAAAGTAATTAAGTACATTTACTCAAGTACTGTACTTAAGTACAATTTTGAGGTATTTTTACTTTACTGGAGTATCTTCAATTGTCAGTACTTTTACTTCTACTCCACTACATCTGCATCTCTGAGGCAAATATTGTACTTGTACTCCACTGCAATTATTAGTAATAACTAGTAAGAAAACTTACTAGTTACTTTGCAGACAAGCTCACAACGCGTCGCGTTGTGAGCTTGTAGATCTGCTATTTTCAAAAATGTTTGTACTTTTACTTTTGATACTTTAAGTATATTTTGACACCAATACTTTTGTACTTTTACTCAAGTAACATTTTGAACACAGGCCTTTTACTTGTAACAGAGTATGTTTATATTGTGGTGTTGCTACTTTTACTTTGGTAAAATATCTGAGTACTTCTTCCACCACTGCAAAATACTAGACTTTAGGTTCTGCACCACTACTACTTCTACTTACTACAGTGTTGTTTCATCTTCTATAGGAGACCCTCTGATGCTAAACGGAGAGCACCTGGATGTGCCCCGTGCCACTCTGCCCCGTTCCTTCTCTGCCCCTTACCCGCCTCTGGAGGGCATCGCCGAGGAGGGGCCGGCCGAGGAGCCCTTTCAGTGGGAACTCGGTGGCTTCGACCAAGCCGACTGGCACCACCAGCAGGCCACCGAGGAGGACCAGGTGACCAGTGTTGATTTCGTCGACTAAAACTATGACGAAAAATGTTCGCCGACTACCTTTTTTCACTGACAAAAAACAAATTAAAACTAAGCAACGATGACTAAAACTAAGACTAAATATATTGACAATTTCGTCAACAATTAAAAACTAGACTAAAATGTTAGGGAGGGACGAGTGGAGAAGAGATCCAGCAGAACTAAAAGACAAGTCATTTTATGTTTGGTTGCGCTCGGGTGAAAATAGCCGATCTACAAGCTCACAACGCATCGCGTTGTGAGCTTGTAGGTCGGCTATTTTCAGCATGCAACCAAGTGTAAAATCGGCCATTACGACGCCATCAAGGCACCGCCGCAATACATTTCAGTCGAATAAATCAACTGTGGATTTAGTCGACTATAATCTTACATTTAGTCGACTAAAACCAGACAAAAACTAAAACATTTCAGATGACTAAAATATGACTAAAAACTAAAGGGAATTTTATTCAAAAGACTATGACCAAAACTAAATCAAAATTTGCTGTCAAAATCAACACTGCAGGTGACAGAGGAGGAGGTCTACCAGCACGCCCTGAGGGTCGAGGGTTACATCCTGGGTCTCATCCAGCGCCACACCCACTCCCTGCTGCG
Source organism: Gymnoscopelus microlampas (assembly GCF_963454915.1). NCBI lineage: Eukaryota > Metazoa > Chordata > Actinopteri > Myctophiformes > Myctophidae > Gymnoscopelus > Gymnoscopelus microlampas. The sequence continues at coordinate 29,808,421 of NC_139945.1, forward strand.
GCCGAGTCAGCCTCGCACCACGCTGACCCCCGACCCCTCGTACTGCAGCACCTCCAGCCAGGGCAGCCTGCTCAGGAGGACCCCCTCACACACCCCGGAGCACTGCCCGCCTGACCCTTACGCCGACCTCCTCGTTGACCCCCGAGGTGACCTCTCGGCAGAGCATGAGATCTGGAGGGGGGGTGATGATGATCCGCTGGACGAGGAGGCCTGTGGAGGAGAGGCTCCGTCTCTGGAAGAGGACTGCTATCTGGCACTGCCGCCCTACCCCCACTCCTCCAGGCCTCACTCTCTGGCCGGGGGGCTGCCGCTGCAATCCCTGCCCCCCCTTCTTGACCCCGGCTGTGGTGGTGTCAGGGCTCTGGACCTTTGTTGCGAGCCCACCCAGTCCCCCCAGCCCTACCTCCTGACGCACTCCCCGGCTCATCATCACAACCAGCACCTTGTCAGTGCTCAGTACATCCCTGGCCAAGGCTGCCAGGCCCCTGTCCGCTCCCCCAGGCACTACGCCCCGGATCAGCCCAAACCCGAACAGCCCGGCTCCAAGCCAAGAAGCTCTAAAAAGACCCACGATGAGCGGCAGAGCTCAAAGAGGCCGAGCAGCAAGACCAGTCGATCTCAGTCAGAGAACAGTCTCCTGGGCCAGCGAGGGCTGCCCGAGCGTCGATACAGCACCACCGAGAGGCCCCAAAGCCGGAGAGACCCGGCACAATGCCAGGCCGAGGCCACGGGGGTCCAAACGGGCACCGGCATCCACAACGGGGGTCGGCGCTGGTGCTCCAACCTGGAGCTCAGCCAGGACGAGGGGGAGGCCCACGCCGGGCAGGCGCACAGGCGACCGCCTCGGCGAGCCCGTCAAGGCCATCCTTCATGCCCCCAGACCCATCCCCATCACTACCGCCAGCACCACCACGGCCAGCCTCGGCTCTTGGACTACCCAGAGAGAGCACCTCTTTGTCGGGCCGAGGAGGGATACGCGGCGGCCGCCCCTGGGGAGTCTGAGTCCAGTATGAGTGAGGTCTACTCCCCAGCCTCCAGTTCGTTGTCCAGTTCCTCAGATGAGAGCGGGGGACTGGTGTGGCCTCAGCAATTGCCCCCACGACTTGCCCCTTCCTCCTCTTCCTCCTCTTCCCCCCCGCAAGTGACTGCCAACGCCTCCTCCCAACCCAAGGCTTTTGTCAAGATCAAAGCCTCCCACGCTCTTAAAAAGAAGATCCTCAGATTCCGTTCCGGTTCCCTCAAAGTCATGACCACCGTGTGAAATGATGGTCAAACATGACCATCTGAACTGGAACTTTTACTGTAGTTTTTCAACAAATGAATTACCTCTCCAACATATCCGTTCAATTAACATATCCTGTTTTCATATTCTATATACCTCTTTGACCAAGATACAGCTTGGTCAAAGGATCCTATGTCAGTATTATTTGGTTCATCTGCTAATTAACATGGCTAAAATCATGTCAGACTAACAAAAACGCAAATAGATGGTGTTTTCCTGCACAGCCGTGTACAGACATGAAGCCAATTCTTTTTTAGTAAAACACCTGCCACAGTCAGAGTAGCTATTTTCAAATATTATTTTCATATTTCACATCACGTCAATAAATACGTTTAACAGCTGACTTGTTTCTCTCCCCATATTTGTCATTATGACAATTCCCCTCGAACAATGAACTAAATAACTACAACACCCTGCTAGCCCCCACTGCTGTCCTGGGGTGGTGTAGACAACCACATGTGTGGTTGGAAATACTCCAGTAAAGTTTAAAAAAATACCTCAAAATTGTACGTACAGTACTTGAGTAAATGTACTTAGTTACTTTCCACCACTGGTTTCATGTATGTGTGCCTACATGGACAGTGTACAGTTAAACTAAAGGAGGATGAAACCCTATAGGCTGATTTTGTAGTTTGTTTGAGATTTGATTCAGTGTATACACAAAATTGTTTTTGTTTTTGTTTTTTTCGAAATATTTTGGCATTATGTTGTTAACTCTGTCTCATTTATGACCAATGATAAGCTCTAAAATATGTTTCATTTGAGCTGGTCTTGAATGCTGTTATTGTAACACCTAAAGGAAACACACCCACAATTAACTTCATTGGCTTCATTTGTGTTTGTTAGTTAAAATGTGGGCTGTGGAAATTATTCTATAGACTCATGTTGCTAATGCTCCTTGTTTTTGTTATTCATTTTACTTTATAACTTGACTGTCTGCTAAATGTTTAACAGGCAGAACTGGCTAACTGCAAATATTAACCAACATTACAAACAGTATTTAAGCTAAGTCTGTAAATTAAATGACCAGCAAACATATAAACATAACAAAGGCAACTGCGTCCTTCTATTTAGTTTTTCTACTTACAAACAAAAAATATCAACAATCTTATAGGATACATTATACGACTGAGATCATAGCCAGGAGGTAACCAGGCCTCCAAAATCGATGACCCCCACCACAAAACTAAAATGTCTCTCAAAACATAAAAGAAAAGGGCATGCCATGAAAGAGCAGCGTGAATCGGTTATGTTTCAAAGGATTGTGCATTTAAAGTAATTTAGTTAGGATAAAAGTAGTAGCAGTTGCTGGAGATCACTACTAGGGGCTAGCTGATGTCACTTCCTTTGTGCAGTGTAACAACAGCTAGTTCTTTAGCCTGTAGTTAGTTAAACAATTAGTATACAATAACAAAAAAGTGTTAGCATAGCGAAGTCATCTAGCATTGCATTGCCAGATCTTCTGATACGTCTGAGGACTTCTAAATAAATGGTAGTTGCTAGAATGACAGTGAGAACAGCCACTAGCAAACCTGCTTTGGAAACAAACCCTGGCACTGCCCGAATACACCCTAAAGATTTGGGTTGATTCTGCAATGCAGGGGTTTTTAAACTCTCTTGTTTTCACACATTTTTATCAATGACAGCTGGGAGATTGTCCCAGCTGTTGAGTGAAGCGTTTAGAGACTGACTTTGAGTGAGTCGAGTCATCCAGCTCTTTTGACCGCTGCAGTCATAAAAGTCCTCATTTCCACACAAGAAGAGACAGCCACACTGACCTTAGTGTTCAGAATATAATATTCAATCAAATCAATAACAATTCCTTAAACACCACTGCAAAGATTGAGATCAAACAATAATGCTGCACTACCACTGGAAAAGTGACCAAAACCGAGTGAAGATTTCTGTTCATTTTCAAAACAATTAAGCTCTAAACGTACTGACACACATGCACCTCCTGCTTCAACAAATAAGAAATCAGTTTATATATGATATGGAAGGGGGGAAAAAGTACACGCTACAGTTTGGACTCCATTAGCCCCACCCCTCCCTGTGTAAGCCAATAGGGAACACAGAATGAATAATTTGCTACCTCTCTTCCTCTGACAGCCAGCTGCTCCAATACTGTGATGAAGGACCAATGAAGTGAAATGAGCTGCTGTCCCTGAGTCAGCTGTAGGCCATAGGCCCTATGGCCCTATGGCATAGGGTCACACTCTGGGTCCCATGTACATGCATGCATGCACATGTGAATGTCAGACTGCTTCTGAAATGCAGAGGCACACAGACGCATTCTCTCTTTCTTTCTTTCTTTCTTTCTCTCACACACACATGTGCACACGCGCACGTATGCGCGCGCACACACACACACACACACACACACACACACACACACACACACACACACACACACACACACACACACACGTCTGTAAATACCGTTCTGTGGCCTTGTTTGAGATGAATGTAGTTTGTAAATAAAGATTTCCCCTTGTCTTGAATACATTGCCTTGACTATTTATAATGTGTTAAAAACCTTTACGTATTGTTGACATATAATGAAAGCAAAGAAAACATAAAGGGAAATATGGTTGGCAAATTTGGAGAAATGAGCACAAGCTAGATTTTGAAAGTAAAGTTAGCAGTAGAGTAGCAGCAGAGGACAAACACACTTTGAGACAGTTCTTTTTTTTTTTTTTTAACAAAGAGAACATAAAACAGCCTCAAACAGGCCTTGTGTTAGGACTTATAAGGGCCTTATTAACTGTTAATTAATGTGTATTATCACAATAGTGTAAGGATTTGTGGCCAATGTAAACAACGTTATATCGCGTTAATTGTAATTATACCCACACACAGATCGCTGTCTGCTGATTTGAGGTCATCATCACCCACATCTTTACGTGTCAATATCTTCTCAATCATTTTGAAATATTCAAAATTAGAATCAGATGTAGAGTTTTTTTTTGTTTTTTTTTTTGGCTTTTATGCTGACAACACGTTGCTCTGCCTATATAGGCTATACAATTAACCACTTAAACACAAGCATCAGCGAAAGCTTTCCCCACAATAACAGAAAACAGAAAAGACATTAGCATAGAGCCCTGAGGCACTCTGGTCAACCATGTATGCGGTTTTAAGTGGTTAAGTGCACACCAAGATGCGTCCCTGTCCCTCCAGGGCTCTGTGTACAAGTTAGGTCTATATTGTGTCTCCACATCAACTAAAAGGCATTCACTGTGGGGAAGACTAATTCATGTTTTACTGTATAATCACACTAAACCATTATGACCAAATATGGCTATTTATGAAATACTTTCCGAAAAGTCATGAACATTCTTTTGTGATTACATGACAAAGTTTACATTATCATTTGCAACAGTGGTGTAAAGTAACTAAGTACATTTACTTAAGTACTGTAGTACAATTTTGAGGTGTATACTTTCACTTTACTGGATTATTTCCAATTTTCAATACTTTTACTTCTACTCCACTATACATCTCAGAGGCAAATATTGTACTTTTACTCCACTACATTTATTTTAAAACTTTAGTTACTAGTTACTTTGTAGATTTTGATTATAATTACAAAACATGCATTAACCACTTCAGCCCTACAGTACATAGGCCTACATTTCGGCCATTTGAAAATAGCCGATCTACAAGTTCACAATGTGAAATGGGACATTCTGCATAATGAGTACTTTTACTTTTGTTACTTTAGGTACATTTTGATGCCAATACTTTTGCACCTTTACTCAAGTACATTTTTAATTCGGGACTTTTGCTTGTAACAGAGTATTTATATATTGCAGTATTGATACTTTTACTTAAGTGAAAAAAATGTAGTACTTTTTCCACCACTGATTTGCAATGTTTATGATAGAGTGGGTCCATTTGCCTTGTTTAGATTGTCTCTTTGAGACAGAGAGCACAAAAGCTGACAACAGCAGAACTTACTCTGCAGAACAAGAGGCTGACATCTTTGCCTGTTCAGCATCACTATATCAGATATTCAGAACACAACTCCCCCGTGTGGCGTAACAGAGGAACATCCAAAACCCAAGAGAGAACATATAACCAACTGTAGCCTACAAGTAACAATTATTGAGCTATAACAACGGTAACAATATGCCACAGAGGTAGAATAATCAGGCTTTATTTATATAGCACATTTGTACATCATATGGTGTAACTCAATGCGCTTCGCAGAAACGAAAGGTTAAAAGAAAGGAAACATTTAAGGAGAGGAAGATAAAAAATCATTTAAAAAAACTGTTCAGTTCTATCAAAAATAAATGTAGGCTACAGTTGTTATGTTTTTATATTGATTAAAATGAACAAGACTTGGGCCTCAAGATTATTTTTGAGAAATAAGTTGTCAAATTTCTCCAAGTACTCCGATAAAGTTATTATTAGACTACACGGTGCTGTAGGCTATTACAGTATGGAGGCTATAGTCTATGACATCATGCATCTTTCACCAACTTGGGGAGAGTTTTAGGGGTGTAACGGTGCGCCCAGGGTGCTGTGTGCCCAGTGCTTAATTTGTGCCGGAGCAAGCCGGAGCTAGCTCCAGCACCTCTTTGATTGGTACCGGCACCTTTTTGTTTGGATCCGGTACCTCTTTGATTGGATCCGGCACCTTTCCCGTCAATGAAAATCTATAAATAAACTCTGTTTTTATCTCTGTTCTCTCTGTGTTTTATTTCTCTCTGAAGTGATGCCCATTTGCTTATTTTTTTATGCATTTTAATCAGGAAAAAATAAAAGAGGGGGAAAAAGTGATTTATACGGAATCCCGTGTCACACCACGCAATGCGTAATGAGTTGTTTTGTTTCCGCACCGGCACTGTCCGGTGTCCGCACTCAAGAGGTAAACAGGTGGTTATCGAGCAAGCGTTAGCCTACTGCTAATGTCAAAGAGACTAAGCCAGAGGAGTAAAGTAAGAAGCAGGAATATGGAGGAAGCGGGCTCTATGGATGTTGTGTGGGCGGTTTTCAACAGATAAACTGAAACGTAAGCACACGTTGTTTATTGCTATTTTCTGTTGTGCAGTGTTTTGATTAGGAGCGATGTTTGTGCTGTGAAATTATGAGTGTTTGGCAAGTGAAAACGTGTGGAGATGTATGGGCTGTAGCCGCTGCACTGTGGGCAAAATAAGCGCATCATTGCTGTTAACCGTATACGCACTCAGCATGGACAGTCACAGCGAGCGGCGCTGTTTGTTGTGTGTAGCTCTCTGTGTGTGTGTGTGTGTGTGTGTGTGTGTGTGTGTGTGTGTGTGCACGCGCGCGCGCGCTGCGCGATTGACAATGCGTCACTCAGTGTAGGCTTTATTTTTTTAAATAAAACTTTCAGTCCTAATTCAATTCCCCTCCATTGAAGGGAAACTACATGGAGTGAGGACAGGAGAGCCAGTGAGAGAGACAGGAGGGGAGACATTTGTCTTGTGGTGACGTGACGTTACAATTTATTTGAGAAGACAGTCAGTCAACAGCTCTGGGAGAATAAGATTACTGTGTCTAAATGGGCAAGCATATGATTCATGGACAAAACACACAATTCAATTCAATTCAATTCAAGGGGCTTTATTGGCATGAGAAAACATACGTTTACATTGCCAAAGCAAAACACACAAGACATTGGACATATTATTACTTACTATTTCTGTTACTCACAGCGAGTTTTGCTTATTACTGTACACAACTCTTATTTCTGTGTGTTAGCCACAGTGAGTTTTGCTTAATACTGAACACAACTCATATTTCTCTTAGCCAGTGAGTTTTGCTGTGTGTGCTGTGTATTGTTCTTACAGTTAAAAAAAATGGACCTGATAAATGAATGTTTCATTTTCTTTTTTTTTGATACACCACCTCTGATGTTGAATAATTCTAGTGATGTTTGATCATTTATGTTTTCAATTTCATCCTTGAAAATAGAGACATTTTTGGCTGCATTTTTCTTTACTTTATATTTTCATGCTTTTGTTCAATTATTGTAATTCTGATGTGGTGCTTTACCTGACACACAAAGACAACCTACCTGGTGTCATAGAATTCTGTTAACAATAAAAATATGATTTCTCGAATGTGTCAGTTATTCAGATTGATCATTCCAAATTGATAGATTGACTACCAGTGTTCTGATGGGCCACAGTATGTGCCAAATGTTACTGCTAATGTTATACTGGGTGAATAAATGTAGGTGAAAAAGATTATAAAAAATGCGGAAAAAACCTATGAAAAGGCACCTTTTTTTTTTGCGCGCGCGCGCCCCCGCGCGCACCTTCTCTTGGACAAATTAAGCACTGTGTGTGCCTAAATGTTTTTGCAGGGTGCATGGGAGTTGGAGGTACTCAGGGGAAGAGGAGACACCTGGACCTGGCCACAGTATAAAAAAACCTACAAGGCTATAAAAACCTGCCTTTTCGATGCATGGTTCTCCCTTTTCAGTTGTGTTTGATTGTATTCATAGCCTTAGTTAATTTGGGCAGCAGCATGTTTCCCTGACAGTTTATGTTGGTTAATAAAATCACCACTTCATGTGACCTTAGAGCAGGGCCATAACAGGGGATACTGCCTAGAAGCAGTGATGTAAAGTAACTATGTACTTGTACTCAAGTACTGTACTTAAGTACAATTTTGAGGTACTTTTACTTTAATGGAGTATTTACAATTTTCAGTACTTTTACTTCTACTCCACTACATCTCAGAGGCAAATATTGTACTTTTACTCCACTATAATTATTTGAAAACTTTAGTCGCTTTGCAGATCTAAATTATTATATTATAAAACATATATTAACCACGTTAGCCCTATTTCATACATAGGCTATTTGAAAATAGCCGATTTACAAGCTCATAACGTGTCGTGAGCTTGTAGATCGCTATTTTCAAATATTTTGGTACTTTTCCTTTGGGTAGTATATTTTAATGCCAATACATTTGTACTTTTACTCAAGTAACATTTTGAACACAGGCCTTGTATTTTTTATACTTTTACTTAAGTAAAATATCTGAGTACTTCCACCACTGCCTAGAAGGAGAGTGACCTGCTGGGTTCATCAGCAGTAGTGGTATGAGACAAAAATGCATGCTGGTGCCACAACCATCTCAGAAATTAACCGTGTGACACCATAGGCTCGGAAATAAATCCTAAAAGAACTATATATGTACATTTTTAACAAGTCGAGTTCATAAAAAATCAAGAGGGGTTTATTTGTTTCTCACTTACAGGAACAATACATTTTTATTTGCATTTTGTGTTCTTTTTTTGTTTTGTTTTGTATTGTCCATGTCCGAGTTCAGGGTTCTGACAGCACATGGGACACGTGTTCTGACAGCACATTATGGTTACGTTACGGTTGTTTTTGTACATGCAAGTTCATGTTACAATAGTTTTTGGGACCATTAACCACAAAACGGAAGTGGAAATTTCACCAGACCTGAGGAAGGCGAGGAATTTGTAAGCCAAATTGTGCAATATTGAAGCTGTCACCACAGAGGCACGCATACAGTGCATCATTTGATAAGTGCACTAGACATTTAAGAAACCATTGTGATGTTTACAAATGAACACACCGACACAACTGCAGTGATTTGCAAACTTTGCTGGATTGAGTCAAAAATGTTATGTATAACAATCAAGTGTTCAGAATGCTGAGGATGGGGGGGGGGTTATTCCATCAGACGAGAGCTATTGAGATAGAGAGAGAGACTATCGACACTACATAGCTTTCCGTTGTAAACAAAGAATATTCATATAATATTCAAAATTCAATTTTTTTTTCCAAAACCAACTTACAGTTGATTTGGAATTTGTTTAGGTGTGTTCAAGGATAACAGCAAGAACAAAGCGGAAGTAACGCTTGCCTTCGGGGCAATCACAACAACACTACTGTATTGTTTAGTTCCAAACACTGAATCCTCATAACGGTGCTTGCATCCTAGTGAGATCAAATAGGGTCGTAACTCTCTTTCAACGATTCTGCATCAGACGATTGATTCATTGATGATTCTCTTGGTGCTCTTGGAGTTGTTATTGGTGATGCTTGGCGTTAGCCTGGTTCCAGACCATAGACCCCGCCCACTCTCTGAGTGGACTGCTCCTCTTGGTCTGGTGTCATAATGTGAGCCTATGGCTTTTCACGGTCGAAGAAAAACCTGTCAAATCAGAGTCGGAGGTGGGAGTGGTCTAACAACAAGCCAATCAGCGAATATCTGCTAAAACAAGCTGTGCGATGACGTCAGATGTAGGCGGATCCGTGGATCTCTTGTGATTGGTTTAGGGAAATTCGAATCCCCTCCCCCTGGTAATCGCGGACACTGCAGCCAATGTCAGACTGCAGCTCCACGCAGCTTCAGGCTGATAATCAGGCTAGCTTGGCGTGGCAGTGGAGGGCCCCTCGCTGATGAAGTTGAACACGCTGCGCAGGGAGCGTCCAATGGTCTCCTTGAAACCGCGGCCAAGGCACACGTAGAGCAACGGGTTGATGCAGCTGTTTAAGTATGCCAGACAGACCGCCAGGCTATGTGCCAGGTATATGTTGGGAGCATGATCAGAGGATGGAGGGGTCCCCAGCATTATGAAGTCCAACACGTACAGAGGCAGCCAGCACAGGAAGAAGCTCATGGCTACGGCTACAATCACCCGTTTCATACGTTTGGTACGGGCCCCGCTGGACTTACTAGATGATCCCCCTGGCACTATCTTCTTGTACACCACCCAGTGGCTGACCACAATCGCCAGAAAGGGCAAGAGGAATCCAAACAGGAAGCAGAACGAGGTGATGATCCAGGCGGCGCTTGGTGGGCTGTACGACACTACGCACTCCCTCTTCAACTCGCCAGCTGTGATCTGATCGCTGTACGTGAACTGGGGGATGCTGGCAAGCAGGGCCAGCATCCAGACACCGACACACACCACGGACGCCTGCCGGGGCCGCCGGTGATTCTGACACCACACAGGTCGGATAACCAGCAACAGGCGATCCAAGCTGATCACCACCAGCAGCCCGACACTACAGTACATCACCATAAAGAACAGGCCCTTCACCAGGCTACAGGCCACCTCGCCAAAGTGCCAATGGTTATCGTGGGCCAGAGGCACCATGAGCAGCGGGAGCGAGAGGCAGCATAGGAGGTCTGCCACAGCGAGGTTGAGAAACCACACCGAGTTGACAGAGCGAGTCATCCGGAAGCCGCTCACCCACACCACCAGAGCATTCCCGGGAACTCCCAGCAGGAAGACAAGGCCGTAGCTGATTAGTAGCACTATCTGGATCGGTTCAATCTCAGGTCTTCTGAAGTCAGGAAATGTCACATTAATGTGAGTGAAACTCCTGTTGAAGCCTTCAAAGTAGTCGTCCATGATTTGGGCTGTCGTATAGAAAAAAAAATGTTAGTAAAATGGCATGACTGAAAGGTTCTACAATTACACTAAATGAGTATTGTAAGATGTTTTAATTATTTCACTTAATTTCAAGTGAAAGGCGTATCCTAATGTTCACTATAGGATAGTGCCATTTCTGTGGTTAACAAAAAAAAGAAGGGAAAAAAAAGTTTGATTACGATGATCTTACTAGATTTCAAACCTTTTTCTAGCCGTGGTTCTTGATGCAACAACCATGACTTCTATTTTAGCATTCTCTAAATTCGCTAGAATTGGCCCACCAGTGATAAAATATGTCCCAACAAATTATTTTGAAAATAATTTACAATATCTAACTGACAGTCCCACATAGTTAAGATATGGATAGCAATGGCTTTGTATTGATGAAACCGCGAGGTTGAACGCATAGTTGAACGCATAGTTCATATTTGCACTCTTTGAATGATGTGTTTTTTTTAAATAAACTAACCAACTGTGTTTCACATGCCTTAAACAATACACTGTTTCTCTCTTTTCTAAGTAGAGACCTTGAACCATAAAGAGCACCTTAGTTCAAAAAGAAGTATGACTGCCTGTCTCCAGATAAAATGTTATTTTTTAAACTTGGAACAAGTGACTCATTCAAAGTCAAGGATGGGGCCTGCACTAAATGATTACACAAGCATTTCTGTATGCACCTGTAACATTTGATTCCACATGCATTTCTATCAACACACACATATCTTAGGTATTAATTTTTATGTAAAAATATAGTTATTATTGTATTTAAGCTGGTTTGTCACATGTTCCAGGTCCTAAATGATGTGTCTGGCCCACCATTTAACCAAACTGACTTGCCGACCCCTGGCCTGTCCCCTAGTGTGCATTAGTGAGGACTGATATCCACAAGTCTCCAGTGTCCCACGAGGCCTTGCGTGAATTATGGGCATAGCTTCCTGTTGCAGGTCATTCAATTAATTTGAGTGATCTGTGTCAGTCAACAATAATATGGGAACACAACCTGACAGAATTTTTTTTTAAAAAGGATCAGTTTGCCTACTTATTCTACAAGATCTCCCTCCACACAGCTGATTCAAATTTATGATCAATGGCTCTTGACGTTTGCTCTTAGCAGTAGCCTTGTTCGTTGGACTGAACGATGTGAAACTGCACACACACACACACTCCTTGGAGGCCAGAATAGAACCTCTGCCCCAACTTTTTTCAGATTGGCCTGTTATAACGCCACCAGGAGGCCGACACATTTTTTATTACTCCTACAGAGTTTGTCCAAACATCACACAAATCGGTACACATTATCTCTATAGTCATGTGATCAAGACGGATCTGTCCGAGTTTTTCATATTCTATCAACATTGCTGGCCCACCTGACCTGGCAGAGACGTGTGCTCCGAGGAGCACTTTTTCTAGTTGTTGACTGATTTTGATCCCTCAAATGAATTGAATTACCGACAACAGAACAGTAAGTGATGCCCATAACTTTCCCCTGTGACACTCGTGGATACAGTTTGGAAATAAAACTGAAAAACAACATGGTTCCTAATACCTTTTTCAATAAGTATTTTTTACATTACCCTCACTAAGAAGAATAAAAAAAATAATAATCAGACCTGACAGCCTTTAAAAACCCTCTCAGTACTCCTCAATTAAACAAAGTTTTGCCAGTCCAGCCCCAAATACACTAAAATACTATGTTAAAGTATTTTTCCAATGTAAAGAATAATTGCATTTAGTCATGCAGCAAACAAAAGACAATAAACTAAGTAATAGTTTTTATGTTTTAACTTACTGCTTCAAAGTCGTCTTGATTTTGGCTCCCAGACAGCACTACAGAAATAAGGAAACTGTCCCTCCTTTCAGTCTGTCTCTCTCTCTCTCTCTCTCTCTCTCTCTCTCTCTCTCTCTCTCTCTCTCTCTCTCTCTCTCTCTCTCTCTCTCTCTCTCTCTCTCTCTTGCATATTGCTCAGTATGGTCATTGAGATATAAAGGTCATGTTACATAAAAAGAAACAGCTGGGGATGTATTGAACAGTGGTGGAAAAAGTACTCAAATGTTTTACTTAAGTAAAAGTGTCAATACTAAGTAAAAGTACTAAAGTATTGGCATCAAAATGTACTTAAAGTACCAAAAGTAAAAGTACTAAAATGTTTAGAAATAGCAGATCTCCAGATCTCCAAGCATTGTGAGCTTGTAGATCGACAATTTTCAAAAGATTTGTATACATTTGAAAACTTGAAATGGGACATTCTGCATAATTAGTACTTTCTACTTTTGGTACTTTAAATACATTTTGATGCCAATACTTTTGTACTTTTACTCAAGTAAATCTTGAATTCCAGACTTTTACTTGTAACAGAGTATTTCTATATTGCAGTATTGATACTTTTACTTAGTAAAACATTTGAGTACTTTTTCCACCACTGGTGCTTTATTTATTATGATACTTTTTCTGTGACATACAATATGTTACATACAGCCAGGTCTTTGTCATGCATAATCCCTCTGTAGGAAATTAATGCAATAAGCCACAAAGAGGTTGTGGTTAGGTTAGCTGTTTTAAAATCACTGCAAATCTTTACCTTACGTGGATTGTTTTTTGGTTTTTTTTAAGTCACCAACTATGGAAACATGCAATCATAGACATATCCCATAGAACAGTGGTTCTCAACCTGTGGGTCGCGACCCCCAGGAGGCAGTACAGCAACAAAACAATGCTAAAAGGATAATACAAACCCCAGGGGGCTTGTTTCTATTGTGGTCCATCAGTCATCATAGCATTCAATACATTCAATAATACTTCTTCATGAATGATCAGAATTTGGCGGTCAAAGGACAAGGTCAATGTGAGCTCATCAAACACACATGTTAACTTACATTTCACCAAAAAAATACATACATTCATACATACATACATACATACATACATACATATATATGTTTTATTAAATTCCTTCAACGTATTTGTTTAATAACCTACTGTATGTATTTATATATTTGATGAATTTAGACTTTGGACAGACATGGATGTATAGTGCAACTGGCTGGTGGACGCACACAACTGCAATGCAGTATTTGTAGTAAATTACACATTTCACATACTGAAATGGGAAGCATTTATGTGTGTCTATCATATTGCTGATACTCAGGATCTGATGCAGCCGAGTTTGCACTGTTAAGGGTGGGTGCATGTGTAGACAATGTAAAAGTGCATGTGGGTTGTGGGTTTGTCTTGAACTAAAACAGAATCGTATACAGTATGTTGAACATCGTTATTTCCAAAATATTGTTTGTAGTTGTGTGTGAGTGTGTGTGGACGCAGAGTGATTGGAATTCTTGACAAGATTTCATAATGAACTTATTTATTAAACAATAAAAGCCATCAGTCATATAGCATTGTTGTGATTTGGGGAATCACTGGGTGATCACTAAAACAGAAGTGATTTCACAACTTACATTTCACAAGACTTGAGGAAATAGAACACATCACACACAGGGTGTGTTCAGAGTCAGACTGATCAAAATAAAAGGTTTCTGGAACGCTTTATCTGAGGAAAATTAAAGACATGACATCCTCTATCCCGACAGTGGGGCATATTCCAACCTCGTCCAGGAGTTCTCTCTGGAAAAAAAGCTTGTGTTATAAAGCCTATTAAGAGGCAAGGTGCAATTTAAACTGTTGCAGAAGGTTGAACCAGCAGTCTCCAGACATTCTCACTTTTGAAAGCACTCCGCTTGGCCAAAAGAAATCACAGTCCAGTGCCTTTTAAAAGCCTTTTGCACTATGCGGTTGCCATTTGGATATTTATCATAGGTTTTGATATAAATAGGCGGTGCCTAAGTATTTATATTTAGGAGGACAGTGTGCACGTGCACTAAACTAAGCCAATTGTGCAATATTGTAGCCGTTGTGGAAGGCATAAACCCACACCACAGAGGCATACACACAGGAAATTTGATGAGTGCCGATATCACTTAAGCAACTCTGTGAACTCTGTGAAGTTCCCCAATGAACACACCAACAGAAATGCAATGATTTAGTGCCAGGGTCTTCAACAGGGGGTCCGGGACCCCTAGGGGGTCCTCAGAGCTACTACAGGGGGTCCGCCAAATTATTGTGTGATATGATTTCCTTTTTCGCATTAACCACTTGAACCCTAGCATCCCTTTTTTGAGGAGAACTTGCCTCGCGCTGCGAGGCGTTGTGTGCTTGTAGATCTGCTATTTTTTGCAAAGGGGTATATAGGTGTAGAGGGAAAAAAGAGCAGACCAAGTAAAAAAAAAAAGTTAATCTGAAACACAATTTTATACAATATAGAGGGGATCCCTGCTTCATCTCTCTCTCAGCTAAGGGGTCCTTGGCCTGAAAAGGTTGAAGACCCCTGAGTTAGTGCATGTTTCTTGTTGGATTGAGTCTAAAATGTGTATAAAATGATTTGTACAGAATGCTGATGAATGCCAGTTATCATATGCTTAACACACTGAGTGGGTATAAGCTAATCGAGGTCTCCCTTCCCCTCGCCCTACTTGACTAATACATCAGACAACAGTCATGAAATTACTGGTTCCCGTGCTCTTGGAGTTGTTATTGGTGATGCTTGGCCTGGCAGTGGAGGGCTCCTCGTTGATGAAGTTGAATACGCTGCGCAGGGAGCGTCCCATGGTCTCCTTGAAACCGCGGCCAAGGCACACGTAGAGCAACGGGTTGATGCAGCTGTTCAAGTATGCCAGACAGACCGCCAAGGTATGTGTCAGGTAGATGCTGGGGTATTCATCAGAGGATCGAGGGGTCCCCAGTAATATGAAGTCCAACACGTTCAGAGGCAGCCAGCACAGGAAGAAGCTCATGGCTACGGCTACAATCACCCTCACCATACGTTTGGTACGAGCCCCGCTGGACTTACTAGATGAGCCCCCTCGCACTGCCTTCATGTACACCACCCAGTGGCTGACCACAATCACCAGGAAAGGCAACAGGAATGCAAACAGGAAGCGAAGCGAGGTCAAGACCCAGGCGCTTTCTGGGGTGTTCGATATTACGCACTCCCACTTTGATCTTTGATCCTCGCCAGCTTTGATCTGCTCGCTGTGCGCAAACTCGGGGATGCTGGCGAGCAGGGCCAGCATCCAGACACCGACACACACCACGGACGCCTGCCGGGGCCGCCGGTGATTCTGACACCACACAGGTTTGTAAACCAGCAACAGGCGATCCAAGCTGATCACCACCAGCAGCAGGACACTGCAGTACATCACTAGGAAGAACAGGCCCTTCACCAGGCTACAGGCCACCTCACCAAAGTGCCAATGGTTATCGTGGGCCAGAGGCACCATGAGCAGCGGGAGCGAGAGGCAGCATAGGAGGTCTGCCACAGCGAGGTTGAGAAACCACACCGAGTTGACAGAGCGAGTCATCCGGAAGCCGGTCACCCACACCACCAGGGCATTCCCGGGAACTCCCAGCAGGAAGACAAGGCCGTAGCTTAATAGTAGCACTATCTGGAATGGTTGAATCTCAGGTCTTGTGAAGTCAGGAAATGTCACATTAATGTGAGTGAAATTCGTAAAGTCGTAGTCATCGTAGTTGAAGTCTTCCATGATTTGGGCTGTCTTATTGAAAAAAGATGTGTTAGTAAAATGGCATGAAAGGTTCTACTATTACATTAAATGAGTGTTGTAAGATGTTTTAGTAATTTCACTTCATTTCAAGTGAAAGGCTTATCCTCATGTTAACTAATAGGATGGTGCCATTTCAGTCTACTTATGTCTCAGTGGCAGGCTGTGGATAGTTTGACATTTTAGTAAAAAAAATGTTTTTAACGATGATCTTATCAGTGAGGTTTTCACACCAGATTTTAAACTTCTATTTTTCCTTGATGCAACAACCATGGCTATACGGTTTGATCATACTAATGCAACGGGAATAGAAATGCTGTACTTTCCATTAACTTGAAATGGCTACTGATAATTTAATCAGCAGGTACATTTTCAAGCTATCAAGCTAAGCCACTGAGATGCAAAGTAGAGAGAAATAGCACCATCCTATTGACGAATCCACCTATAGATTCCTATAGACACCTATAGACCATCCTATAGACGAATCACTTGCTCCCCTGGCGCAATCGTAACTGCGCTGTTAGAATGCACACTGCAGCAGGAGTCTGACCCCGCAGTAAGGACTGACCATTAGTGAGGACCAATATATCGACAAATTGTCGATGTATCGGTTACCTTTCTCAATAGGTAATTTTACATGGCCCTCAGCTGCATAAAAATACAATAAAAATGAACTAAACACTACATCTGATCTGTGCATGTAGTGCTAAATACTACATTTGCGCATGTAGTGGCCATAATACTACAGTTGCCTTAAAATCAAACTGACCAGCCTTTTCTTTATATCGTGTCAAACCTTTCAGTTTTCCTATTATGTCTCAATAATACCTCTCCCACATAAAGGCACTACATTAAAGGGGCTACACCATGAATTAAAAACATATATATTATATATAAATATTGCCCCCTAATACGTTTTAAACAGGTTGTAAGCCTAAAAAACATCCAGATATTAGTTTAGTTTTTTTTTTTTTTAGCCCAAAAAATACTAAAAATCTAAAAAAAAAATGAAATTCATGGTGTAGCCCCTTTAAAGTATTTGTGTTTTATAAACAATCATTTCATTGAGTCATGCAGAAATTAAAAGACAACAAATGAAGTCTTATTCTTAATGTTTTAACTTACTTCTTCCAAAGTAGTCTTGATGTTGGTTCCGCACAGCACTGCAGAGATTAGGGAACTGTCTTTCTGTTTAGAAACATTTAAACAAAGAACACACGCGACACGCCCCCTTGGATATTGCTCATTGAGATATAAAGATGTGTTGCAGATAAAGGAACCGCTGAGAAGGCATTAGTAGATGCAAACCAAACAGCAGTAGTGCTTCAACACTATAAGTATACAACATATCACCCATGTGTGTTTAGCCCCATTTAAAGCTACAATCCGTAAATCAAGAGGTAATCCCTCTTTTGCTACTTCTTTTAGAAGTAATTTCCCCACCTTTACCCTAATACTAAAATTGATGAACCCTCCTAGGGTCTTCGGGTCATTTTGAATCGCTTTTCAATTTTTAACATCAAGGAATGGTATGTTTTAAAAAAAGAAATTCTCAAAATTCTCATTTCTTTCTGTGAAAATATTAGACGTATTGATACTTTCTACTACATAATTTGCTCATCATTACTAAGAACATTACTAACAATTGAATCTTTATTTGTTAATATCTCTGCCAGGCCGGGACGGCCAAAAGCGAGGGATTATGTTTTCACTCCTTCTGTCTGTCTGTGAACAGCTAATCTCAGGCACCGCTGGACCAGTCAGCGTGAAACTTTACATGCAAGTGACATGGAAGAGGCCTAGGAAGAACCTCAACCCAAAATGTTTCACATCGGCCTGTTATAAATAGCGCCACCATTAAACAGATTTTAGCAAAACACTTTTTTGGTTTTACTATATAGATTTTGTCCAAACTCCATGCCAGTCGGTACACATGATCTCTAAAGTCATTTGATCAAGACCTATATGTCAATTTTTTTCATTTTCCATTCTGATTGGCTACGATCGGTCCGTTTTGCACAAAATGCTACAAATAATGCTGTGAAACTTTGCATGCACATTGCCTGAGATTAGCTGTTCACATTTGAAAAAAGACACATGCATAGTCACATCAAGGCAGATATAGTTATGCTGAATTATACACCAAAATGAGATGACTTAGTCAAAGTGCTTTAATCATAATGATATTCTTTCTGTGACGTACAATATGTTCAGAAATGTGATGTCCAGCTGTACATTGTCATCGTGATAAAACAGGCTTATTACACAGAATCTGCCTTATAGCATGGTCATTAGTGTGCTACTGTATATGTACCGGTTGAAAGTCTGAATTGTATCATTCGCTTTGACAATATTTAAATAATACGCCCAACAAAAGCACAAATTAAAACAAGCCTAAAGTGTGAAGAATATGCTTATAGGACACAATTACTAACCATGTGGAACAACATGTTTTATCATAGGAAAATGGATGTTTGTGAATACAGTTATTGCATTGAGCACACACTAATGCAGAATGATGAGTCCATATCCCATGTTGTGGTAGAGATACAGTATATCGTGACAAAACCCTTAAGGCACTGACACGATGAATGTGTCAGTGACGCTGTCAGTGTGTATGAGGAAATGAGAAAAAAAACATCAGCAAAATTTTGAAAAAACAATGGCAATGACATTCATACACAGCATTCTCCTCCACACTGTGTGTGTGTGTGTGTGTGTGTGTGTGTGTGTGTGTGTGTGTGTGTGTGTGTGTGTGTGTGTGTGTGTGTGTGTGTGTGTGTGTGTGTGTGTGTGTGTGTGTGTGTGTGTGTGTGTGTGTGTGTGTGTGTGTGTGTGTGTGTGTGTGTGCGCGCGCGCGACATGTTCATGTCTATGTCTGATTCATTTATGTGCATCCGTGGTTCATAAGATTTGTGCGTTTCCTGTCAAGAAAGCATTTTCTTGTGACTTTTGATATGCATCAGTCCGCCGCCTATATGTTCCCCACCCACACACACAGAATGGATTTAACATGATACATAACATCTACACTAGTGGTTCTCAAAGTGGGGTCCGGGGACCACCAGGGGTCCTCGAGGGGGTTCCAGGGGGTCACCAGCAAAATTAGTTAATATAGTCTTAACTAAGATCAGTTTAACTACTTTAACCCTATATACTGTGCAGTGTAAACTGCAAGCTCGAGTTTGTAGATCTGCTATACAAAAAAGTACTCAAGAATGTGAAAGATTTCAAATATTTTTAAAACATTTTTACAACACAGATCTTGTATGGGGGGTCCCTGGCACAATACCTTTTCAGATGGGGGTCTGCGGCCAAACATAATATATATGAATTTCCGGGGGTCCTTGACAAGAAAAGGTTTGAGAACCACTGATCTAAAGACTGATATTTGTAGTGGTGTAAAGTAACAAAGTACAATTACTCAAGTACTGTACTTAAGTACAATTTTGAGGAACTTTTATTTTACTGGAGTATTTCCGATTTTCTGAACTTTTACATCTACTCCACTACATCTCAGAGGCAAATATTGTACTTTTACTCCACTACAACTATTGAAAACTTTAGTTACTAGTTACTTTGTAGATTTTGATTATTATTACAAAACATACGCTAACCACTACAGCCCTATTTCGGCCTTTTGAAAATAGCCGATCTACATGCTCACAATACGACGCATTGTGAGCTTGTAGATCGGCTATTTTCAAAAGATATTTTTAATACATTTTGAACTTGTGAAATGGGACATTCTGCACAAAGTACATTTTGAATTCTGGACTTTTACTTGTAACAGAGTATTTCTGCATTGCAGTACTTGATACTTTTACTTAAGTAAAACATGTGAGTACTTTCTCCGCCACTGGCTATTTGTCCATTCCGATAGGGATCTACTCCATGAGCAACCATTGAACCCATTATATAAGGAGAGTCCTTGTTGGGATGAAGTCAATCAGTTCAGGGCTGGAGCAGGAGGAAGAGTCGGGGTGTCATCTCTAAACGCATCAGACTGCAGGTCTACAGGGGGAAGAAAAACAGATGAAACACCCTTAATTAATCACTGGACTATCTAACCAATCAATCGATGTTTCACTTTGCAAGAACATTTTCATATTTTACACTTTGATATGTATCAGTAGGCTACAATAGCAGTCAACCATCCATCACTAGCTGCCTGCACTTTCTGATCATTATCATAATCATAATCATTTATGAATGAAATTAAATTCAAATGTTATACCTAAGCAAACTATCACTTCGACTGCAAGAACAGCATCAGCGGAAGCTGTAGTTTACTGTACACTGGATGTAGAAAATCCCCTCCTGCCCAGGCCCAGCCCTAGGTGGGAGGAGCCAGACTGGGCAGTTGCCTAATTTCTAACACACCTGCACCGATTGTAATTATCACCACCTGCACCCAATTACAAGAGCACTCACTTGGTGCATTTGTTTGAGAAGCATGCAGTTTAGTTTGTCTAGTTTCCTGTGTTCTATTTTCCTGTGTTCTTATTTTGATGCATTACTGAGTAAAGGTCATTTCAGATGGGAAGGGCCGATGTGCCTATGTAATTCATTTTCAATGAGAGGGCAGGCGGGCGATTATTTGGGACGCGCGGAGAAGTTGAGGGGCGGTGAGGCGAGCGGGCGCGGTCCCGTGAAATGTGCGAGCTCGTGCTCATTTGTGCACACGTGCGGGGGTGCCAAGAGCTAGCCTGGTTCCAGACAAATCTGGCATTGCAAAATTGCATTGCATTTTGCCCTAGGCTAGGGGAAAACACCCTACGATTACAACACTGGATAAAACTCTTTAAAAATAGAAGAGGGAAACAGAGAGAGGGAGGAGGAAGAAGAGTAGTAGTCATAATAGGAATATAAATATAGACACGAGTTGAGTAACAACCATGAGAGAGGTGACTATAGACCAATTATTTGTTTACTAACATTGAGACTGGACGCACAGGTGATTGATTCACGCAATCAATTCCCAACCTGTTGTTTCGGGGTGCGCTGGTTTCAGCACACCCCAACCCCTCTTGTGTGTTGGCTAGTGAGGCGTGTCCTAGCGAGACCTGACAGAATGGGTTTCATTGCACGCATACTGGTTCTTATCAGTGTGATGTCGTCTGTTAAGGGGTCTATAAAGCCAAACGGAGGGAGCACTCCATAAGTCTGACCCATGTGAATGTTATTTTGTTTTTTAACCTTTTATTTACATTGAATGAACTCACCGATGAGTGTCAGACTTGGCTGGTGGTTGAGGATCACCGAGGAGGAGGTCTCCACCTCCTCGCCCTCCTCCTCTCCCCAGTCGGCGATGTTGGCCGGCGGGATGCACTGCTCCAGGAACAGGTCCTCGTCCTCCAGGTCCACGTTCTCCGGAGGCCAGCGCAGCTCTCCGCTCTCCACCTCGCTCACGTCCGTGGGCTCCACCACGATGGAGGGCAGGCGCTCCTTGGCGCTGTCGTGCACGGCGTGCGTGAGGCAGTTGGCGGAGCAGCACTCGGGGTCCAGGACCACCTCGATGGGGTCGGGGAAGATCTGGAGATGGTGAAAGGTTGCAATGATTGAGGGTGACATGGGCAGTGGGGTAAAGCAACTAAGTACATTTACTCAAGTACTGTACAATTTTGAGGTAGCCTACTTTTACTTATTTCAAATTTTCAGTACTTTTACTTCTACTCCACTACATCTCAGAGGGAAATATTGTACTTTTATTACAATACAAATGTATTTGAAAACGTACTAGTTACTAGTTACTTTTCAGAATGATTACATTATAAAACATACATTAACCACTTTAGCCCTATTTTATACCTAGGCTATTTTCAAACATTATAGTAGCTGCTTTTACTTTTGGTACTTTAAGTACATTTTGATACCAACTACTTTTGCACTTTTACGCAAGTACATTTTAAATTCCGGACTTTTACTTGTAACGGAGTACTTCTACATTGCAGTATTGATACTTTTACTTAAGTAAAACATTTGAGTATGTTTTACACCACTGGACATGGGCCCCATGGTGATTCATATGATGGCATTGGTTGATGTCAAAAACAGATGTTTTGTTTTATTGCCTACATTTACATTGTGCATCAATTTGGTCTTGATAGAAGATACCTGTTTGCAAGCAATTCACACGTGCTGATTCAAAAACATTGTTCATTTTGACATATAGGACATGAGAATAACAATATTTGTTCAGTGTAGATGAAACGTACAAAAATGCCATATATTGTCATATGTTACGGAAGTGATGGAACTTACTTGAAAGGGCAACATATTGTCTTTCCTGTCCATGTCTTCCATGTATTCTTGTCCAGTCATCTCCATCCCTCTGTAGATGACACAAGTGCACAGTATAGTTAAATTAACACATTGATCAGTATTGATCAGTATCAGTATTTTTATAGTTACATATTATGTACAAGTTCACAAGAGTTGAGTTAGGTTCCTCAGAATTGTAGCAGAAATAACAACAATAGCAAAGAAATAATAAAAGATCCTCTCTCTCTCTCTCTCTCTCTCTCTCTCTCTCTCTCTCTCTCTCTCTCTCTCTCTCTCTCTCTCTCTCTCTCCATCACTCTGTCTCTCAACCAAATATTTGGTTGACTTTCCATGGTAACAGATGTTGTGGATATCATTCACCCTTTTTTAAAGTATAATCCCTACTGATCCCTTTGCACCCTTTATCTGTAGTTGTATTTTGTGTTTCACACTTCTAGGGCAGAGTGTCAGGAATACACGTGTGTGTGTGTGTGTGTGTGTGTGTGTGTGTGTGTGTGTGTGTGTGTGTGTGTGTGTGTGTGTGTGTGTGTGTGTGTGTGTGTGTGTGTGTGTGTGTGTGTGTGTGTGTGTGTGTGTGTGTGTGTGTGTGCGTGCGTGCGTGCGTGCGTGCGTGCGTGCGTGCGTGCGTGCGTGCGTGCGTGCGTGCGTGCGTGCGTGCGTGCGTGCGTAGAATAGACTGGGTCACTGACACACACACACACACACACACACACACACACACACACACACACACACACACACACACACACACACACACACACACACACACACACACACACACAATTGAGCCCCAGATTAGAATTGAAGTCAAATTTGATCATATCAACAAGGATTAGGTCCTCACTCACCCTAATTTAATTCTGTGGACAGACCGATAGGCAGAATAAAGTCTGCTTTTAGCTTCCATCTCTCTCTTAAAGGGGGTGTATCTTTGTAGCCAGAACAAACCACTTTCACAAAGTGCCATCTGACACATTAAGTGTGAAGCACACTGCATATTACATTTTTACACTTTTACATTTTATGGAAACTCATTTCAGAAGAACTGACAAAGAGTGTGAAGCACTCTAAAACAGTGGTTCTCGAACTGTTTCATGTCAAGGACCCCCAAAATTATATGTATTTGGCTGCGGACCCCCATCCAAAAATAGTTTGCGAGGGACCTCCAGAATATATATTCAAAGATTCTTCAAAAATAGCAGATCTACAAGCTCATAGTGTGGCACTCGGTGCCGTGCTATGAGTTTGTAGATCTGCTATTTTTGAATAGCTAAAGTATAAAATATGGATAAAGGGGTTAAAATGATTGTGACACTTTATTACGTTCAAGAGAAAAGAATGCATACTCATTAGTTTTTTTTTAATGTTGAGTTGAGTTCCTCATAAGAGGTTTCTGCCTGACAGCAACGATATCCTGCACATCATTCCAGATTTACACAATTTCCCCTTTTAGCCTATATATCCCAATGATTTTGCAGCAGAGCTTCCTTGTCGAGAGACAGCCAAGTGTCCGTTACTTCCACACCCCTGTGTTACCAGAGGAGAAAATGACAGCAGGGCATTCTGAATCAGTGGCTCTCAAAGTGGTGTCTGGGGACCCCCAGGGGTCCTTGAGGGGGTTCAAGGGGGTCCCCAACCAAATGATTGATAGTTAGGGACCAAATTGACCCTTATGGGTCTGTAACTCTGAGAGTGTATACAAATGGAACCAAAATGGACCCTAACAGGTCCATTTGGTTCCATTTTGTACACTCTCAGAGTTAGATTAACACATATGATACTACAGTGTAGATTGGGGGTACCAGAGATCAAAATGTTGTCAAATGGGGGGTCCTGAGGCCCTAATGCAGATCAACAAGCTCACAATGTCGTGGCATGACCTTGTAGATCATCTTTCTATTTCAATCCGTTGAATAGGGCTTGAGTGTCTAAGCTATACTTTTGGTCTTTGCCCCTTGGATTAATTCCCCCATCTTCTCTGTCTTTCTTGTAATTGTGCATATTTTTGTTTGTTTCTTCTATCCGTCTCACGTCTGTTGTCTGTCTTCTGCCTTTGTTGTCTGAAGCACTTTCACCTTAATTCGAATGGTCAGCATGGAGATTAGTGAACTTGAAGCAGTGGTGGAAAAAGTACTCAAATGTTTTACTTAAGTAAAAGTATCAATACTGCAATGTAGAAGTACTCTGTTACAAGTAAAAGTCCGGAATAAAAAAATGACTTGAGTAAAAGTACAAAAGTATTGGTATCAAAATGTACTTAAAGTACCAAAAGTAAAAAGAAAATGTTTGAAAATAGCTCACACATTTTTGAAAGAAGCTCGTAGCTTGTAGATCTGCGATTTTCAAATAGCCTAGGTATAAAATAGGGCTAAAGTGGTCATTTATATCTGCAAAGTAACTAATAACTAAAGTTTTCAAATACTTGTAGTGGAGTAAAAGTACAATATTTGCCTCTGAGATGTGGTGGAGTAGAAGTAAAAGTATAGACAATTGGAAATACTCCAGTAAAGTCTGTCAAAGTACCTCAAAATTGTACTGAAGTACAGTACTTGGGTAAATGCACTTAGTTACTTTACACCACTGACTTGAAGTGAACTGAAATGAACTCAACTGGACTCTATCTTTACCAGAGTGGTACTAACAGAATACCGATGTTCTGTTGAGTCACACCGCTTGCTTCATTGCACGACACGTGAATAATTACTAAAGCCAGTTTGTACACTCAACTGAACAAGCATGCCCCTAGTGTTCTCGTTAATGGGATCAGATTTGGGAGAGAGGCAATCGTTTTTGACAAACTTGTGCTGTGTATAAAGTGAGACTGTCAACTAAGCTGTTTGTGTGCCACCTGCGATGGCAGCATTCAGCCGCTGCTGTTATAATGTAGTGGCTTAGTCTAGATTGTAATCCCCCTGCATGCTGGCCACCTGCACCCATCCCCCACTTTAGAATCTACCATAATCAATCAATTTGTTTTTTAGTGTTGATTTTGACAGCAAATTTTGATTCAGTGTAGTCTTTTGAATAAAATTCCATTTAGTTTTAGTCATATTTTAGTCATCTGAAACGTTAGTCTAGTTTTAGTCGACTAAATATCATAAGATTATAGTCAACTAAATCTACAGTTGATTTAGGCGACTAAAATGTATTTTGGCGATGCCTTGATGGCGTCGTAATGGCTGACTTTACACTTGGTTGCGTGCTGAAAATAGCAGATCTACAAGCTCACAACGCATGGCAGCGCGGCTATTTTCAGAGCGCAACACCCAAGCGCAACCAAACAGAAAATGACTTGTCTTTTAGTTCTACTGGATCTCTTCTCCACTAGTCCCTCACTAACATACTGTATATAGTTTTTATTTGTTTAAGAAATTGTCGATATATTTAGTCTTAGTTTTAGTCATCGTAGCTTAGTTTTTATTTAGTTTTCGTCAGTGAAAAAAGGTAGTCGACGATTTTTTTTGTCATAGTTTTAGACATCAGTCATTAAATAGGTATAATAAATACAAATAGGTGTATACATTACAATAAAACCTAAACACTCCCATTCTATCAATCTCAATTAATGAATCTTGATTTGTAGGCTATCACACTTGCATATAAAATGCAATTCAAGATACTTGATTTATTTTAGCCATTGATTTCTTACAAAACAAATTCATAGAAGAACGAATAACGGTGTGGATATAAGGGAGCATAATCTGAACGATGAGGATGAAAGAATAAAAATAAATGAACATAATCCCTTTGAGGTCTTTAGCAGGCCAGCACATTCATCATCAACAGCAACTGAAATGTGGTTCTATCTACATTGAAGTTTAAATCACCCTGTCTCTCCATCATAATCTGCAAACAAGCTTACATCCCTCAGAAATAAAATTAAAACGCAAAGATGAAGAAATCCAATTTCAAACAGCCACCTGGTTGCAAGACTGGGCTTGAGTTGTCACTGGGCCACTAACGCTAGTGGGATTAGGGACAGGAAACGGGGTTAGCTGACAAGGTGTTAGCAACCACAGCTAATACGTTGGATCACAGATAACAAGCCACTGTATCTGACAATCTTTTCCTTTAAACAAATACCACACTTTCTTTCCTGTGTGACCTGTATGGTAAATAAGTGACATTTCTTTCGTTAATCCCCCACCGCCCAAACGTTCCTTTTCCTGTTGTTTGTCATCGTAACTATATGGTATTTGATTATGTAATGTGTAAAACTGAAATACCAATAAAACTATTCATCTCCCCCACCACCCAACTTATTTCCTACCACAATCCCATTTCCACCACTGATTAAAAATAAAAAAGGGCCTGAATTTCTTCGTCTTTTGTATCTTATAATTGTTTTGATATTTTCAAATACAAATTTGTTAGAAACAAAATCTTAATTTTGAGACATAAAGACATTAAGACATAAAGATTGGAATTGCGACGGGGAAAACTCACAATTCAGGTCTTTTTATCAGTATTCAGTAATGGGCTTTGAGATCCCCTGTGTATCTTCAAAAACGCTTGACAGTTGGTGTCTCAAAGTTCACATCATGTCATTGCAGGTCAGCTGATGTTGACCTGCAATGACCACCTCCTACTTTAATGAGACCATATGCCAACTTTTAGACACACCCACACATACACACTTACAATGACATACTGTACATACACATGCACACACACATCCACACAGTCAGATTATCCTTTGCCCAAATGTTTCCCTTATTTGTCTTCTTGATTCTTTAGTTTGATAGGTACTGCAGCACAGGCTACTGGCATGCTCCAGACTCGTAGCATACCCAATATGAAAGCAAGCTATAAAATATTTAGCATGAATATATATGATACAATTCCTGTTGTGTTGCTACACAAACACATACACTAAAGTAAGTCAGAACTCACTCACACTCACATAATGTTATTCTCTGCTCAAATCAAGAGTGCTTGTGTATTGTCTTGAGTTGTCCATTATACTGGTGGGCAAAGTAGTGTGGCTGGAAAACAAGTCCTTGTTAAAATGAATAGTACCACCAACAGTGGTTCTTACGCACACGCACGCACGCACGCACACACACACACACACACATACATTCCCCTTACCCCTCAGTGGTGGTCAGGCAAATGTCTTCTCCATCCTCCTGGTGCAGCATCACAGTGTGGAAGCAGGGTACCTCCACAATAGGTCCTACGTCCGAGGGCAGAGCTGCAGGAGTTGGCATGCAGCTCCCACAGCCCTCACCCTCATCAGAGAGGCTGGTGGCCTCCAGGGCGAAGCCTGGACAAAGGGTTCTCTTTCTGGGAGAGTCCTGGAGAACTCAACAGGGGCTCAGGAGGAGGAGGTGGTGTTCTCTGTATGTCAATGTTTAGCCAAGATGCCACCTCTCTCTTTTGGGGGTTAGATCAATACTGCTCCAGCCACTCAGCAGACATGAAGGATACAGGACTTCCAACCAGAGCCCACATGCTGCACGCTCTCTTCCCTGGTCTCTACGATAACCCAACTTCCTGCCTCCTCTTCCCTCTGTCAGTGCTCCTCTCCCGCTCTCTCTCTCTCTTCCCCTCCCAATCTTTGTCTTTCCCTCCCCTCCCTCTCCCTCTCTCTCTCTCTCTCTCTCCTCCTACTCTCTCTGTCTCTGTCACTCCCTCTATCCTATCCTCCAGCCCCACAGGCTTTGGAGAGAGAAGTGGGATTAGCGTCTCTTTCGATTACGTCGACTCGCTTGCTGCCGTCAGCAGCCGGGCCTCATGGCTCGTGCCCTACCACCCCTCTGCCGAGCCATCGACAATCTGTGGAGGGTTGATACATCTGTGAGGGACTATGAACCCAGGGCACACAGATAGAAAGGGCTGCACGATTATGACTAAAATCATAATCCAGATTATTTTTGCTGAATATTGTGACCACGCAGTGGTCACCGAGTTGGCCATTTGAATTGTTGCAGCTTGTAACACTGCAAAGTTTGGTGCGGATCTGTGTAAATGATTTTATCATATTTTTAGTGTCTTTGTTGCTCATCGTGCTTCTCGTCATATCTTTGGTGAAACAGTATGTGATTGTCTCTGTGATTTGATTTGGGTTTAGTTATTAATCATTGTGTAATGGTGAGGGGATGAGGGCAGGTTGCAACAGCTGACTAAATAAGAATTTTGATTAGTTGTGATGTGAAGCCCTATAGCCTTGCTCCTGGCCTGTAGTGGAGAAGATGGCGTTCGGCAGGAGGGTCTTCCCACCAAGGTTAGGGACCCCACTAGAAGGCCCTTCTTTTTTAATACTTGCTTTACTTTTTATGTACTTGCTTTACTTTTATGATGAGTCGCGATGCGACGCATTGTGAGCTTGTAGATCTGCTATTTTCAAATGGACGAAATGTATCTAGGGCTGAAGCGGTTAATGTATGTTTTGTAATAATAATACAAGTTTTCAAATAATTGTAGTGGAGTAAAAGTATAATATTTGCCTCTGAGATCTACATCTCAGAGGCAAATATTATATATATATTATAGCAGAAGTAAAAGTAACGGAAAATTGGAAATACTCCAGTAAAGTAAAAGAACCTGAACATTGTACATGTACTTAGTTACTTTCCACCACTGGTCAAGTGATAAGATTTACAGGCCATCCTCAGAGTTGGGAGGCTGAATTGGCTGAGAGCAGAAACTCCTTCCCTCTTTCCTATTGTGCACCGATCTCCTTTCTTTTTTTCTCTGTTTTTCCTGCTCATTACATTTTCCTCTATTTCATTATCTTCCGTCTTTCCCTCCCCAGCCATACAACTGTGTGTGTTGTTTCCCGCATTGGTGGATTTGGATTTGGGCGATTCAGGGAATTAGCCCAGGGGATCAAGGGCTCAGGGATGGTCTGGGGATATATATATATATATAACAGGCAGTGGCCATCGCTTTAATAAACTGAGTGCTGGCAGCATGGTTTAATCTTTTCTATACAGTGTATTGTATAGGCGCAGGTCTATGGTCTACAGGTGGTTGGAAAATATACAAAGTGTTTAAAATGAACAAACTGTTAGGAATACCTTATCATTTCAAATATTTAGTTATTATAGGCTGCCTGTAACATATCAGATAAAGTGATTCTTTTGCATATATTTTTCATAATTGTCTCCGCCAGGCCGAAAGGCATGGCGAGAGAGTATGTTTTACACCCTGTCTGTCTGTCCGTCCGTCCGTCCGTACTTCTGTCTGTAAGCAGCTAATCTCCGGCACCGTTGGCCCAGTCACTGCGAAACTGCGCACACACATTTTTGTAAAACACATTTTTTTGATGCGAAACTGTACACACACACTCCCTGGATGCCAAAGCCGAACTTCTGCCCCAAATTTTTCAGATTGGCTTGTTATAGCGCCACCAGGAGGCCTATTTTTGCAAAACACATTTCTTGATATTTTGTCCAAACTTCACGCAAATCGGTACACAGTATCTCTGTAGTCACGTGATCAACACGCATATGTCAGATTTTCCATATTCCATCCAGATTGGCTAAGATTGGCTTCCAAAGTTTGCAGGATTTGTTCGTTTTGAACAAAATGCCGAAATCATTAACGCAGCATGCCACCCTTTTCACATTGGCCTGTTATAGCGCCACCAGCAGGTCTAATATATCAAAACACATTTCTGGAACAAAATGCCTGAAATCATGAATGCAGTGTCTGATTACCGTGAAAGGCTTAAAAAGAAATGCCACCCTTTTCACATTGGCCTATTATAGCGCCACCAGGAGGCCACAATGACCTCCGAGGAGCACTTTTTCTAGTTTCAAATAGATATTGTTTGGTGCATTGACTTGTGCCTGAGTCCTCATCATGTTTATGATCTGTGTTTCCGCTGAGAGTGTAGAATCATGGCAATAACACCTACTGTGAAAGAGTCATCTGGGGGACGTCATGCATCTGTTATCTTTCTATCTGGTTCGACATTTCTGTTTTCCTTCCCCTCTTTACCAAAATAAAGTGTGTGTGGGTGGGTGGGTGAGACAGAACACTTACTGGTCTTTGCATTAACTGGCAATCTGTCCAATCTGCAGGGACTACCTATAGGTCTATAGGTATAGGTATTATATTTTGATGGAAGTCGGGTGGGACAGGCTAGGTTAGATGGGCAAAATGTGGAAGTGTTTGGAGATTGGAGAATGTGACACTAAAGAATACAAAATATATTTTTGTATACTTTTTTTTATTCAAATAAATGCTTTATCCATAACTGATGGACTTTTGTCTGTTGTTTGGAATTGGAAGTATTCTAAAGTCTGCTTTCCCTATGGCTTATTAACCACATTAACTAACCCTGATATTCCTTGCCACGGGGCAACCCGTGCCCTATAGACATTAATGAGGAGCTTTACATGCACACACTGCACAACTGCTTCCCAATGCATTTACCAGCAAGCCGGCTGGGAACAGTATTTAGTATTTAGTAGTGTTGTATTGCATGTGTCCATATATGGATATATCTGAAGACATTCTAACACTCAGTGACGGAAAGGGTTTTTAAATGTTTATTGATTGACACTGTATGGGCAAGTTGAATTGTTTGGGGGGTCACCTGTCTATCCTCTGCAGTGCTGGCAATCCTGTTGATTGGAATGGGCCAAGCACTGTAGAGGAGGAGGGGTGTGTGTTTATGTTGGTTTTATATTTTGTCTTTAGTTAATAATTGGTGAATGAATTGGCGCCTGGAAACATTGTAATGAACATATTTGAATGACTTCATTATGACATAATTGTGTAAAATATCTCATGGGCCTTAGTTAGCCTTGTTTGAGTATATAGAGTTACCAATTAGTAATCATGTGATGGTTTGCCTCACCTGATTAAAAGGTATGCTACAGGTGAGGGTAGAAGTTCAATTTGGCTTGGAGCTTGCCATGACAACATCCAGGGGAGAGCTACCAGGGCCTTTGTAGAAGGGTTTCCTTGTTATAGTTTCTTAAGTTCCTAGTTTGTTTCATTTATGTATAGCTATCAAGTGTATATTCCTAAATTCTGTATTTGGAGCTTTGTTTTGGCCAGTCTTATTTATTTTTGAATTATTTTTGCACTGTGAATAATTCTGCACATTCTGTGGTAAATAAAATGCAAAAACCTGCATTGGTGGACTCGTCAACTTTTTGGAGCCTTGGCCGTTGGAGCCTTTTCACATTCCTATTTTGGAAAACTTTTCAAATTGTTTGAAATAAAAGAAAATAAAAAACATTTTTCAAATATTTTACCAGATCAGATTGTTGATATCAAAGAAACTCCAAGAAAAAGAACCAGTTGAGAAACATTTGTACTCCCTTGATAACTGTTTCTAGCACTGTATATGAACCCCATCACAGGGCTACAGGGCTACAAGAAATAAAGAGGAAATGGGGGTATGAATCCATGGGGCGAAGTCCGAAATAAAATCTCACATTGCGAGTATTACAGTCATCGCATCAAGCATACTTATTCAAATGTCAGTCCTGTTTTATGTTGTTATTTGTTATGTTTTAGTATCTTCTGTTCACCCTCAGGCATAAAGAGACTGGAATGGAGGGACTGCACACATTGCGCTGACAGGAACTGCTCAAACTGGAATTGTAACCATCACTTCTGTCCAGTGGTGGAAAAGGTACTCGCATGTTTTACTTAAGTAAAAGTATCAATACTGCAATGTAGAAATACTCTGTCACAAATGAAAGTCCGGAATTCAAAATTATTTAAGTAAAAGTACAAAAGTATTGGTATCAAAATGTACTTAAAGTACCAAAAGTAAAAGTATTCTTTACGCAGAATGTTTCCGTTTCTCAAGGTAAAATGTATTAAAATCTTTTAAAAATAGGCGATCTAAGCTCACAATGCGTCGATGCGACACGTTGTGAGCTTGTAGATCGGCTATTTTCAAATGGCCAAAGTTTAAATAGGGCTGAAGTGGTAAATGTATGTTTTGTAATAATTCAAATCTACAAAGTAACTATTAACTAAAGTTTTCAAATAATTGTAGTGGAGTAAAAGTACAATATTTGGATCTGAGATGTAGTGGAGTGGAAGTACAAAAAGTACAAAAACGTGGAAATACTCCAGTAAAGTAAAAAAAATACCTCAAAACTGTACTTAAGTACAGCATTTGAGGAAATGTACTTAGTTACTTTACACTTCTGTCCCCCAGAATGTCATCCTTCTACCCTGATGCTTAAAACACAGCTATAGGCTTTTCAAAACAGGTGCTGATGGTCTTGCAGCAGACTTTTACAATGCCCTGCAGTCATTTTCTCCTCTCGTGAGACAGGGCTGTGCACAAGTATACAAGTGAAAGACACACGGGGCTGTCTCCATGCACAAGGAAGCCTTTTTAGAACAGGGGTCTTCAAGGTTTTCCAGGCCAAGGACCCCTTAGCTGAGAGAGAGATGAAGCAGGGACCCCCCCCCCCAGCACTGTTTGACAGCACTGTTATCAGTTTATGTTGGATTCATGTTGATGTGGATTTTCAGACATTTAACCACTTAAACCATCAATACTTACTAGTAAACCTGGCCTTTCACTCTGTACTTGGTCTGCTCTTTTTCCCCTCTACACCAAACCTCTTTGCCTAAAATAGCCATACATGCTATAGACACCATACCTACCACCAGCTGTATGTTAGATTGTAGATCGGCTATTTTTGGCTAAAGTTCTCCTCAGAATAGGGACGCGAGGGTTCAAGTGGTTAATGTAAAAACAATATCCCCTTGCAATAGGATTTTGCGGCCCCGCTGTAGTAACTCTGAGGACCCCAGGTGTCCCAGACCCCCTGTTAAAGACCCCTGCTTTAGAGCAATGCAAATTATCTGATCATTTTTGCCTCATTATTAGGACATGCTGCCATAATAAGTAATCTTTCTTCAGCACATTGCATTGTTCTGTGACAAGCTTCACCCATCTGTCACAAAAGTAGCTAATGCAAATCTGTATAAACAAATTTGCAAATTGCAGAGGGCTGATGCACATACATTTATGACCTACGTGATAACCTATGCTCTGCTCTAATGTCACATTCAACCATCAGCAACCCGTAGAGGAAGGAACATCACGATAAGATTAAAATAGGAAGTTCGCAAGTTTATTTTTGCCTCACACAGTTGAGAAACAGTCAAAGCTGCGAGGAATTTGGATGAGATCACTTTTCCAAATAAAGTTTCATTACAGCATGAGCCAGAATTACTGTAGAAGTACTGTTTCATCACAAGATGCATCTGTGCGGCAACAAAGCATGACACTGTAAGAGAAATAACTAGAAAAGGTGCTCCTCGGAGCACAGGTCAGTTAGGTTATTGTGACCTAACTGATGTGAAAAGGGTGCCATTTCTTCTTAGGCCTTTCACGGCAATCAGACACTGCATTCATTATTTGAGGCATTTTGTTCCAAAAATGTGTTTTGCTAAATTAGACCTGCTGGTGGCGCTATAACAGGCCAATGTGAAAAGGGTGCCATTTTTTCGTCCGCCTAGTGGGAATGTGCGTGCAAAAATACACGTAAATCGCACGCTGCGTTCATGATTTCAGGCATTTTGTTCAAAACGAACCAATCCTGCAATAGAAAATCGGACAGATCTGTGTTGATCACATGACTATAGAGATACTGTGTACCGATTTGCGTGATGTTTGGACAAAATCTGTAGGAGAAATATCAAAACATTTATTTTGCTGGCGGAGACAATGAGACAGAGATAGGCTACAGTGACAGAATTATAGAATAATCAGAATGATAGACAGACAGACAGACAGACGGACGGAGAGAGAATGAGGGTGGAGGATCAGACAGATATTAGGCCTACGTCACTTTTCTGGAGGCCATAAACCAATTGGGCCGCGAGGACTAAAACAACGTGTCTCCTTTTGGAGTTTATCATCACAGTGTTTTTTTTTAAAGGTTCATACAGACATATTCAGAGTCAGACTTATAATGTTTCCTTCCCAGGGTTCATACAAGCACATTCAGACATAAAGTTTATATTTCACGGCTCATACACATTCAGAGATAAAGTGGTTTGTTCTGTTGAGATTGACTGGTAGACAGCTGGGATTTTCAAATGCTTTGGCTACAAAGATACTCTCCCATTTACACTAAGAGATGGAAGCTAAAACAGACTTTCTAATGCCAATCTGTCTGCCACAAAATGAAATGAAGGTGAGAAAGTACGTAATCCATGTTGATATGATTTATTCTCACAGACCTCATCTGACTTCAACGCTAATCTCAACTCTTGAGCCCCACTGTGTGTGTGTGTGTGTGTGTGTGTGTGTGTGTGTGTGTGTGTGTGTGTGTGTGTGTGTGTGTGTGTGTGTGTGTGTGTGTGTGTGTGTGTGTGTGTGTGTGTGTGTGTGTGTGTGTGTGTGTGCGTGCGTGCGTGCGTGCGTGCGTGTGTTTACAGACAGACAGACACACACACACACACACACACCTTTACATATAAATAACCTGTAACAGCGGTAGCTCAGTTAACTGAGGAACTTAAAGAATCTTAATAATGACAGAATGCTGCTTCACAAGTTTGTACTGTACATGTTCACCAATACTGTACATTCAGTTATGCATCACTGAAACGTTTGGAGGTTTCTTGTAGGGTTCTATAAACTACCCAAGAATGTCATTCTTGCATTTAACCCTCTGTTTCCTAATATATTGTGTTGCTATACTGTCAGAGAAAATGTGCATCGTGTTACTATATACAGTAGTTGTCACCATATCAGCGCTGCAGAGCCCCTTAATAGATCACCATTAGATTTTCATTTGTCTTGGCCAGTGAAGTGATTTTCATTTGTCTTGGCCAGTAAAGTGATTTTCATTTCTGTCTGTGTAAATCTTTTCATATAGTGACCCCATAGAATTTAGAATTTCAACAGAAACCCAAATATATGATCTTTCTCACAAAACGTAGCCTACATTCTTGTCATGTTTTGGGGGACCTGCTGAAGCTTCTCTGAAGTTTCATATTTGGGCTTCATGCAACAAACCAGACAAACTACTTATGCTTGTGTCCACTCCTACATGTCTATCAAGACGTTAAACAACAAGGCTGAAATTTCACACTTCTGCAACTAGGCTGCAACAGGTAAGGACCTCTGTAACCGATAGACTGTTAGATGGAATTATGTAAAGCATTAACTGATAGTTATATCATTATGAGTATTTGTAATTAGGGTATGTTCAATACTTGCCTAAAAGAAATCCTAAGTGTTTGTTTTAATCTACGCTAAAAGGGTGGGGTCTGCTCAATCAGGACTCATGAACATTCAGCTGGTGGTAGATATGGTGTCTGTCTATAGCATTTTAGATAGACCCTCAAACGTAGTCCTTTGTTTGCAATTGAAGCAGATCAAAAAAGCAAAGCAAATAGAAGCATGCAAATACAATTTTGATCAAACTATATGATTGCAATATCACCATGCAAAACCACAGATTTGGACAAATATTTTTTGTTCATGTTGTACAAAAGATGTAGGCTACTTATTAATTACTCTAACTATTTACTGAAATCTTGACATGTATTTCTATCCTTAGAAGTGTATCGTTTATCAGACATCACAGCAATGGATTCTCGTCGTGGAGATACACCTGATGTGACACCTGGTAAATAAATATCAATAATTGAATTTCACTCTTCTAAGTAGGCCTATGTGTTGTTTTTACCAATAGTTTGTGAATAGATTGCTTGCTTCTGGGGTGTCAGATAATGCTTTATTAGGAACTCAAACATGAAATATGTAACTGATCATGAAAAAAATATATAGTATCACAGCAAAGCTGGGAAGAAAATAAAACTGTAGCCTACACGTCTCACCATCTTCTCTCACGTCTAGCTCTCTTGTCTCTGTTCTGGTACTGGCATCTCCCTCTATAATGATCTTAGTTAGGATCATAGTAATGTTGTCTGGCATGGCTCTGACTCTACTGTTGCACAACACTTGCTCTGGATGAGAGCGTTGGCTGAATGAATATGATAATCATTCTATATCATTCAGAGTATAATTCTGTCACTGCGGCCCATCTCTGTCTCATTATTTATCTTTCAGTGTCATGCTTTGTTGACGCACAGATGCATCTTGTGATGAAATAAATTCTGGCTCATGCTGTAATGAAACTTTATTTGGAAAGGAGATCTCATCCAAATTCATTGGGGCTTTGACTGTTTCTCAACTGTGTGAGGCAAAAATAAACTTGTGAACTTCCCATTTTAATCTGATCGTGATGTTCCTTCCTTTACGGGTTGTGAGAGTTGAATGTGACATTAGAGGTGAGCATAGGTTATCATGTAGGTCATAAATGTATGTGCATCAGCCCGCTGCAATTTGCAAATATGTTTATACAGATTTGCATTAGCTACTTTTGTGACAGATGGGTGAAGTTTGTCACAGAACAATGCAAGGTGCTGGAGAAAGATGACTTATTATGGCAGCATGTCCTACAAATAATGCAAAAATGATCAAATCACTTGCCTTGCTCTCAAGCAGGGGTCTTCAACAGGGGGTCCGGGACCCCTTGGCCTAGGGGGTCCTCAGAGATACTGCGGGGGGGGGGGGGGCATCAAATCTTGTGTGTCATAGGGACTTTATTCTTTTATTTTTACATTAACCACTTGAACCCTCGCATCCCTATTCCGGGGGGAGCAGAAGAGGTTTGGTGTACAGGGAAAAAAGAGCAGACCAAGTGGTAATAGTTAGCAAAATATTGAGTGTTTAGTGGTTAAATGTCTGAAAACACACATTGAACATGAATCCAACATGCAGTGGGGCTCCCTGCTTCATCTCTCTCTCAGCTCAGGGGTCCTTGGCCTGAAAAAACATTGAAGACCCCTGTGATAATCTATCCTTT
The DNA here is from genome assembly GCF_963454915.1 of Gymnoscopelus microlampas. Taxonomy (NCBI): domain Eukaryota; kingdom Metazoa; phylum Chordata; class Actinopteri; order Myctophiformes; family Myctophidae; genus Gymnoscopelus; species Gymnoscopelus microlampas. Next base: position 29,845,814 of record NC_139945.1, read on the forward strand.
TACATGTAATGACCGATCTCTTGTTTTGCCCTCCTCCACACACCGTAGGCAAAGTTGTCGCCTTCACAGCCAAACTGAACATCTCGGACAGCTACCCGTGTCACAGTGGCGTGCTTAAATTTGCCAGCGTGCTGGTCAACGAAGGAGGCGGCTACAGTCCCGACACAGGCCTCTTCACCTGCCCCCGTGAAGGGTTCTACCACTTTGCAGTGCACGTGTCCGTGTACGGAAGGGCTCAGTGCGGCATCTACAAGAATGGCGAGGTCGTCGTCTCGGTGTATGACACCAGTCTTCCGGAGAAATGCAGCCAAGTGGCCAGTGTCAGTAGTGTGGTGCGGCTTTCCCGGGGAGATGAGGTCTGGGTTAATTTGTGGGGGCCTGGTCGACATGACATCTTTGCATCCAAAGATAACGACTCTGTCTTTGTTGGGTTTTATCTGGGGTGATCATGCCTGTGGTGTCCCTATCTATTGCAGTCCTTATAGACTGGCCTAGATCACTGGTTCAGTGGTTCTCAAACTTTTCAGTTCGCGACCCCCCAAAATAATCATATTTGAACTGGGGACCCCTTCAAATTAATCATATTTGAACTGGGGACCCCTCCAAAATAATCATATTTGAACTGGGGACCCCTCCAAAATAATCATATGTGAACTGGGGACCCCTCCAAATTAATCATATTTGAACTGGGAACCCCCCACCCTGATAATCACTTGGAATTGTAGAAGTTGAGGCATTGCATTTTGTTTAACTCAGCTCCATATTGTGAAAATAGCAGATCTACAAGCTCACAACGCCTCGTAGATCTGCTATTTTCACAAGTGTTGCCTCTTTCTTACATTATTTGACAATTTGGCACATTTTTATAGTATAGTTTGTTGATTACTTTTTTGGTAGGTATTAAAAATGTCTTAAAAGTTAAATTGTCACTTCACAGTCATCTGGGGACCCCCCTAAAATCATGTGGGGACCCACCTGGGGGTCCCGACCCACAGGTTGAGAACCACCGCTCTAAGTGGGGTCCAGAGACTCAGGGTTCCTTGAGGGGGTTCCAAATGGACCCTTACAGATCTCTGACTCTGGGTCCATTTGGTTCCATTTGTACACTCTCAGAGGTATGGGGGTCCTTGAAATTAAAAGGTTTGAGCACCTCTGGCCTAGATCTAATTCTGCTCAAAGGCCTGTCAACATAAGTCTACTCTATAGTACTTTTGGGCAAAAATAAATAAAGCAGATTAATTTTATCATTATGATTTGTTTGACTGTTTAACTGAAAATGTATTGCTATGTGAAGAAGAGACAACATTAATGTGAGTGTAATAAAAATCACCTCAGCTGGACTCTTGTCTTCTTGAAGAAATGTTTCGTCTTCCAGCCTCTAGGGGGCGCTAGCTCCAAATAGTGTATTACATTACTGGGATTGCACATGCGCAGATTGTATCGTTTTCAACAGCGTTGCCATGTCCACTTATTATAAGCGACTTTGGGCTTGTTTTTCTGTAAATTTGCTTGTAAATATTGCTAGTTGCGGGTTGCGTTTTTTTGGGATTGTTTGAAGTGTAGTTGCTTATTTGGTCTTGTTTCTTATATGTTGGTTTAAACCATTGGTTCTCAAACGTGTTCATGTCAAGGACCCCAAAAATGTATATGTATTATTTGTCCACGGGCACGGAGTGGACCCCCATCTGAAAATATTTTGTACCAGGGATCCCCCATAAAAGATTTAAAAATGTTTTTTTTTTTTTTTAATCGAAAAATTCTTACAAGATTATTTTTTTAAATAGCATATCTACAAGCTCACAACGCGTCGCTTCGTGGCACGTTGTGAGCTTGTAGATCTGCTATTTTCAAATAGCCGTAGGCAGCCCAGTCGCTTCTTTTTGGGCTTGTTTTCATAGACCACCTGGTGGCTTATTTCTCTCACTAAACCTGGCAACAGTGGCACACATGCGCAGACAGTATTGTTGTTCAAGCGGTAGGAAACGAAGAGAGAGAGACGTACACACATTTCTTCTTCCAGTTGTTCAGATTCATTGTATTTAGTCTCTTATTCTCCTCCAGATGGATCTGGAAGCAGGCTCGTTTGAACCAGGATTCGTCGGGATCCGCTTTTGTCAAGAATGGTAAATTATATTGTTATATATATACGTATACAACACAACATACGTCCATATAAGTAGAGAGTTTCAGATTAGCCGTGTTTAGCTACACACAATACACCATCTATCTCTCTCTCTCTCTCTCTCTCTCTCTCTCTCTCTCTCTCTCTCTCTCTCTCTCTCTCTCTCTCTCTCTCTCTCTCTGTGTGAATACATGTCTTTTAGCAGTGGTGGGAAAAAGTACTCGCATTGTTTTACTTGACTACAATACTGGAGTAAATGTACTTAGTTACTTTACACCACTGGTAAATACATGTCTTTTAGTTGGGTCTGAAATAGAATCTGTTAACCACTGAGCTAACAATTTGTGTGTGTGTGTGTGTGTGTGTGTGTGTGTGTGTGTGTGTGTGTGTGTGTGTGTGAGAAAAACTCTTTCTTTCCAGCAACAACATGTTGTATCCCAAAGAAGACAAGGAGAATCGTATCCTGCTCTATGCAGTAAGTCAGCTCATCGAAATGATGATTGATTGAATACTTTATTAACTGTTTGCAAAAAAAAAGCACAAAGTACATTTCTATACAAAAGGATGCTAAAAGGATTAAACCCAAGAAAGCACTATGACTTGTTTCCATTGGGGTCCTCCGGTGTATTCCTGTGTGTGCTGCCTTTATGTTAACAGTTGAGCCTGGCTTTGCAGCTCTGGTCCTGCTTGTTTATTATTGATTGTCTAGCTCCTAATCAAAGAGCTAATATAGATTATGCACACCATATGAATACATTTGACTTTATTAGAATAGTCAAAGCAACTAAAGTCTATTGTTTCTCCAGGATCAGAGTTTGGAGCCGTGTTTAAAGGGATCGGGTTCTAACTTTTTTAGCACCTTGAGGATATTTCTATCAGGGTTTACTCCATTGAATTCCCATAGGATCATTGTAGTCAACGGTTAAATATGCTTGACATCAAGTATAAATATGTATGACTAATTTACGTCTTTCACAGTGCAGGAACTGTGACTACCAACAGGAGGCAGACAACAGCTGTATCTATGTCAATAAGATCACCCACGAGGTCGAGTAAGTAACATGACATGAAAATCACAGTGCTAACAATCATGCTGTTGATTTGACCTGTTGTTTGTCATTCCCTCTATTAGAGAAAGTCATGAAGAACTCTATATGTAAAGCATGCTAAACTTGGGGTTCCTTGAGAGAGAAGCTGATAAACAGCTAGTACCTCAAAATTGTACTTAAGTACAGTACTTGAGTAAATGTACTTAGTTACTTTCCACCACTACACGCACATCCCAGACCTACTAGGCTGGTCTGCTGGATCTAAACAGTTAAACAGTGTTTAAGAATAAAAATCCAATGATGCCATTTTACTTGGGTAACGTTTCAAACCACCAGACTCTTCCTCAGACCTTCACACACAGTGTGTAGACACAGACAGTCATTTTTATACAGTGTGACATCCTGATCACCACCACACCTGTGACCAATCAGCCATCAGTCCCAAATCAGTGCTGAGTGACATTAACAGTTAGTGTACAACACATGTCCCAATATATTACACATCATGCATTATGTACATAACAAAACAAACATACACATTATCCTGTTTGCCCAAGATTTACAGACATTGTATACACAAAAGGACTCAGGCTAATAAGCCATCATAATGCTACCTAAAGAGGTGCCTCTTGTCTATTCTACGGTAAGTAAAAAGAAGGGGCAAAATACCTTATGTTAAAAACACAAAGAGAGACTCTTGTATTTGGAGAACAACTGCTACACTGTGTGTGGAGGTCTGAGGTAGAGCCTGGTGGCTCGAAACGTTACCCAAGTAAAATTGCATTTGGGAGCAGCAATACTGGTGCGCAGATTTGTTATTCTGATACACAAACTTGGGGTTGCTTACCATGCTTTTGGTACCCAAGGAACACACTTTTAGCTATAAATGGCTTTAATCACCCATTTTAGTGTCAGTTGCAAATTTTACTTTCAAGCTCACGATAGCTCACGATGACTTCTTCTAAGTGCCCTTGCAAAAAAATACCAGGCTCTGACAAAGTTATGGCAACAAAAAATGGTGTGTGTCCCGCATCACGCATCACGCTTGTATTTTCGGTGCAAGACCAATTATTGTTTGACCCCTCATGTATAGGGGCTGACTGACTTTTCATTCTCATCTTTTATATATATATATATATATATATATATATATATATATATATATTTTCAGAGGTAATAACAAAGAATAAGAAACCTATTTTCCATGTTACCCTCAACATACAAACAAACACATATTAAACACATTGTCACACACGTGGGGAGGCCATAGCTGAGATGTGTAGAGAGGCTTTCTGGGAAACAGAAGGTCCCCACCGGTTTGTGCCCCGGCCTAAGTGTCCCTGAGCAAGACACTTAACCCCTAACTGCTCCCCGAGTGAGTAATAATAATAATAATAATTATTGTTATTATTCGCCTCTAATACAAGAAATAGAAAATAAATGGTACATTTAGGTATAAAGGACACTGACAACAGACATGTGCATGTGTAACCACAGTAATCGGGACATTGACTGGATAGTGGGATATCCTGAAACGAGGCCTACTCAGTAATATGTCTTGAGATTTCAGTCCACGGTAGATCGCAGAACCTACTACGAAGCCCTGGCTGTCATCAATAATATTTCTCATCTCTTTAACAGTGAGCTGACCCAAATCATTGCAGATGTATCTCAAGATCCAACGCTACCAAGGACAGAGGATCATCCCTGTCCCAAGTGAGTTTTACTTTCTTATGCATGAACCTCTTATACAACTGTTTGTGTATTTTTATGAAAGAATCGAAAACACAGGTTCCCACTCATGACATCTCTGCTGTCCGGCAGAAACCAGCCAACTCCAAAATGTTCATTTTCAGTAAATGAAAAAACAAAACAGGGGAGTGGAGTTAAGAGGTTTTGTTCATCATTGATAAGAACAGCTGAATGGACCTCCAAGCTCACAATGAGGTTGGAGGTCAAAAGGGTGGAGCCTGGAGTCAGCAAAACCAGCTAACTCCACCCCCCTTATGGTGGAGTTAGCTGGTTTAGTAGACAGTTCGAGGATCCCATGGAGTTAGCTGGTTTTGTCAGAAGCGCTTTTTAATACTTTTCAGTGGTTCAATATTTTTTTAACCAACATACAGTCGTAAAGGCTGTTCAATAGCACTGATTTATGAAAAAATATAAAAATATAAAAAATATAGTTAGCTGGTTTCTACCTTATGGCATTCTCTCCTGTTCTTCTTTCTCTGTTTTCCTCCCATGTGTCTTGTTGTCTCAGTAAATAAAAATGACATACTGTATGTATGTAGACTGCATGTCCTGTATTTAGATACATTAAAGCTGAATCACCTTCTTGTCAAGGGGTCCTTCTCCTGGTGTGGTGATGCTGACAGATGAAACCAGTTAGAAACTGTCTGTTTGTTTGTTTTGGCATTTATATGAGATTTAGCTCAAATATATTTCTCTTTTCAGATGTGGCCACAAGGAGGCAGTGTTCTTCCAGTCTCACAGTATGAAGGCTGAGGTAATATCACACATCATGATGAGACTGTTAGGGAGTCTCAACTCTCAAATACATGTCTCTATGAAGGAATTTACTTCATTTCTGTACTGTGTTCTCTATATCCTTCAGTAGTTGAAGGACTCTTATTAAAGTAATATTGTATTTGCTCATTATCAAATGTAAGAGAAACCCCAAGCAATGCAGAATTCATAACACTATAATTGTGACATTTTGATCCTTTCGATGTTGCAAACATCACTTTAATCAAAATCGGAAAACAAAATGGGTATAGTCTGTTTTCAAAATTACTTTGTGTTTAACCCTTTAAGACCGGGAACGCATCTGTGTAATTTTAATATTTCTTGGCTATATTAAAAAATAGCAGTTATACAAGCTCATAGCGCTAGGAACTTGTAGATCTGATATTTTTTTAAATAGTGAACATGTTTGAAAATCTTTGAATATATATATATATATATATTTTTATTTTTTTTTAAATATTTTTGACTCAAATCTTTGCTTCTGGGGGTCCCTGGAACAACATATTTTGAGATGGGGGTCCGTGGCCAAATACATATCATTTTTAGGGTCCTTGACATGAAAAGGTTTGAGCACCACTGACAAAGCAACTTTCAGAAAACTGTTAGCATTTAGAAGACATTTGTAGAATCGGCCTCAGGTCTTAATGGGTTAAAAACCAACTACTGTATTTGTTTTGAAACACTCTTGTCAATTTGCTGATGATCTGTTCTTGTACCTTGCAGGATGCGATGAGACTGTACTACGTCTGCACTGCCCCTCATTGTGGACACCGGTGGACAGAATAGAGATTAAGGTGTTAAACATGAACATTGACATCACCTGCTGTTGGCAAACAGAACGTTATGGACCCCTTTAAAAAACTAAAAAACACTGCTGTCCTGATTTTAAAAAATCTTTTGTTTTGTCAGACAGAAAGGTAAAGCTGAAATGAAGAGTTCTGTGTATTGTGTAGAGTTATAGGTAAGCAAATTGTTTTCAAGAAAAGGACTGCTTCTACATATAAAACCCTGTCATTTATGTTCATGTATGATACATTGTGTGGGCCCTCACCTTGTGAATAGCATGTATTGTATACACTTTTAACTGAATTAATTGTACTTTTTGTATAATTAAAAGTTTTTTTTACAAATACCTCCTATGTTATTTAACAAGAGATTTATTTTATATAAAATGAAAGGTACATACGGAATGTTTACTTTACTATTCATAGGATATATCAAGCATCACTCTTTTCCATAATGGCAGTTACCATGTTAGCATATTGCATTTCTGAGGCAAATCATTGATGTCAAGATGACACTAGCCCATGTGAGCATATAGACGCCTTTTACTATTTAAAACCAGTCTAGTGTCCCTTGAAATTCCCGTATCCATCTTCCAGTGAAGGCATGATGTTCATGTTACCTCATCAAATTATGTAATTATAAGCAGCAACAAAATGGGTTTGTGAGTGGGGGTGGGGGGAAGCAGCTAACAGTTCTTCTCAAAGTGGGGTCTGGGGACCAGCAAAATGAGTTGATATAGCATCAGTTTAGCCACTTTAACCCTATATACATCCGCTGTTTGAAAATACTCCATCTACGAGCTCACATGCATCGCGGTGAGCTTGTGAATTGCTATTTTCAAAAATAATTGTCTTTTTTTTAATCTTATATGGGTCTGTTTTCAGATGGGGGTCCGCAGCCAATGCATGTGAAATTGGGGGGTCCTTGACATTAAATAGTTTGAGAACCACTGGTCTAACAGCTTCTACTGCAGTACCTGACAACGTAGCCTATATTACGCAATGAGCATGACCAATTGATAAATTATTCTTTGAAAAGCAGCATGCAGACATGTGACGGGAACATACATGTGAGGAGGTGAATTGCTCCTTGCCACAACATCATAACAAACAGGCTTCCTCCTTGAAGACTAAACAATTATAACTACTGTCAGCTGTGACTCAATTCATGGACGAATCCGGTAGTCCTTTAACCTTTGGTTTCAGCCACAGAATTTTGGCCTGATTATAAACTTTTCAATGCATGCTAACAAGCAAATTAACCATACATCTTCATCTTTAGAATATTTACATTCTATTGTCTTGTCAGGTGTTATATAGTCTATGCAAGTATGGGACAGTAATCTACAAAATCATTTGGATTTGTCCAGAGAACTTATTTTACTTAAGGGCTTTCTCATGCCTACACAATTTAAGGCAAACGTGACTTGTTTTCTGTAGCTACAGTCAGGGACATACCTGCCATACTGTAGGTCAATATAGGACAAATCACTGTGCAAGATGTCAGTATAATTCTGCATCGTTCTTTGCTGTAATGATTATAGTATTTTTCTGCTAATAGGCCTACATGACATTGTACAAGACAATGGCATTGTTGTTCAGATAACACGGCGAGTCGATGGCTTTGGTCAAACAGCTCCTGCTGTCTGGGGTTTCCCGGGGGTAGGAACAGGCCTGTTTAATCCCCAGCCAGCCAGGCTTGTCCTGTTAGAAAACAGAATGTTCCAGAGAATAGGCTACTGTATGTAACTATATGTGCTACTGTCAAAGACGTTGACACTTTTAACATCTCTCTCGCCATTAAAGGCACTGCATTTGTGGAACTTCTCGATGGGATCTTTCCCTTCCATTTACAATTCCATCGAAATCAGTTGACTGAGAAATAGAGCACCGAAGTCCTGACGTCACTTCCGCTAGAGGGCGCTCCCCCTGGGTTGTGGCGTTTTTTTTTTTGTTGAAATCCCCATAGGGGAATCTTAAATTGCCACATACAAGAACAGAGTTCTACAAATAAACAATTTTATTTTCAAAACAAGCGATTTTACTCATGGATATGAAGTATCGACTGAAGGTGGGAAATATACACATTTACCCAAAGAGTAACACCAAAAAACGTTCGAAACGAGTCAAATGACCCAAAGACTACATTTCCCATGAGCAGTGATTTCAGACCCGGAAGTGTAGTTTTTTTTTTTCTCTCCAGAAACAGGCTGTATCAAAATGAATGAATATCATAAACTATGCAGAGCCCCCCCCCCCCCCCCCCCCCTGACAGAAACGCCTAGATAATTTGTTTATTTTTTAAACACAGTTCCTATATGACGTGATCTAAGATTCCCCTATGGGGATTTCAACTCACAAAATAACACCACGATCAAGGGGCTCGCATGCGGATTTTGTTCATATGAATGGCCTGTAGTCTCGCTGTTTCACCGCTGTTTCAACCCTGCTGGTTGCTGAAGCAATTAGGCTCTATTCAAGCTAATGGGTTTTTGGCTGAACTTTACACTTGATTTTATTACCTTAATAAACATTGTCATAAATACTATATGCCTCCAGTCCCTAGTTTAAAGTTTAAAGTTCAATCACCATGATATGCGTTTTGGTTTTAAAATTAATGATAAAGTAGGGTATGTTTCTAGGGTTTCTACTGGTTCTACCGAGTGAAGACCCGCCCTCACTGTGGTTTCAGCCAATATAGCATTCATTTCCGTTTGCATTTCGGACCTGATATCAACCGGATATAGAAAGATGGCGGATTTGAAATGCAAAAATAGGCTTCCTTTATGGTCTGTAGAAACCGATGGCATGACGCTGTCCATATTTTTTTTTACAGTCTATGGCCAATACCCAGGGGGATAGCGCCCTCTAGTGGCAGTGACGGACTTTGGTGCTCTTCTCCAAAGCATGTAGTTGCACAGCTATTAGTTTCTCATCAGGCAGATGGCGCCACAAAACTTTTCAAATAGGATTGGACTTAACAACAGGCCTTTGCCTGAGATTTACAGACAAATCACTGACTGCAAAATAAAACTATTCATTTCACTTTCTGGGCGTGTGTGTGTGTGTGTGTGTGTGTGTGTGTGTGTGTGTGTGTGTGTGTGTGTGTGTGTGTGTGTGTGTGTGTGTGTGTGTGTGTGTGTGTGTGTGTGCGTGCGTGCGTGCGTGCGTGCATGCTTAGCTCTTTACAACAACAGATTTACAGGTGTACCAATTTGATCCATGCAATCAGGAGGATAAACAAGTGAAATTTGAAGTAATGACACAAAGAAATGAGCAGACAATTAGAACTGGAACACTGACTTACATTTATATACAGTATACTCTTTCATGGCTGAAATTGTCAACCCACCTTAAAATGTATTTTCTGTTGAAGAGATGCAGGGAGACCCCTGTTAATGGACAAAAACTCAATGATTACCATCAGAATATAGAGATTTAACTTTATAAAAAATACATTTTTTGTTTTAACCAAAAATATCACCTATACTACCTTTAAACTATCAGTAGAATTTACAATTGTAAGTTGTTTACTTTTTTCTTCCATAAAACTAAATACATTGTAGGCCTACGAAACAAAATGTTTTCATTATGCGCATTTTATAAAATTGTGTGTTTTTGTTTTTATAATATCATATAGCACGATCATTTCATAATATGAAAACCGTCTTTAGGGAAATAATTAAGGATGCTATAGCCTAGGCCTATATGCTTCCTTTGCGAAGGATAGTTTACCATGGTGTTTATTGTTGATATTGAGTTTATGTTAATAATCTTCATCAACATGACATTGCAAAATCAAAAGCACCCAAAACAAATATAATCTTTTAGATGGTTCTAAAAAAATTGCTTGAGAGCTAAAATTAGAAATTAGACGTTTGTCCGGGACCCAAACTAGTGAAAATAGCGTGAGCTTGTAGATCGGCTATTTTCACTCATTCTTTTTTGGTATTTATTTATGGAAATATTTTGGAAAATGTCTGATTTTTTTTCTAATTCATTGATTTTTTGGGGGAGGGGGAAATGAAAATATTTTTAAATAATTAAAAACAATTAGGAAATGAAAAATAATAATAATAAAGGGGATATTTACCCGCGACCCAAACATGGGTCCCGACCCAATGTTTGTGAAACAGTGTTTTAGAGGAAGTATCTGACAGAAAGAAGCGTGGGGATTACAAGTGTTTCGACAGAGATCCGTGCGCGTCCTGCAGCGCTAGAACAACATTCCCTACATGTGCGCACAGGTTTAGAAAGCATGGAATTATTATCAAACTGAGAAAAGAGGTTAAAGGGTAAAAGATAGAAACTATAGTGTGCCTTATGTTACCATATGTCACACACACACACACACACACACACACACACACACACACACACACACACACACACACACACACACACACACACACACACACACACACACACACACCTGTCAACAGCTGTGCATGAACACGCGTGCCCTGCAGGCGGACGGACTTTAAAAGCTGTATATGTCTCTCTTCATTCTGTTCTTCAGTGCAGAGCTCTGTTGTTTGTTTACACACATAATCCGACGCCGTTTACCTGCTCGATAAGGAGTATTTATAGATCTACAAGCAGTCCTTATTTGGATGGGATGTTTGCCAAGTTATTGTGTCAACAAAAGGAAAAAGGAAGGAGATGGAGAGGCGGTCCCACAGGGCGATCCGCAGGTGAGAGAGAGAGAGAGAGAGAGAGAGAGAGAGAGAGAGAGAGAGGGTTCTTGGGTTACCAGAGCTGCGGAAGTGTTAATTGAACCTGAGAGTTCATCGATCAGTCAGAGAGATTGACTGAGACTAATCACAGGCTAAACTTTCTATACGTCTCGCCTGGGTGACCATGCATCAGTGGTGGTGGAAGAAGTATAGGCTACCCACCACATGTTTTACTTAAGTAGGCTGAATGTATAGCCTATCAATACTGGCAGCTGGCACTGCAACGTAGAAATACTCTGTTACAAGTAAAAGTCCGGAATTAAAAATTGACTTGAGTAAAAGTACAAAAGTATTGGCATCAAAATGTACTTAAAGTACCACATGTAGAAAGTACTCGTTATGCATTGCAGAATGTCCCATTTCACAAGTTTTCAAATGTAGGCTATTAACCTTTTGAAAAATAGCAGATCTACAAGCTGACGCATTGTGAGCTTGTAGATCGGCTATTTTCAATAATATTCCAAATCTTCAAAGTAAATGAAGTTTTCATATAATTGTAGTGGAAGAGTGCAATATTCCCCTCTGGTATAGTGGAGTAGAAGTAAATAAAGTATTGAAAATTGGAAATGCTCAAGTGAAGTAACAAATCCTCAAAAGCGTACTTAAGTACAGTAGCCTATACTTGAGGATATGTACTTAGTTACTTTCCACCCCTGTGGGTGACCATGCATGCATGCGCTCTTGTTTTCAGGTTGGTGAGCCGAGTGCGCACGTGTGGCGCATAATGTCTCTGACACCCTGAGACTTTGGACCAGCAGCAACTCACTCCGTGGGACTGGGATTCTTTATTAACGCACTCTCTCAGTCAGAGACGCCTTTGGGGAATTGAATTATTGTTGTTTAAAAACATGGAGGATTTAAAAAGTCCCGTCCGATTTTTCCACAAGTCCTCGTTCAGCATCAGCAGCTTGCTGTTCAGGCGAGAGGGAGTGTTGGGAGAGCCGGCTCTGGAAAAGATGTCCCCCTCAACCCAAAAACAATGCTCCGCAGACCCAGCGATAATAAAGCCTCGAGAGGAAGAAGAAGACCGCAACGACAGAAAAGAAGAACTTAAAACGGTGTCCACCACCAAACGAGAAGGAGCTATTAAAGACGACGTGAAGAAAGGTAGGGGATCGCCGGAGGAAAAAGCCAAACCGGAGAAACCTCCGTTCAGCTACAACGCGCTCATCATGATGGCGATCAGACAGAGCCCGGAGCGACGGCTCACTCTCAACGGCATCTATGAGTACATCATGGGGAACTTCCCGTACTACCGGGAGAACCGGCAGGGCTGGCAGAACTCCATCAGGCACAACCTCAGTCTGAACAAGTGCTTCGTCAAGGTGCCGCGCCACTACGACGACCCGGGCAAGGGCAACTACTGGATGCTGGACCCGTCGAGCGACGACGTCTTCATCGGCGGCACATCGGGCAAACTGCGGCGCCGCACCACGGCAAGCTCCCGGGCCAAGCTGGCCATCAAGAGAGGGACCCGTCTGGCGTCCAGCACCGCGGCCAGCCTGGCCTTCGCCACGGGCTCCTTTTACTGGCCGGTGCCGTCGTTTCTCTCCCTCCAGCCGCCCGCTGTGCGAACGCACCTTCCCGGGTCATATCTCGGTCCACATCATCACTCCAATTACGCGGCGTCTGTCGCGGTGTCACAGCGGTCACGCCATCACCAAGTCAGCGCGACTACTGTGACCGGGGCTGACCGGTACCTCCATCATCAGACCAACCAGGAGACCTCGTACTTTGGGATTAGTTGCGCGCAGTCCCGTCGCCACCATCATCATCAGATAAGCGCAGCCGCCGCCGCGTTCTCGTCGACGTCCTCCATGCCATGCACTCTGTCTCTGCCCAGTCCCTGCTCTCTGAACATGCTCTCCGGACAGGCCAGTTACTTTTACTCGCAACAGATGCCTTATTCCGCCACGTTTAACCCGTGCCAAGAGGACTGTCCCGCTGTGCCCATGAAGACCCCGGGGGGCCAGTGTCTTTCAAAGAGTGACTTTGGGAGCTGCAATGAGTTTCTGAATTATTATCCTCAAGCCAGCAGCACGAGTACTCTCTCCTGAAATGTTATTATTATGATATAGGCTAATTGGTGTAATTAATGAATCCATTTGTTTCAAAAGTCACAATGCTTATGTGTGCGCTCATTACGTCACATGTCCGTTCGTTTGGTGTAGGCCGTGTAGCTTAGGCCAGTGGTTCCCAAAATGTTTAGCTCAAGACCCAAAAGAGAAATTAATTGCCCGGTACACAGTAAAATCCTGAGTGTTCATTTATCTCTGAGAGTGTACAAATTGAACCAAATGGACCTGTAAGGTCATTTATACTCTCTCAGAGTTACAAATGGATAAATTAAGGATTTTACTGTGTACCCAAACTAGTCAAAATCTACAAGCTCAAGCTCACCGTGTTGTCAGCTTGTAGATCTGCTATTTTCACTAGCCCTCCTTTAATAATAATGTATAGAATTGATTAGACTTTTTTAGATATTTATTTATGAAATTGTTTTTTAAAAATCCAGAATTGTTTTTTAATTCGTGAAAAAAATGATTCATAATTTCTTTTTTTTAAACGTAAGAAATTAAATAAATAAAGAGGACATTTACTTATGACCCATGCATAAAAATAGCCCTTGTGGGTCCCGACTCCCGACCCACTGTTTGGGAACCACTGGCTTAGATTGATATGTTCATATAGCCTATACTTTTTATTCTTGTTAAGAAGTCAAGCTATAAGGCCAAAGAAAAACAAAAGGAAATATCTCATTTGTGCAAACTGCAAAAAGCTTTTGCCATAGTGACAGTCTCTCCTCTGTAATGACAAAAATCCCGCTTTGCATATTATATGTTTTCTTTCTTTTTTTGAGTAAAGTAATAAAAAACGGTGTTTTAAGAAAATGAAAATGTTTGCCTAAAGGCCTGAGCCTTTCATTAAACGTTCATTGTGCCATTTACAGCTAATTATATATGCACACGGGACCTTTGTCAGAACAGCCTTAATAAATTGCATTCATCATTGTTATAGTAGGCCATACTTTTACGCATAAAATCCATGCAATAATGTCGCAGAAATTCATGAAACCGTTTTTATGCATTTGAATGATACAAATGGAAAAGTCAATGTAATTTTAAGAAAATTACATAACAATCACATAATAACGCAAATTGATATTGACACTTCTGTTAAATATGGTAAAATATTTTTATGGAACATATTATAGCCTATAGGCATATATGTAACATTATGTATTTGTTAGGCTATACATGAACGGACTGTAGCATTGTTCACTCTTCTGTTAGTGTCGGACTTTTGCTTTCTTTCAAAACATTTCACCAGTCCCTTTCTGCACAAATTGTCACAATACGTTTCTGTTTTGCGTGCATGTCACTGTTTCTGTAGGCCTGATGCCATTGTATGTAATTATAATATATTGCAAATGATACATCATTAAAATAAAAATTACATTATGACGTTGTTATTGTCAAACCATTGCCTTGAATAGGTTTTACTGATTGCAAAATGTAACATGCATTAATGGTGTTGTAATTCGACCAGGGTTCTTAAAAAATGACCATCTCTTGCAACTCCCTCTAATAATTAGTCTATTCAAAATATTTTATTTTAGAGCTAGATTAACCTGGATTGATTATATGTGGGTAATCAAATAGCACCAATTAGATAAATAATCCCATTCCATTTACTTTTATGTATGTATTGAGTAGGCTACAAAACTGGAACATTTGAAATGTAACTGTAGTCTGTCTGACATTTGGCCATGAAAAACGCATAGTAAGCATAGGCTATAGACCCATAGCAGGCGGAAAAACTGATTTAGCCACCTGGAGCCATGCACGACCACCTCACACTAACTTTTAGCCCAGTTATAGCTTAAATGCTATTTTAAGCTATAATAGGTTAAGTGTGAGGAGCAATTAGTGTGAGGTGGTGCAACTGAGAAAACAGAGCAATCATTTACATTTCCAAAGTCAAATCATGTTGTGATTATTCATTATTTTATCGTTTAAAGTTACCTTAGTAGGCCTAAAGTATAGTAAAGTTAGTTTTCTGTAGTTCGGAAACGGATTTTCTGCTAAATGAAAATGAAATATAAATTGGTGTGTCTAGGCCCACAGGGCTATAGGCTAGGGCCTGTTAGTCCTATTATATTATATAACGCAGTTGCTGTTGCACTAAATTGAATTAATTCGGAGATTACGTGAAAACACAAGTGTGGAGACTTTTTCCCCAACAAATCCAGAATCTTGCTTGCCTGCTTTACCCTACCCACCCACACAGTGTAAATGGGACACAACTCCGTGCATGTCATGGTGATCATATATGGGACTGCTGAAATGCTCAAATTACAGGCAGTTGGTGATTTTAAAGATAATCAAAAGTTCAAATGTGCAACACCAGATTCTGTCGCGACTCGCGAGAGACCGTTCTGCTGTATAGGTGAAACAGCAGGTAGCAGCCTGGAGGCTGCAGACTGTGATGTAAGAGAGAGATAGACATCACATCTCAGTCCATCTTATTGATCTAACGTCTACGATTTCACCCAGCCATATGACATCACCTGCCCGCTGAACTCTGTCTCACCTTTCCTTTCCTCCCGGTTCCTCTGAGATATTATATAGACTACACATTAATAAAAATAGGTGTTCGAGTGTAGGTGTTTGCGTGCGTGCGGGTGCGTGGCGTGCGCGCGCGCGTGTGTTACAGATTAGAACAGCTCTCTGGAAGGGTGCCTCCATTAAACAAAGGAGGCTTTTATCAAAAGTCTCCAGTCAGCCAGCCAGCCACCTCTCCTCCCAGCCCTGTCTCATTCATACAGTCGCCTGTGGTTGGAGGAGACATGGGGCTGGATCAGG
Organism: Gymnoscopelus microlampas; assembly: GCF_963454915.1. Lineage (NCBI taxonomy): Eukaryota > Metazoa > Chordata > Actinopteri > Myctophiformes > Myctophidae > Gymnoscopelus > Gymnoscopelus microlampas. The sequence goes on from NC_139945.1 coordinate 29,861,897, forward strand.
TAACTTTACACACACACACACACACACACACACACACACACACACACACACACAAGCGACAGTGTTGGCAAACTCAGGGTCTAGATAGATACAAAGATAATAACAATATTTTCATCACTGCCATGAATGAATAATTGTGGTTGAGACACTAAGAGGGTGATGGAGCTGTGAATCAACAGGTTTGGCCCTAAACGGTATGACTTCAGGCAGGTGTAAAGTGATACTGTTTTGCTGTTAATGTAATAAATAAGTTCCTCCTTTGACAGACACCATGCTAATAACCCCAGAGCTCTAAATCACCACACCGTGCGCTGCAGATGTAGTGAACTACCACAGGGTACAAGGGAATAAATCAGCATATGGACAGGTCTCATTATGTGATTTTCAAGACACCAGACACTCAGGGGTCAGGATAGTTTTGATGTAGAGAGACCACACACACACCCACCCACCCTCGCACGCACGCACGCACCCACCCACCCGCACACGCGCGCGCACACACACTCTCTCTCTCTCTCTCTCTCTCTCTCTCTCTCTCTCTCCCTTATACATATAAGGCCAGTTTAGATTGTCTTAACTCCTGAATTCACGTGTTTTACATTCAAATATAAATATTGTAGCCTGTTCATTTATAACCATAATCTTAAATAAATGAACGAGGCCAATTGTATCATTGATCCTTTAGTTTCGATGCATATTTTCCCCTAGTGTCTGTAATCTGATGTCTGTATCCGTCTTTCCTCAGTAATTGAACAACTACAGATACCACTGATAATCAGATTAAGGCAATCCCATTACAAGTAATTCATTACTCTCCAAACACACGCACGCACACACACACACACACACACACACACACACACACACACACACACACACACACACACACACACACACACACACACACACACACACACACACACACACACACACACACACACACACACACACACAGTGACACAAAGCTAGCAGCAGAGAAGCTCATTTTACAAGCATGCTGCATCAGAGCCTTCTTGAGGAATGTATCTGTGACTTATGGCAGGCCCCCCATTAAAGTTAGAGAAGGGAGTGAAGAGGGGCAAGTGTAAGGCTTAATTTATACACCGTCCTACGACAAAGTATAAATCAGGCTTTAAGGCTTCTGTCTGAATAAGGTGCGGTTCATAAAGATAGGCCTTATGGAAATCAATCCTACTCCCAGGGCCCTCTCGGCAGCACAGAGGATGCAATTATCCCCTAGCTAGAAGTGGCCTCCACAGGTAGATTCGCCACCCTGTGAAATAAGGTTTGTGGGCTGTACAACCCTCAGGCGTCTGCTTGTCTCTTGCCGGAAAGCCAATCTCTCAATGACTCATTGCTGCATGTGGAGATAATGTAGCCCACATCTATGTCTCTCTCTCTCTCTCTCTCTCTCTCTCTCTCTCTCTCTCTCTCTCTCTCTCTCTCTCTCTCTCTCTCTCTCTCTCACACACACACACACACACACACACACACACACACACACACACACACACACACACACACACACACACACACACACACACACACACACACACACACACACACACACACACATGTACACCTTTCCTTCTTTCTTGTTGTGTCTGTATAAAACACCAATACAAAGACCTGTCTGTTTGGTCTTCCAACACACTGTACCCCCTGGGCTGTCTCTTCTTCCATCACCCAGTGTCCATCAGCAGCTCAGATACAATGGTCAGTGTTTATCTGTAGATGTCAGTTACCTGCAAACAATACAAATAAGGATGAATTACCTGTGTCAAACACTGGGCGGCCTTTTGAACATCTTTAAATACATTTGAGTGTCTTGCTTGAACAACTTTACACTGTCATTTATGATGATAACAATAAAGACCCTAATGCAGGGGTATTCAATTAGATAAGGCAGGGGGCCACAATTGTAAAATTACTTGAAGTTGGGGGCCACAAGACAGACAAAAAAAAAGAAGTCCATGGTTTTACCGGAAAACGTTAAGAAATGTGTAACTGGTTGGTTAAACGATTAATTTATTATGTTGTTTTATTTATTTTGTGGTGCAAAGGTAGGCTACTTCCCCCTAAAGTGACGCCTGGAGGTATAGCCGTCCAGCCGCCAAGTGACAAATCTGCTCCATGACTGCTGCCCAATTCTGCCTTGCAAGTTATACATAGATTAATAAACTGTCGTTTATAAAGTACTTGAAGTCATACTTGAGCAAGAGAACAGATCTTACTTAACGTACAAATATCAGGTTTTTCATGCAAAGAAACATCAACACGGAAAAGCACAACGTGAGTTTTGAGTGCAGTTCATCCATGCCATCTCCCTCAATTTGTAGCTACCTATTTTTTATTTTAAAGTGGACTCCAATCACCCAATAGCGGCCTGGGCTGAATGTCATGAATCATGACATCTCTGTGTCTCTCTCTCTCTCTCTCTCTCTCTCTCTCTCTCTCTCTCTCTCTCTCTCTCTCTCTCTCTCTCTCTCTCTCTCTCTCTCTCTCTCTCTCTCTCTCTCTCTCTCTCTCTCTCTCTCTCTCTCTCTTTGAACTGAGCCCTCCTTCTAAGACGAAAGTAGGCAGAAATTGATCAATCTTAAAATACAATGAGCATGGTGCTGACCAATTATATGAATTAAGATCGGTGAAGTGGTCCTTGGTTGGTGGTCTGTGGTTATCTCCATCAATTTCTAGCTATTTCTGAGTTGTGGGTGGATTTTGACCATCACATCAAAGAAATAATTTTCCGTGTACATCCAAACACGGAAATACTTTCACCATGCCAGCTTGGCTCCACTATACTCTTCTTCCATTACATTACATTACACTGATTACAGTCATTTAGCAGACGCTTTTAAGTGACTTCCATGCCAGGGTCCGGTGCACTGCACAGGGCATATTGAAATGCCTGGGCCTACTTCCTATTTTCTCTAATCCAAAATCAAAGCCTATAAAGGTATTTATAGGACCAATAGGACCTATAGCACAACAATGGACATCATGCTGTACTAGCGCACAATGGCCCATTAATGAGTTTTGGTTAACAGTTCTGAAGAACGTTCAAAATCCTGTACAACCAACCACCCAAGATTATTATAAGTTTTGTTTGGGAACATGGAATATGTTCCTGGGCCACAAGACAACTGGGCCACCAGTTGAATATCACTGCCCTAATGTATCAGGAAGGAGACACAAAGAGTCCTTTGCGTCTCCTACCGGATACATTAGGGTCTTTATTATTATCATCAAATGATTGGCTCATGAATGCGATAAAGACCAAAACATCTCCATGAATTCAATGCTTCATGGGGTGTGTAATTGATAGGAAATATTTTTTTTGGGGTGAACTACTCCTTTAATAAATATGATAACATAATGTATAATTATAGGTGCTATTGAATGTTTAACCATAAACAAAAGCATGAAACAGAGAAGTTTATAACATTAAATACATTATTATTATTATTTATTATTGTTATTGCTATTGTTATTATTATCATTATTAATATTAATATTATTGATGAAATGTCATTCAAATGTAAACAAGCATTGGGAATTTAGTAGCCCTGAAACATGAAACATATACTTGTTCCTGGTTTTTGAAATTTCTACAACCCGTACATCTACAGTAACATTCACATTTCGAATATAAAGTGCCTACCTCACGGCCACGGATGTAAAAAGTTAAAACGCCTGGGTTTAATCTTACGTATTGTCCAATAAAAAGCATTTTCCTCATTTTTTTCATGGAGTTATAATCTATCAGAGTGCAGTACACCTCCCAACCAATAAGGTCGCGCAGTTGAAAGCATATGGAGAAAGGAAAAAAATGGCCACCGATCGGATTAAAATGCTTTTTATTGAACAATACAGAAGATACGGGTACTTAGATCCAAGCGTTCCAACTTTATACATCTATGGCCATAGGGTCAGCACTTTATATTTGAAATCTGAACGTTTATGTAGATGTACGACGAGTTCTAAATGTAGAAATGTCAAAAACCAGGAACAAGTAGCGCCATGACGCTTGTGACAGACGCGCGCAGGGGTTTCAACGTTTTCAGCCCAAGGACCCCCTAGCTGAGAGAGAGAGATGAAGCAGGAACCCCCTCTATATTGTATAAAATTGTGTTTTAGATTTTTTTCCCCCTCTACACATATACCTCTTTGCCAAAAATAGCCGATCTACAAGCTCACAACGCCTTGTGAGCTTGTAGATCTGCTATTTTCGGCCAATGTTCCCCTCAGAATAGGGATGCTAGGGTTCAAGTGGTTAATGTAAAAAAAACAATCCTCTCACACAAAGATTTGGCGGACCCCCTATAGTAGCTCTGAGGACCCCCTAGGGGTCCAGGACCCCCTGTTGAAGACCCATGGCGTTGTGAACCCTCAACCCTGGCTAGGAATTTAGTAACCCGGAAGTCTTTCCTGCATTTTCAAGCGCCCACTGCTTGAGCCGGAAGCAGTGTTTACAACACGAGTTCGTTGCAGTTGCGTTCGCATTGAATGAACAACAGACCAAAGCATCTAGAAGAGAAGACAGTGTCCCAACTCTTTACGTTTCACTTTGAAAACACAGTTTGTTGAAGAGAAATCATGTGAGTATATTTAATAACCGTGTTTTGTTTTCACGAGTGCAGTGAGAACACCCAGACCTATATTGCGACTAGAGAGCTGTAGCTGCTAGTTAGCATGCTCGTTAGCTAAAGTTGATGTGAAGGGGGGGGTTGTTGTGTTGTTAACATTGCCATTTATCATCAGATAATGCAATATAACGTAACAAACAACCATAACCGGTGGTGTTCACAGAGCATATGATGCATGTTATTTACTAGCCCAGCACCAGTGTAACCAAAGCAACGTGTTGCTATTTCGTTGCTATACAATCTTGCGAACAACAATTAGCATGCTAACCACCAGTGGTGTAAAGTAACATTTACTCTTATAAACTCGTTGCATGCAATATATCCTGCCTGCTGTTTCATTTATACCGTCAGGTAGAGGTAGCCTGCTGGTGGCTGGCTGGTCATTGAATAAACTGAATATATCGTCCCCTGTTAGTGCCAGTGTTGCCATATTTTGTGATGGACGTAAGCAACCAGGTCTAGGAAAACAAGCCCAAAAGAAGCAACTTTCATCACATGAGCACTTTAAACGTATATGCGTTGTGAGCTTGTACATATGCTAGTTTTAAAAAAAAATGGCAATTAAATGTGGAGTATTTGGAACGTTTTTGAAACATTCTGACACAAATGCTCCCTGGGCATACAACATTTTCATGAAAAATATTTGAGAACCACTGGTTTAAATAATAATTAAAACATTTGGAAGTAAGCCTAAATAAACAAGTGCACTTTAGAAACAAGCCCTAAAAAACGCAACCCGCAACTACCAATTTTGACAAGCAACTTTACAGAAAAAGAAGCCCAAAGTCGCTTATTATAAGCCGACGTGGCAACACTGGTCAGTGGCCTTGAGTAAGAATAAGAACTGACACAGTACCAACTTCAGGGGTTCAGCTGGCCACATGGATATGCATAAATCTGCAATATGCATACATCTCTCCACTGAATATAACGCTTTGGGAGAGAATATGACCCAGTGACTTAAAATTACACTGGGTAATAAAACAATTTAATTTCCTAATATTTACTCCATGCGCTTTCTAAATGGCACGACTTTGCGTTTCATGATTATTCAATTTATTGTTGTCGCTATGTTTTGTTTTCCAGGAGTCTGTTGACCAAGCCCAAGTCAGAAATGACCCCTGAGGAGCTTCAGAAACGAGAAGAAGAGGAGTTCAACACAGGGCCCCTGTCTGTGCTCACACAGTCGGTGAAGAACAACACACAGGTCCTCATTAACTGCCGCAACAACAAGAAGCTGCTTGGTAGAGTCAAGGCCTTTGACAGGTATGTTCTGGCTTGGGGGTCAATAAGCCATTAATCGATCAAGATGTCAGTCTGATGCTTTACTTGTTGTTGTTTATTTAACCTGAGAAACCACATTGAGATGAATTCTCATTTGCAAGTGAGTCCTGGTCAAAGAGGCAGCATGGTTCAGTTAACTAAATACATAAACTAAATTCTCGATAAAATAGTGCATGAAGGCATACAAGCAAAAGAACATATTCCTAAATGGTTAATAAAAAATTAGCTGTATAAAAGACCATCCAAGCACAGCGAGACATAAAAACAAGCGCATTCTGAGGCAACCATCCTTCAATCTTGGAGGTGCACAGTGTTGGCCTATTATATGAATAATTTCTTTTAACAATATATATATTTAGCTGCAACCTTTTGTACAAAATGTATGACATACACAAAAATGTGGATTCTGGATAACCAAGGAATAATGTGCCAGTGCTTACATTTTGTTTCACGGATAGGCATCTCACCAAATCACATTCCTCTCACCAATAAAAGTCATACAAAATATTGTTTAAGTTCACATTTTGAATTTCACTGCAAATCAGACATTTCAGAAAGGTGACTCCAAGTTGCAGTGGTGCTTGAAAGTATGTAAACCCTTTAGAATAGTTTATATTTCTTTCGCACAGTTCCTGTTTCACAAAAAATACGTCACAATTTAGAAATGAAATACTCTCAGTATTGGGGATGTAAAAGGCTAACCGGTTAGATTGTAAGTTGTTTATTTTTTGAAAAATGAAGAAAAAAAAAGAATACTGTATACTAATATGCCTAGAGATGCATTTCCGCACTGGGATCAGACTCGGAGAGAGACGAAGAATGAAGGAAAATGAAAACTTGGTTCTGGACCATTATTTTCACAAAGAAGAACGATGACAAAGTTATTTGTAAAATTTGTGAGAATGCACTCAAATACAACACAGGGCGAGAAGTACTTGTTTTTACTTGGTAGCGCTGGACGGTGCTCCCAATTTACAGTTTGGAGCACCAGCAACATTTTGGATTTATGTAATATATTTTTGTATTAATAAAAAAAGGTGTATATATGTATTTAACAGTACATTTTACAAGTAACATAAAATGGTAAAAAAAAAAAAAAGAATAGCCTTAAAAATGCATGTCACATGATATGCCACCAGTGGGGCTTTATGCAATAATCTGGGGCCAAGATTAAAATGTAGTGTCCTGGCTGTCTGTCCCTCAACCACCCATCTTTTCACTGATTCCAATCAGTCATATTTTCACCTGTGTTTTAATTTGTTCACCTTGATAGCTCATTTGATTAATATAATTTAAATTTGATTGATATAATTCAAATTTCTAAGTTGCAAAAAAGTAATTGCAATAGATATAGTAATGTGTATGAGGTTGTTTACAGTATATAAGTATGACATTGATTACATTGGCCATAATGCATATACTCACAAACATAGTTTTAGTATTGTCATACATTTCTCAATAGGCTACATATTGATTCAGAATATTTAAAACCGTTTCAAGAGAGACATGTGCTGTAAAATGCCAGCCGTGCGTTCTCCTATGACTGTCATCTGCCTAGCGACGGCAGTGGGGCATGCACACAGACACGCTTAGCGCAGGAGTGAGATGGAGACAGTTTCTCTCCCCAGTCGGCTCCTATTGTTTCTCAACTTGAAAATACTCGGGAAAATGTACTTTATGACAAACACTTTACTTCCTCTCCACATTTTTCGAGTGCTTGGATCTCCTATTCCTTTTTAAGGTCACTTCATCTTTTGAGCTTTTTATATCACTTTCCACAACTCATGTTATTTTAGCTGTTAAGCTCTGTAGCTTAACTTTAGAAGCCTGTGGAGTGCGGTGAAAGGAAAAGGCTGGGAGTGACTGAAGGCATTTTAACCGATCTAAAAATCAGCATTAATAGTTGGGGACATGAAAGCTCATGTTTTATTGGTTAGAATAGTCACTGTCAGCTCAATGCACATGCTGACTTCTGGTGAATGCACAGAGAGGTGGGATTTCCAACTGAGAACGGGAAAAAAATAAGCATTTTTAAAAATGTCAAACCGTCGTTTTCCTAAATATATTTTGAGGTCGCACAGATTACATTTCGGGAGCATATGCAACCAAAAAAAAGTCGTAATTTCGAGCCCTGCAACAGGAGCATGCTAAATCGCTTAGAATACATGCACTCATGATTCCAAGCGATCCATTATGCACAGATGGAGACGCTAAGATTAACACAATGCAGCTGCTCCTTGGACATGGCTATAGACAAGTTATTCTGAGGAAAAAATGGGAAAGTAAACTTAAGTGGAGAGCAACTACGGAGAAGCATCTCCGCCCCTGGAAATGAATCCATTTGAATGATGGAAGGTAATCAGCCTCTGTTTCCCCAGACCTATCAGGCAGAAGCTATCTGCGTTTGCTAGGCTTGTCTGGGCCCTCAGAGCGGCTGTACTCCTGGTCTCAGCAGCAAGCCTTATGCTCAACGGACTCTGCACTAGATTAATACTAGAACATGTTGACATTTGTATCTACCTGTACAGAAAGAAAACTATCTTACTGTGGCGCTATCTTTCTAATCTCAACGTGCGCAGAAATATTACAATGCACTTCATTTAATTAAATGAACCGAAATACATTTTGATAAACGTTAATTCTGTGTACATTTCAGCCTCAAGTAACACCGTTGTTTAAAAACAAAAGTTTGGTTAACTGTTAATTAACCGACTGATGACGTCTGCTTCGGCTGCAACACTACATTTTTCACCCTGCTCAGAATACCATTTCATACTTTAATTTGAAGGTGAAATTAGAGTCGGATGTTTTCAAACATTATTTTCACCCGTAACCTACACTGACAGTAGGTTACGGGTGAAGAAAAAAAGGGAGAACATGAACTACCAGGTCTCAACATACTGCCTACTAAAATTATACATTTTGATGTATAATTGACCCTACTCACTACCTCTAGTATGAGACAATACAACTGCTTGATTTGACCTGTATATGGACCTCGCATGCATCTCTCTCTCACACACAGTTTTCATACTGTCCGTGAGTCACAAGGGGAGAGGACTAACCCCGGACTTGGAAAAACAAACCCCCTCATTTTGTTCCCTCATTCCATCATTTCAGGCATTGCAACATGGTCCTGGAGAATGTGAAGGAGATGTGGACGGAAGTTCCAAAGAGTGGAAAGGGAAAGAAGAAATCCAAGCCTGTGAATAAGGACCGCTATATTTCCAAGATGTTCCTCAGAGGCGATTCCGTCATTGTTGTGCTGAGAAATCCCCTCATTACTGGAAAATAAACTCTGTTTGTCCGTTCATCCAAAATATGAGTAGTCACCAACACCTTCCATGTTATGACTGTGTTCTGTCATTGTTGGAAGTTTTTTTTTTTCCTTTTTTAATGACATGTCATCATTATGTGAGGAACATTATATCTGTATGCTTTTGATGGCAAATTTAAGCTCACTGAGTCATGAGCTGTTTTGCTTTGTCTAGAACTTTTTGGTCTTTTTTTATTTTAATAATAAAAGTGACAGGAGTAATACATATGGTGTTGTGAGGATATTTTCTTCAATGTGGGCTATTAGCCAGCCAGTGCATTTGTTCTGTTCTATATCAATATTATGATATACTTAAAGCTGCATTGTGTGATATGTGGCCCGACCAATTAACAAGGGGAATTACAAGCAGTTGTTTCAAAACAAGCCAATTTTCTCCCTATGTGGCGTCTCCCCCTGTCTGTCCAAAAAGAATAGGGCAGCCAAAGCAACACAACTTAAGATAATACAAACAGGCTCTTTCAGTTTTTTTTATATGTAGTTTAATTATGTCCAGGAATTAAATTGGCACTTTGTATGATGCAACGAGGAAGGCATTTTGCACTGGATAAACTGCCATGATGCGGTAGTGGGAAGCATGGGTATTGGAGCAGATTTCACCTCGGGGAAAACACCTTGGGTGACGAGGTGGTTTTTCAACAGGTCTGGCAGGAGCCCGAAGTCTTAAGAGAAACGTAGTACTTTAGGAAGGGGGGGGGGGGTTGTTTTTATGTTTTCGTTGTTGAAACAGCAGTAAAGATGAGGGAGATGGTGTAGGGAAAGAGGAGGTAATGTAACATGTAATATCAAGAAGCAAACATCAGACATCTAGACTTCTTGTACAATAACTGTAGTTAGTGCAATGGGTCGCTGCCATGCATGAGTTCCCTCACAAATGTAGCTACAGTAAAGAGCCATCATCCCTTTCTCCCTTATCTCGGCTATCCTAATCGGCCTCCTCCAAACCCCCACCATTCCCTCTTGTCATCCCCCCCCCCCCCCTCCCTTCCCTCTCCCCTGCCAGCATCTAAGGTGTCGGGGCTTGATTTCAGTCCGCAGCGTTCAATATGCGACAAACTGCCGTTTAAAGGCGTGCTGCATTATTGATGAGACCAGATGTGCTGACTGTCACTTCACACCCTGCTCTCTCTCTCAATTACAGGCTGTTACTCTCCCGCTCGGCCCATCTTGCCCACTTTGTTAATTGCCTTAATGGCTTCTAGAATGCTTACTTTTTCCTTAAATGGTGATGGGCACCTAATCTCAATTTGTAGGCGCTGCCAAACTTGGCAATCAAGTGTGTATAACATACTGTATTATACTGTATTACTCTTGTCCGGTTATAATGTATAAATGTTATAGAAAGTCGATTGCTATTGATTCCTGCATTTGATTTTAGGCCAGAGGTCATCCTCTTTTGTTACTTTTTAGTCACTGTTGTACATGATGACAAGGGAGTGTTCATGGTTGGAGCATGGGAGGAGGCACGTGGACTTTTAACTGCAATTTTTGTTGCGCGGTTGGCTTTAACTGGCCTTGCAAAAAGTGCTTATTCACAGACAACCAAATAGATCCTAATAATGTAGCTTCACATAGGAATTTGACTTGGTGCTCTTGACACGTCAAAGTAAAACTGTATATACCACACAGATAAGAGGGACAAAGTAAGGATAAGGATAATTCCTTTTAACAGGTCGTTCATGAAAGTCCTTGCGATCTTGTTTCCAATGAGAACCTGTGAGCAATTAGGGGTTAAGAGTCTTGCTCAGGGACGAATTTCATTTCATCGACACATATGCTGGCCTGGCCTGGAATCGAATACATTTACTCAAGTACAGTTTTGAGGTATTTTTACTTTACTTGAGTATTTCCAATTGCCTATACTTTTACATCTACTCCACATCTCAGAGGCAAATATTGTACTTTCACTCCACTACAATTATTTGAAAACTTTAATTACTAGATACTTTGTAGATTTGGATTATTATTACAAAACATACATTACCCACTTCAGCCCTATATATATTTAGGCCATTTGAAAATAGCCGATCTACAAGCTCACAATGTGTCGTGATGCGACACATTGTGAGCTTGTAGATTGTAGACTATTTTCAAAAGGTTTTATCCATTTTATACATTTGAAAACTTGTGAAATGGGACATCCTGCATAATGAGTGCTTTCTACTTTTGGTACTTTAAGTACATTTTGATACCAATACTTTTGTACTTTTACTCAAGTACATTTTGAATTCCGAACTTTTACTTGTAACAGAGTATTTCTACATTGCATTATTGATAAAAAAAAAAAACGAATTCAGTACTTTTTCCACCAGTGTATAAAAGTAAAAATAGGAGTACAGGGTCAGACCAGGTGAACTGCTGGATGCGTATACTGTGATGAGACAGTCATGTATCACGTTGCACAGAATTACTGTATTGCAATTTTTTTTTGCGTGGGTTATGCTACAGTTATTATTGGATATTGCACGTACATATAGAAATTGCACTTAGTAGGTGCATGGTTGCAGATGGCAAGAACAAGTGTTGTGTGGAGCACTTAACAGTCCAATGTTGTATGATCTAGTGTTGGTGTGCAGTTCAACTGTTGAGTTGAACAACCACATGGGAAAGCATGCTGTGCCTGTTTTTTGTTTTTAATCATCCGAACTTATTCAAAGAGGATTGATTGGAGTGATTAATTGTGATAATGGTTTAAATGGCACATCTTCAGGAGGTAATGGATTGAATCCCAAGCAATTAAAAGTTTTGAGTGTGTGTGTATATATTTTTGGCCTTTTTGCCTTTATGTAATAGCACAGTATAGAGCGAGACAGGAAACAGGGAGTGACATGCAGCAGGCTCAGGAATCGAACCGACAGAGCTTATGTGGTACATGCCTTAACCACTTGTCCGCATACTTCAGGAACATTTTAAGCACTGCAAAATAAATTGTAAAAAAAAAAAGAGCCACATTTGACCACGGGGCAACAGCTGTGCTTTACAGCTCTCTGGGTCTCAGGTGAAGCCTTCTGCCATAGGACTCCTGTCATAGGCGGACAGCATTCATTGGATGCGTTCGTGTGACCCATGTTGTGACCTCCTTCAGATGACTATTTCCTCTAAGCAAGTGTAGTTCTGCTGTATTTTGACTACTGCTTTAGGCATATCCTTGCCTTGTTCTGAGGAAAAGTTTATGAGGGAGATCAAGTAGCAAAGGGGCTGGGTTTATCTCAAGAATATCCTGGGGCCCTAACACCCATTTACCACACACACACACACACACACACACACACACACACACACACACACACACACACACACACACACACACACACACACACACACACACACACACACACACACACACACACACACAGAAGAGAAACAGCACTTCCTTGTGCCAAATTGTGATTGACAAAGTGCATAGTGAAAGGGCAGGTGCACTGACTGACACCCAGACAAACGTGTTAAAGTATTCAAGTTGAAAATCAAAGTTCTCCTGAGGGTAGGCCTCCTACTCATAAAGACACTTTGAGAAGTCCCATTTCCCTCCAGATTTCGGGATGAGTGATCCACACAGCAGGAAGGGAGATGTTTTATTCAGAAGGCACGATAAGAGGGGAAGTGTGATTATGATAGCGATCGGCCACGCGTCGATACCCGACCCCCACGAGCAATGCGACACCTTATGAGCCCACCATCGATCGTGGCCGGTAACCGGAGCCACCGCAGTTTGTTTCCAAGCAGATCCCCGGTCCCGGTGTCAAAAAGCTGTGAGGCCAGGTGGAGAGAGAGTGGCAGAGTAGGTATAAACACACACTCAGTCACTCGTCTCTCTGTGTGATTGTGAATGACAAAGTGCCGTAATGCTGCAAGGACAAGTTCACTGACAGCCAAAACAAAACAGATCAAGTACCCAGCAATTTACAGGTAGCTATTTACAAACAGCTGATGATGGCTGGGCACAGGCATGTGCGGATTATTACGGACTGGGGCCGACAGGGCCAGTGGTGCCCAGGGGCCTTTGCTTTGACTACCAGAGCTGACAAGTATTTTACAGATTATTTTTTTAGGTAAAAAGAAAGCTATCCAAATGGCTGAAATTTAGAGTCTGTCTGTATACGTACATCTGGCCCAGTGCTGGTCTGACTGTGAAGTTTGAGTTGCGTATCTGTGCTATATTTGGGCCAGATATTTGGGCCGGATTTGGCCCATTGTGCAGAAAGACAGTGGGCTGGATCAGTTTTACACATTTGGACCGGATTTTGGCATACATCTGGCCTAGATCCGGTCCAGTCAAATTTTGCTATCTGGGAAAAGTACTGACATTTTTAAATACTCCGGTAAAGTAAAAAATACCTCAAAATTGTACTTAAGTAAATGTACTTAGTTACTTTCCACCACTGGTAAATACTTAGCCTATACTCAAAGTTATAGACTGTAAATCCTGTACGATAAAAAAAAACTCTAAATGAGCTTTCTTGACCCACACAGTTTTCATGCCCACCCGACTGCCTGTTCTGGGTGCATAGGGGGGCCCTAAAAGATAAATGGCTTAGGGGCCTCCATGCATGATGCATGTAACTTTCCTGTTCTACCCCATATTTGAACCCAAGTCTTCTGCGCAAGTGCTGACATTTAACCACTGAGCTATTAGTCTGCCTGCTTTGTGGGAAAAAAATGTTTTGACACTCCAGGTTAAAATTTGTGTCAAACCGGAAAAATATATTGTGTCAAAGGTTCATATCCAACCTAGACACAGGATCTAAATGTCTCAATAGAAGAGCAGGGAGACCAAAAACAAGCACCCCAATTGTATACGTTATATACATACTCTACCACTGCACACTGCACAGATGGTACAAATGAAATGAATGAATTATGTATTTTGTTTTAATTGTTCTGTATTCTGTCTGTATAATTAAATAAAAAAGCAGTTATGCATGTTATTTATTTATTTAACTGAAACAAGTAAAAAAGGAAAAGGTATTTTTGTAAGTTGCTTAGCTACTGCTGCTTTTATAGAGACCGCTCTGTAGAAGTTGTTAGTATCATACCTCCATCTACAGGAATTCATCAGTAATACATGTACTTATTGTCTCATAAAGGACAGGTACACTGTAGAAACCTTATGTGAAAAGACAACGATCTCTCTGTGCACAAACACGGTCAGGATTAGGAACATTGCCGTTATACTGGCAGGTTTAATGCCACTCCAGAGGAAGAGAGATACTGTTTGTTTTGTGAACTTGGTGACATTGAAAATGAGCTTCACTTTTTGTTTTATTGCTCTAAATATGATGATATAAGACAGGTATTTGTTAGTGAGATGTCTTCTTATTTGTGGTGATTTCCTTGAGGTAGATGATTATGAAAAACTTCTGATACTGTATGTTTTGTTAAAGGAGCTTTTGTTGTGAAGGGTTTTATTTGTCAAGCGTGGGAGAGAAGACAGAACACTGTGTATCATTTTGAGATGTAATTGAATGTATTATGCGAATATATTGTAAATATGCTGTAAGTGTAAAGTAGTGTCTTATAAACCCATGAGGGATGGGCACTTTGTGTGCAGGACAAAATATCTATCTGTCTATCTGTACATTATTATTACATGAAGTACCCAGTAGAGGGCGCACCGATGCTTGAGGATGGATACATGCAGTGGTGGAAGAAGTAGGCTACTCAGATATTTTACTGAAGTAAAAGTAGCAATACCACAATATAAAAATACTCTGTTAAAAGTAAAAGGACCTGTGTTCAAAATGTTACTTGAGTAAAAGTACAAAAGTATTGGCATCAAAATATACTTAAAGTACCAAAGTAAAAGTACAACAATGTTTGAAAATAGCAGATCGTCTCTATTTTCAAATAGCCTAGGTATAAAATAGAGCTAAAGTGGTTAATGTTTGTTTTATAATATAAAAATGTATATCTGGAAAGTAACTAGTAACTAAAGTTTTCAAATAATTGTAGTGGAGTAAAAGTACAATTTGACTCTGAGAGGTAGTGGAGTAGAAGTATAAAGTATTGAAAATTGGAAATACTCCAGTGAAGTAAAAGTACCTACAAATTGTACTGTTGTGCAGTTCATTGAGTTAATGTACTTAGTTACTTTACACCACTGGATGGAACAGTGGGCCCCTGAGAACAATAGGCACCATTTGAAAAAGATATGTAATTATTTTATATTTCATTATATTTAGGCTACATTTATTTTACTAATAGGCTATATATATTTGGCATACAACTTATACAATTGTGGTGGTTGTTTTTTGTTTCCCTGCTCTTCTATTGAGATATTTAGATCATGTGTCTATGGTCTAGGTTGGACATGACCTTTGACACAATATGGTTTTCCGGTTTGACACAAAATGCCTTTGACCTGAGGGCTGAGGGTCAAAATTAAATTTCTCCACAGAGCGACCAGGCACATTACATTTAAGGCCCACTTCTACAACTGCTACAAATTGCTACAAAGCTTGTGATAGACATTTAACAACAATAAGATGAAGGGTAAATTTAATGATGTACCGTGCATGTTCAAATCATGTATAGGCTACTTTACATTATTTCCGATCATTTTCCAAAGCATATATTTATAGGTCCAGTGGGTACTTAGGATCACTTCTCAGTGTAGTGAATGGACCCAGAAGTACTCCAAGAAGGACACTGTCACTCAAAGCTTGCTTGACACATGATGATGCATTTTCTCATGAACATGTTTCATTCCACCAGAACAACCTCCTGGACTCCCACCAGTCTGGGTTCAAAGTTTGTCACTCGACCAAGACTGCCCTCCTGGCAGTGACGGAGTCGCTCCATGCCGCTAGAGCGAACTCTCTCTCCTCCATCCTGATACTCCTGGACCTGTCTGCAGCGTTCGACACGGTGAACCATAGAGCCTCCTCTCCACCCTTGAGGGGATGGGTGTCTCAGGCTCTGCACTCTCCCTGTTTGCATCCTACCTGACGGGTCGCTCCTACCAGTTGATGCTAAGAGGGTCTGTGTCAGAACCACGCAGGCTCACTACTGGGGTTCCCCAAGGCTCGGTTCTGGGTCCTCTTCTTTTCTCTCTCTACACCACATCTCTTGGTGCTGTTATCCACTCCCATGACTTTTCCTACCACTGCTATGCCGATGACACCCAGCTGATCCTGTCATTCCCCTGCTCGGACACACAAGTGGAGGAACGCATTGCTGCTTGTCTGGCTGACATCCCGGAGTGGATGTCGATGCACCACCTGAACCTCAACCTGGACAAGACCGAGCTGATGTTCCTCCCGGGGAAGGGCTGTCCGCACGAGACATGGCCATCACCATTGATAATGTGCTGTAGTGACGTCAACTCGGACTGCAAGGAATCAGGGTGTGACCCTGGACAACCAATTGTTGTTCTCGGCAAACATCGCATCGGTGACACGGTCCTGCAGATTCCTCCTCTACAACATCAGGAGGATTTGCCCCTTACTCGCGGAGAAGGCAGTGCAGGTGCTCATCCAGGCTCTTGTCATCTCCCTTCTGGACTACTGCAACTCCCTCCTTGCTGGTGCCCCGGCGTCTGCCATCAGACCTCTGGAGCTTGTTCAGAAAGCTGCGGCTTGTCTGGTGTTCAACCGCCCCAAGTTCTCCCACACAACTATCCTTCTCCATTCTCTACACTGGCTCCCCGTAGCGGCTCGCATCCAGTTTAAAACCCTGGTGCTAGCCTATAGGGCAGTGAAAGGAACAGCTCCTTCTTACCCCTGCCCGACCACTTCGGTCTGCCGCCTCGGGGCGACTGGTTGCCTCGTCGCTCAGTGGTCCTTCTGGCCGATCTACAGCTTCTTTCTGTTCTGGCCCCACAGTGGTGGGATAAACTCCCCACTGATGTCAGGACAGCAGAGTCACTGCCCATCTTTCGCCGCAGGCTGAAAACCCACCTCTTCCGGAAACACTACCCTTCCTCCTCGCCTTGCCTACTTGTTGTTAACTAGTTGTATGAGCTCTTGTTTTATTGTTTTATTGGATCTTGTTTATTCAATACACTTATTTGTTTTAGCTCTTGCTCATTTGATTTTCCTATTTGTCTCATCTGTTTAAGAAAGTAGGTAGCTGATATATTGCACTTTATTGTTGAATGCACTTATTGTAAGTCGCTTTGGATAAAAGCGTCTGCTAAATGACTGTAATGTAATGTAATGTAATTCTAAGTTTTTCCTTTTTATAGCCTATTTGGCCTGGGTCATTGTCACAAGGACCTTCATTTCTGACCATGTCACTTGGAGTTATCTGGACAGCAGCCCAGGCCCAGGCAACACAGTGCCTGTGCCCTTTACTCTCCAAACACATTCCTTCCCTTTCAAAGAAAGATGGAATGCAATTCTGAACATTGAAATGGTACGAAGGCCAAACTCTTACATTGGTAAATGGTGCATTTATATAGCGCTTTTATCCAAAGCGCTTTACTATGATTGTGCCATTCACCCATTCACACACACATTCATACACCGATGGCGGAGGAAACCATGCAAGGCACCAACCTGCTCATCGGGAGCAATTAGGGGTTCAGCGTCTTGCTCAAGGACACTTCGACACTAACTCTGGGGGAGCCCCCCAGCCCAGGATCGAACTGGGAACCTTGCGGTTTCCAGGTCACTCTACCCGGCCACTCTACCCCTGAGCCACTGCCGCCCCAAACTCTTACATTAAGTCACTTTGTCTAGAGACTGTAGTTGATCTTGATCTTTGCCCAGTCTGTGTGCATAACATTTCTTGTAAAAATACAATTTCTTCTTTCTAATTTCTACTGTGTTTGTCTGCAAAGCAATAAGTCACGGTTATCATGCTACAATAATCTTTTTTTTTTCCACTTTTTTTTTTCACATTCATCTCTAGTAACACCTAAGCTCATGCCTCTCCAACTCAAGTGTAGACTATTGTTTTCTTGACCAAGTTTACTCTCAAAATTCCCTTTATTCCCTGGGAGAAACCACTGAACTTGTTGGGCATAAAACTTAAAGTGGTATGAAGACAACTTTGTCATTGTCACTGTCATCTTTAAGTTTAATATTAATATTTGTCTACAGCTCTAAAACTCTGATGATTACTATTGTTGAACGCTGTACGTAACTAAATATCTGCAACTCTTTGCAAACTTATAGCTCCGCTGAATGCTCTTTTTACCCCTACGGACCTGAGCTGTATGTGTGTGTATGTGTTTTTTATCTAAACAAAAAAATCCTTTTATACTGTATGTCTTTTCACCATACAGTAAAAACAGATACTTTCAGAGTTTGCCCCTGGACTCTTGACAAGATAGGCACTCAGGAGAACCTGTTTACAATGTAAACTTTACATAGACAAAAAACAACTAAACACTGCAAGAGAGAGAGAGAGAGAAAGAGAGAGAGAGAGAGAGAGAGAGAGAGAGAGAGAAGCTAAAACAAGATTTCAACAAAGGAGTTGTGGTTGGATGACCAGCACACCACTCCTCTCTCTCTCTTTCTTCACCCACACACTTCAGTCTTGACTAAAGGGATCCTTTACACAGCACCTGTCTATTAGGTCACTGTTTCCTGTACCCTGGCCATAGACTGATTCTGTCTGGCCTCAATGGCCAGCCTCAACTATATGCATTATGTATCCCATATAACCACTTAAGTGTTGTCTATTCAACAGGTCTTCTGTCTGAGACAGAGAGATGGGTTGAGTGACTCACGTCAAGCAGTGGAAATAAAGATCAACGGGAGGAAGGATGAAGCCTACAATTAAGTTACAGTGTGAGCTTCCACTTCTTTGTGAGCAACTTTCTGGGAATGTCATTGGGTGTGTGTGTGTGTGTGTGTGTGTGTGTGGAAGCTCATAACGTGTCGCGATGCGACGCGTTATGAGCTTGTAGATCAGCTATTTTCAAATAGCCGAGGTATAAAATAGGGATAAAGTGGTTAATGTATGTTTTATAATATAATAATTTATATCTGCATGAAGTAACTACGGTAGTAACTAAAGTTTTAAAATAATTGTAGTGGAGTAAAAGCACAATATTTTCCTCAGAGATGTAGTGGAGTAGAAGTAAAAGTATTGAAAATTGGCAATACTCCACTAAAGTAAAAATATCTCAAAATCTTACTTAAGTACAGTACTTGAGTAAATGTACTTAGTTACTTTACACCACTATGTGTCACACACACAGTGGTGTAAAGTAACTAAGTAAAGTAACACACACACACACACACACACACACACACACACACACACACACACACACACACACACACACACACACACACACACACACACACACACACACACACACACACACACACACACACACACACACACACAGCACTTCCTTGTGCCAAATTGTGATTGACAAAGTGCATAGTGAAAGAGAGCACTAGACTGACATCCAGACAAACGTGTTAAAGTATTCAAGTTGAAAATCAAAGTTCTCCTGAGGGTAGGCCTACTCATAAAGACACTTTGAGAATAACACAATACGAAAACAGAAGTAATAATAATAATAAAATACATCCTACAACAACAATAATAGTTGTAGGTCCAACACTTTCCTTGAAGGAAAGTGTTGGCAGAAAGCATGGCCCCTCCAAATCTATAGCTGTGACACAGATTAACAGTTGTTCAGAAGGGTCAACTGGTGTGTGTGTGTGTGTGTGTGTGTGTGTGTGTGTGTGTGTGTGTGTGTGTGTGTGTGTGTGTGTGTGTGTGTGTGTGTGTGTGTGTGTGTGTGTGTGTGTGCGTGCGTGCGTGCGCGCGTGCGTGCGTGCGTGCGTGCGTGTGTGTGTGTTGTGTGAAAGCTCAGTGTTTACACATGCCATGCAGACGTAATGCATTCCTCCACTGTCTCCCGTTCAACTTCTTTCCTCATTAGCAGGAAATAGTGCCTTGCAGGAATGCATAGCAAATGACGGTGTTGAGAACTTGGCTATTTATGTCACGTAGGCCTATAACTCCTTTCCACAGTTGTTAAAACATTTGTTTTTACTTTACTGGAGTATTTCCAATTGTCTGTACTTTTACTTCTACTCCATACATCTCAGAGGCAAATATTATACTTTCACTCCACTGCAATTATTTGAAAACGTTAGTTACTGGTTACTTTGTAGATTTTGATTATTATTACAAAACATACATTAACCACTCCTAGACATTGCGGCCATTTGAAAATAGCAGATCTACAAGCTCACAATGCTTCGCATCGCGATGCATTGTGAAAATATTTTCTTAATACATTTCACAATCAACAATCAAAACTTGTGATATAGGACATTCTGCACAATGAGTACTCTCTACTTTTGTTACTTTAAGTACATTTTTATATCAAACACTATTGAACTTTGAACTTTTACTCAAGTACATTTTGAATTCAGGACTGAATTCAAGACTGCTTCTACAGGTAGCAAGTAGCAAGTAGAAAGTAAAAAAAAAGTAGTACTTTTTCCACCACTGGGTCTATGTATGGCACAAAACCATACAAAACCCATACACCACCCTGACATTACGCAGTCGACCACTAGGGCGCGGTGTGGTGCGGTTAACCAATAACCACGCAGGGGCGGGGCTATAATACCCTGGGATGAGAGAGCCTAGCCTACTTTGAAGCTGGCGGCGGGTTGGAGGAGGACGGCAATGAATTTACATATTATACACTCTGCTAGTTGCTAGTACGACGGACCCGGACCGACCGAACCGGGATAAGGGGAGTGTATGTGTGTGTGTGTGTGTGGGGCGAAGCGAAACTCCGCATTCAGTGTGAACGTGTTGAAAGGAATCGATAAAGCGATATCTAGTGGACGAAGTTGTAGTTTTTTGGGGGGTTGGTTGGTTGGTTTCTAAAAGGAGTGTGGGATAGTGATTGGAGTTGACAAGCAGGCTGCTCCACTACTGTATGCACTCCACTCCCCCCCCCTCCTCCTCCTCCTCTCTCCTACTGCCCTCCTCCTCCTCCCCACACACACAACCAGGAAACCGTCGAGGTGTGCTCCTTCTTTATTCCCATACTGTGGGGTGGTTTCTGCGGGGGTTTAGATCAGATGTGTGTCGCCGGTTTTAGTCGTTTTTTCGTCTTCTAGCTGTTTCGCTGCTTAATAAGTAACCTTCACCCGGCTCCCCGGGCTTCAGATCTGAAGTGGCTCAAACTGCATTACAAGGAGAGGATCTGATCTCCACTCTGTGGAACAATGAGGTGGGTAAAGCGGGTCAAATGGGATCTCTGCTCTCTCTCTCTCTGTCTTTCATTGTGTTGGAAAAGCTACGTTATGTGCGTTTTTTTAACTGCTGCCTGTGCCTGCTGCTGCTATACAATAGTTTGCATGGAAAACTCTGAACGGTCCACACCACAATGCACAAAGGATGGCCCATTGTACAACATGTTTTATTTGAAGGAAATAATATAGTTTTTTACTTAACGATCAGTGGATTTGTTTTAATAATATTTAACAGTCATCTCCAGAAAATCAATGGGGCGTTGTGTGGCTTCTTGTTGTGTGTTCTGAGGAACACTTTTTGTTGTGTGTGTGTGTGTGTGTGTGTGTGATCCTGGGAATGAATTGAATAGGTGTCTGTCAGCTCCCAGTGCCAGTTAGAAACTTCTGTTTGTGTCGGTACTCCATGCAGCAGCTCCACCAGTTCACTGTCTGAATCACAAATATTCAGAGGTCAAGTACATTTACTCAAGTACTGTACTTGAGTACAATTTTGAGGTGCTTCTACTTTACTGGAGTATTAACAAATTTCAATACTTTTACTTCTACTCTACTAATATTTCAGAGGCAAATATTGTATTTTTACTCCACTACGATTATTTGAAAACTTTAGTTACTTTGCTGATTTTGATTATCATTACAAAACATACATGAACCACTTCAGCCCTATTTAAACTTCTGCTATTTCAACTTAGACATATAACCTATAACTTTTAGACATAACTAAATGTCAAACGAGACACTATGCATAACTATGCACTTTCTACTTTTGGTACGTAAGTACATTTTGATACCAATGCTTTTTGTACTTTTACTCAAGTACATTTTTAATTACGGACTTTTACTTGTAACAAAGTATTTCTGCACTGCAGTATTGATACTTTTACTTGAGTAAAAAGAGTACTTTTTCCACCACTGGAGGTGAGGGTAGTAGAAGAGCAGGTCCGATGATGACAACAACCACCACATTGTTGTGTATATCTGCTGCAAAACACAACTTTGAAATGAATGGTGCTGCTGTGTTTTGGCTGCAGAGACCCTGCACATGGGTCCGTGTTTCCCCATACAGTTAGTTATCACTCTGCTACGTGTGTCTCTCTCTCTCCATGTGGGAGTGGGCCAAGAAGGCAGGGCTGCTCTCTCTGTGTGGAAAGCTCTCAAGTCCACGAATTCCACATCCTGTCACAGCCTGTGTACTTGGTAATTATTATACTTTGAAGCCACCGCTCTTCACTTGGTTAGATTTCTCTCTCTCTCTCGTGTTTTTCCCTCAGTCAGATTCAAAGTGGGTGACCCTCCACCTAGGCTAACATGGAACAAATGTGTCACTTTCACTTGGACAATTTAACTATGATGTGCCTATAGTATTCAGAGATTCAGGGTTGAATCATAACCTGTACAAGTCCTTTATCTCAGCCCTATCGCTGATTCTCCACAACAACCTCTACTAGTTTGTGCCATGGGTTGGTCCAGGACTTTTATTTATTTTAACACACCATACTAACCTTGACAACAGTAATTTACTACACCCAAGAATACGATAAGAGTCCTATTGTAAGGTCCCTCTAATGTCCTGGCATATTGCCCATCCTGTGTCAGCATGCACATTCTCACCATTGACACAGTTTTAATTGGAATAGCATTGATTCCACCATTTCCCCACCATCAATATTATATAGCCTTTTCCAATGATGGGATTGGGTTTTGCTCATTCTGTGGCTCATTCTGCCCTTCTTTCTGACTGACCCTGTGCTGCATGCATGTCTGGCAATTCAAACCCTGAAACAGGTCACGTCACCTTGCATAATAGGTGAGGAATGGAATGCTGTCACACATTGAAGTTCATTGTCTCCCATGGCCCTGGAATGTAAATGTTGACACAGAAGAGCATTTGATTAAAAAGGTTTCCACAGTTTTCCCTCGATGCGAGCAACAGCACAGCGTAGCACCCCAAGTTCCCAACATAACTTGGTGCTTCTGTCAATAGAAGCCTGCCTGCTGTTCACACATAGAGTGGGATACTTTCAGATAATCTTGACTGGACAGCACAGACCTCTGCAGTGTGACCAGTTTTTATAGCATTGGTCCCTGCTACTTTTTAAAATGAAAGAATAGACTACATGTTGAGCATGAGATGTATTGTACTCCCTCCTCAACCATGTCAATTACCACCATATACTTGAACCTTAATTAATGTAGATCAGTGGTTCTCAACCTTTTCAGGCCATGACCCCCAAAATAATCATTTGAACTGGGGACACCCCCATTTTGTTTGACTCCGCTCCACAGATAAATATTGTGAAAATAGCTGATCTACGAGCTTGTAGATCGGCTATTTTCACAATATTTGCCTCTTTCTTATATTATTTGACAATTTGGCCAATGTTTTATAGTATGGTTTGTTGATAACTTTTGATGCAGTAATGGTCTTTTTCTTTTCTTTTTCTTTTTTAGCTATTAAAAAGGTCTTAAAAGTCCATAAATTGTCACTTCACTGTCATCTGGGGACCCCCCAAAATCATGTGGGGACCCCCCTGGGCGTCCCGACCCACAGGTTGAGAACCACTGATGTAGATTATGTTGGAATCTGCTTCGGTATCAGCGTTTCTTACAAAGACGTGTTTCTCCCTGGATGTTTTATCCCTCTCTTCTTTGACACAGGAAGTGCATCCGTCTCTTGCTATGATATGATAGCATTATGATTCATTGTTATTGTCAAGAGTGGTGACTCTGCTGTGACTCGCCTGCCATGCCTGTCTGCGACTAAATGACTACCTGATTTGGCACAAATGGTACAGGCTGCCTCTGGGTTCAAGAATTCGCGCACACACACTCAGGTGTAATGCGGCTGTTAGACACCGTGTTTTCCATTTAACAAGTTGTTCTGTGAGTCTCGGGTCTAGAATCATTAGATGCCTGGAAGCAATGCCAAAATGGCTCTGTGAAGCAGTGGATGATGACTGCTCTGCTTCTCCTTTTGCACTCCCGTCTGAGCTTGTTATTGATCCAACTTAAAAGCAGGGAAGTGGTCTCTTCCCCGGTCTCCTCTGTGTCTCGCCTCCCACTTTGCTTGCAGATATCCTAGGACATAGTCAGCTACTTTTCCATGGCTACGGGACGGCATTTCCATGACTACTGGAATGTTACTCCCCGGTGGATGATGTTGGTGACACTTGTTACCATCTCTTTTGTCCTTTATCAAAAATGGGCACTTGACCTCATGTTCCCATAGGCCAATAGCTGTTGTTTGACTCTATCATCGACCCTGTCCTTTTTTGGAAGGACCAGCCCTAGTGTTTGTGATATCTGGCTTCTTGTGGCAGGGTGTTGTGTAATATCTATTACAGAATGTGAGTAGATGTTGATATTCATGTCTCCACTTGTCTCCATAATTCCTTTTTGTTTCCTCTCTTTTAAAGTCAGATTTCAGTGACACTTTTAGGCTAGATCAGCAGGATC
Organism: Gymnoscopelus microlampas; assembly: GCF_963454915.1. Lineage (NCBI taxonomy): Eukaryota > Metazoa > Chordata > Actinopteri > Myctophiformes > Myctophidae > Gymnoscopelus > Gymnoscopelus microlampas. The sequence continues at coordinate 29,886,802 of NC_139945.1, forward strand.
TTTTTTTCTTTTGTAATGCTTTGTTCCGTTTAATTTTTCAGAATATTACATTGAATAGCATATTACATGGAAGTCTGCAGAGGCATTTCTTTCCTCATGAACAATGAACATGACTATTACATCCAGCTAGATTGTAGCCGGTTAACGTATTTCAAATATTACATGTCTCTTTTTTGAACAATATTAGCTGTGCAACTGAAAAATTTAATTATCATGATAATTATGCACATGGGAATTCCTGGCATACACTCAACAACAATGTATTTATAAACACTGTGAAGGGGATGCATGTTGATCTGCACGTCAGAAAGACAGTGTAGCACTTAGCGTTACAGCATGGCTAAGTGTTTACAATACCTCCATGCATCATCATAGCTCATGAATAATTTTTGTCATGTCTTGCCTTGTTATAATTTTTGTCCCACAGTATCTAATGACGGCTACCACCCCCCCCCCCCCCCCCCCTTCTACAATTTACCCCCATCGGTCCTCCCTCCTCTCACACGTATAATAAATGGGCCTTTATGCCGGCCTGCCCTTTGGATTAGACGCTGTGCTACAGGAGTTGCTCAACATACAAAACCTTCTATTGTCTCTGGAGTGACAAATCCAGTTTCCTCAGCGGTGGCTGCTGCTGTTTTTCTTTTATAGCCAGTTTAGGCTGTTTACGCTCACCCTCTGTGGAATTATTGTCTATATTCTCTAGCCTTGACCGTCCATTACCAGCTTGTTTTTACTCCACAGCCGTCCAACACCCATAACTAGTTGTTCTACAAGCATAACCTTTTGAAACTAGCCCTCTGGGGCTAACCTTTTCTTTGAAGAAATCTTTTGCAGTCTTTGAGGGGACATTGTTCATACTCAGTCTGCTAGAGCTAGGACTGAAGATAAACTAGGGCTAGGCTATAGCATGTGTCGTAATGGTATTTTGCTTGTTGACGTGGCAAACAAGAAGTGAAACAGGGCTTTGGTTATTATTGACCACTGACCAAGTCTTTTTTCCCACCATGCATTGTATTGAGGATGCTACTGTAAATAGCTTATAAGTCAGCTATGGTCACTCATGACACATGGTCAGCTATGTGTCTAGCAAGCAAACAAAACATGCAAAAGAGGACACATGGAGGTTAAAGCGGGGGACATCTTAATCTCCTGTATTTCTTTCTGCTTTAATTCTTAGACGAAAAACCAAAGAGAGAGGAGAGAAATGCTAAACAGGGCTGGTAGTTGGGATTCGAACACGGTTCACAGGGATCACATGGTCTGTGCTGGTTCAGCCTCCAGGCATCCCACTTTGCCAATATTTAACATGAATCCTATCATTCTATTGTGAGGATGTAAAAATCTGACACTTCCCATCCGTGTGTAGGGCTTGGGCTGCCTGGGAAATTGCCGCCAGCCTACGTACAGTACGTGCGTACTCCCAATGTTTTTATGTAGGCTGTTGGTGATTTTCCAGTACGAGCGCTCGGCACACGATGCATTGGGAAGTGTTATGTCAGATTCTCACAATCGAATGATAGTCAAGTGTTCATGTTAAAAACTGGCAACGTTACCCTCTAAAATGTGTAACATGTTTAATGATATAGGGCATTGGTTCTCAAAGTGGCGTCTGGGGGTGGTCCTTGAGGGAGTTCCACGGGGTCCCCAGCCAAATGATTGATAGTTAGTAACCAAATTGACGCTTATGGGTCTGTAACTCTCAAGAGTTAAATTAATTAACATTGATTTTACAATATAAATTGGGGTCCCAGAGATAGAACTGCCATTAAATGGGGGTCCATAGCCTAATGCAAGTCAAACTGGGGGTCCTTGAAATTAAAATGGTTGAAAATCACTGCTAGAGCCGTGAAAATCTTCTCTTATGGTGGTCCCTGGCATATCTTTTCAAATGGGGGTCCGTGCGCTAATAAGTGTCAATTTGGGGGTCCTTGACATGAAAAAGTTTGAGAACCACTGATTTACAGAATGATGTTACAGAATGATGCATTATGACTTGAAGTCTATAAACAACGAGAAGCTTCCAGACACCCCGGCAGTGGCATCATTGTCAATGATGGGCAGTCTGACATCATAGTGAAACCAAAGCTCATGGTGGTCAAAGATGCTATAATGATCTAATGTATGGTCAGCATGGGCTGCATCTAATGGACACACACACACACACACACACACACACACACACACACACACACACACACACACACACACACACACACACACACACACATGCATTAGGTTCCTTGGAGAGCCACCCCATAATGGAGTGTAACGGACAGCAGTCTGTGTATAAACTGCTTTGTATTACCAGCCATCTCAAGCACTCTATCTTTCATCTGTTCTGACCTCCACTTCACCCATGTAGGATGATAGTGATCACTGATTACAGCGAGGATGCATTAGATGGATGATAGCATTTGTGGATGAATAAATATTTGCTTTGCAGGTCTATTGGACCAGCAGCTCCATGTCTGTTCTATCGGCAGCATTGGCCTGCCAGTTGACCTAACAGTGGACTAGCTAATTGCAATGCAATTACCCCTTCAGGCAATGGGATGCAGTATAGCCTCTGTTGGCCTAACTACTAACTAGCCAATCGCAGATCAATTGTCCCTCCAGCTCCAGGCTATGGGATGTAGTGAGTGAGCGGATTACGAGTCCATGGTTGTCTACGGTTTTGTTTACTTTTAGCCATGGTTAGTTCATACTCAGTGCTGATCACAACAGAACTTCGAGATAAAAAAGCGTTGACAATACAATTGCAGATAAATACATAAAGACATTTAGACAACACTAATGTTTGACATCATGCATTTCATATTAATTTATCGGATGTTGGTGTGCTGGTTGAGCGATGCAGAGCTGAAGATGTTTGGTTTGGTGGGTCTGCCAGAAAATTAAATGAAATACTTTATTAATTACTCGTAGACTAACCTGATTTGAATGTGTTTTAAGCACATTAGGTAAATAGCTCAGGTTCTCATCAGACAAATGGTTTTGTGTAAAATACAGACATGGATGCACACTCAGCAAAGCACCTCCATTCATAGAGGAGGCTGGCACAGAGGACTCACACAGGATGCAGGGTAAACAAGTGAAATTGGACGTGGTGAAACAAACAAAAATGAGCAGACACAATTGGAACTGGAGTCTGGAACACTTTCAAATTGAAGCTGACAAATGATATTTTGGGGGTTCTCTATCCTGATTGGATCAAATTAGTATCCAATCTGAAAATGTATTTAAGAGATGGAGAGATGGGGAGACCCCGTGGCAACTTGGTTGCTAGGCTAGCTAGCTACATGTGTTCCTCATCTTGCATCAAACGCGTTGTCAACTCAGTCCTTGTCATTAAGGAGGTGTTTTCTTTTCTTGGGCAATATTGACACATTTCTTGAAAATATGTTATTCATAAAAAATGCCTTTGTTGCCTCAGTCAAGTATGTTCATGTAGGAATAGTGTTCTTAGACTCATGGTTTCATATTTCTACCTGGAATTACTTGCTACTATCATCAAAGGTTTCTGTTGGAACCAGAATTCAACAGTCATTTTGCTGATATATTCCTTTGGTTATTCTTTTCAGCCAGTAAACAGTTGAGGGCACCTTCTAAATGTTGTTGATCAGATTTGTTGGATTGGATCATTAGATAAAACAAGACAAAGGAGACATCAAGATTAAGACGGGATGTGGCTTGTTGCACAACTGCCATGTCAGGCCAAAGTCTACACAAGCAGCCATATCAGAGTCATTTGTCAATTAAGAAGAGCAAGGAAATCTGATATCAAGTCTGGCCTCCTTTTTGTTTTTTTCCTTCCCTTCGGCTTCAAATATATACATCCCTCCTCCTGTGAGATATGGAGAGACTGCACAAGTTAGGACAATGCAGGAAAAGGGGAGTTTCTCTGTCATTCTCTTCCTACGCAGGGGTTGTTCTTCGGGAACGGTATGCTTGCTCGCCTATTTCCCCAGCCCTAGTCAGGGGGAGGACGTGCTCCAACCTGTAAAAGGAATTGAACTCGCTGAGAAGAGATGTGGTGATGATGACGATGGTTCCAAATAAGGGCATAAAAGTCTGCCAGTTGTGACCTCTCTCTCTCTCAAACTGCTTTAGAAAGAAGGGGAAGAATTCTCCTCCTCAGCTCCATCAAGTAGTCAGACACGTCACACCACAAAGAACTGAATGAGACCGTGGCTCAAAAATGTCTCTTCATCGTTTCCACAACATTGTGAGGGACGTTTTGCTAAATGATGCCAGAGGATTGTAGGCAGCCTGATGAGTCAGCACGCAAAGAATGCTGAGGGGTTTAGATCTTAAGAGTGGTGGGGGAGTTTTTGAGTGGCTGAAGTAAAAAGAATTGCAGAGTAGAAAAGTTACTGTTGTTACGTGTTTTTATGCCATTTCAGACAGACACATTGAGGAAGCTGTCTAAAGAATAACTCATAGACTGTGTGTGTGTGTGTGTGTGTGTGTGTGTGTGTGTGTGTGTGTGTGTGTGTGTGTGTGTGTGTGTGTGTGTGTGTGTGTGTGTGTGTGTGAGTGTGTGAGAGAGAGAGAGACAGGCAGACAGGCAGACAGGCAGACAGGCAGACAGGCAGACAGGCAGGCAGGCAGGCAGGCAGGCAGTGGCAGAATGCTGTAGCCTGAAGCAGCTGTGTGTGTTAATGTTAGCAGCATGCTAGGACCTGCTGTTTTGGGGGGGACGGCATGAGGAAGAGGATGGGGAAAGAGAGAGGGAAGTTGCCAGAGGGTATACTGCAGGGCTGAGTGATATGGACAAAATCAAATACCACAACATTTTGACCAAATATGTGGATATTGATATAACCAACAACAACAACACAAACAGCAGTTTAAATTAATGTGAATTAATCGCACAAAATAAACGCTCCCCAGTGTATACAGACCTTTAATTTCAATACTGTATGTAATTTATTATTTTTTAAGAAAATATGTGAAACATGAAATAAATCACTTACATGTTCAAAATATCGAACGGCTTTAGATGTTTTGTGTGTTTTACTTATGACATTGATTCGATAATTATATAAGATAAATTGTAAAGACACTGTCACACTCTTACTTTTTTACAATATCAAATAAATCATCAGAACATGGAGAAAAATTACACCTTATCTGTCCCTGGACCAGTAGGTGCCTTCCAACCACCTCATGTTTGAGGAAGGAAATCTTTGTATAGATTCCAAGGTATTGTACATACTATCCTCCTGTAAGCTATTAGGACTGCTTTATCTGAAAATGGGGAACTTGACTACTAGCTCTCCTGTTTTACAATGGGAGCGGGCCGTTTTCTGTCATTGACAACTTGTATAAATAAGTCACCATATTCAGATTAGATAACGTGTCTCTTTTTGTTTTTGCAGTGCTTGTTTTCAGTAGAGGAAAGTAACTAAGTACATGTACTCAAGTACTGTACTTAGGTTAAAGTTTGAGGTATTTGTACTTTACTTGAGTGTCGTTGACTTCTACTCCACTACAGTACATATTTTATACGTCCTATTTTATACCTGGGCTATTTGAAAATAGCCGATCTACAAGCTCACAATACGTTGCATCGCGACGCATTGTGAGCTTGTAGATCTATTTTCAAACATTTCAGTTATTTTACTTGTGGACCTTTTACTTTAAGTACATTTTGACACCAATACTTTTGTACGTTTACTCAAGTACATTTTGAACACCAGACTTTTGCTTGTAACAGAGTACTTCTACATTGGGGCGGCAGGGGCGGCAGTGGCTCAGGGGTAGAGTGGCCGGGTAGAGTGAACTGGAAAACCGCAAGGTCCCCAGTTTGATCCAGGGCTGGGGCGCTCCCCTAGAGTTAGTGTCGAAGTGTCCTTGAGCAAGACGCTGAACCCCTAATTGCTCCCGATGAGCAGGTTGGTGCCTTGCATGGTTTCCTCCGCCATCGGTGTATGAATGTGTGTGTGAATGGGTTAATGGCACAATCAATGTAAAGCGCTTCGGATAGAAGCGCTATATAAATGCACCATTTACCATTTACCATTTTACATTGCAGTATTGACACTTTTACTTAAGTAAAACATTTGAGTACTTTTTCCACCACTAGTTGTTTTAGAGAAGGTAGGATCAACGTGTGAAATGGAGCTATAATAGATCTCTGCTCTTGACAGTTGTGTTGATCAACTTTATGGCTGCAGTGAGGACACTGCACAGTGTCACACCGGACTTATATTTAGTTGTGCACCGAAAATAGCTGATCTACAAGCTCGCATCAACACATCGCACTGCGAGGCGTTCGTTGCAGACTTGTTGATCAGCTGTTTGACTCATGTCAGTGAGCAACACCTACCTACGTGCAACTAAGTATAATAACTCAGGCTTCAGATGACTGGGCCATCCTGCCATGTATTGTGCATGTCCATGCTGGTGTGAGGGGGGAAGCGCTGTGTGTGTGTGTGTGTGTGTGTGTGTGTGTGTGTGTGTGTGTGTGGTAAGTTGGACTACATGGTGATCCTGATACACATGATACTGATGTGGCGATAATTTGAATAAGGCTTAAAATGATTAGTGTGTGTGTGAGGTTGGTATTGGGGGTGGGAGGAGAAATCTGAGTAAAATGGAACATTTTCTAGAACATAATATTTGATTTGTAAGTAGGGCTGTCACGATTATGAAATTTTACATTACGATTAATTGTCATACAAATAATTCCAATGAACGATTTAGGCCTTGTAAACAAGTTGCACAAAATAACTTCAATACACAAAGAAATGACTGTCAATGACCGATACCGATCATCAAAAATCAATAATGAACGAAAAATCAATAATGCCAAAATGGCCAAATACGCGATATATTTTATACTCAAAATCTGTTTCAAAATAGTGGAAATAGCCGATCTACAGTAAGCTTGTAGATCTGCAAAAAATAATTACGATTATCCTACTATAATTCTAGTAACCTCTGTGCGTGCGTTTGTAGTGGTGGTGGTGAAGCTACCCGGTTCTCCCCACTGGCTGGACCAATTGCTCTGATTTTGCACACAGCCATTGACCATTACCATCTGAACTTAACTGTGAAGCCCGTTTTTCAATTTCATCAAATCTCAGCTTCTTATTAGCGTTTTTGTGTCAAAGAATGTCGTCCCATAGCTGCGGCTGCCCAGCTATGGGACAAACTGCCTCCCGGGTTGCCAGATCATGTGCGTATATCCCCCCACGGCTGCGCCGACCGGGTATGGTCTAGTCTCAAATAATTGCCATTAGGCGATTATGTAGTAATGTTGACAGGCCTATTTGTAAGCCAGGGACAATTCAGCACCGTTACAAAATGTTGTTTTGTCAGCTGACTGAAACAATCACAAACGTAGCCTCTTGTACCTGTGGAAGTAATTCATATGGTGAATTTGATGTGTTTCCATTCATGCCACATGGTAACATTTCCCTTTCTCACTTCTCTACTGTTATGTCTGTGTGGCTTGAGTGTTGTGGATTTTCTCTGAGGCATCTCTAGGTCCACATTCATAGCCTGGCGTAGCTAGACTATATCACTGCGTGGATATGAGTCTGGTGCTTCCATGAGGACGTTTTGTTTCCCAAGGGGCGGGATCAAAACAATGTCCCTCGACGCAATTGGTTAGACCTACAACCAACTACCAATTACAGTCGCCCATATTCGAATACTGGGCCCTGATTGGTGCCCCACGTCTTCTGGGAGAGGAAGTGGATTCTCTATGGAGCGGTGCCAGACCCAAATCGCAGAGTGCAATTTTTTTTTGCACTCACAGATTCGTCTGGTCCCAGGCTACCACATTCACGCTCTCCTCGAGCAGTGGTGGAAAGTAACTAAGTCCGTTTACTCAAGTACTGTACTTAAGTACAATTTTGAGTTTTTTTTTACTTTACTTGAGTTACTTTCAGTACTTTTACTTCTACTCCACTACATCTCAGAGGCAAATATTATACTTTTACTCCACTACAATTATTTGACAACTTTAGTTACTTTGTAGATTTTGATTATTATTACAAAACATTAACCACTTCAGCCCTATATACATTTTGAAAATAGCCGATCTACAAGCTCACAATGCGTCGCGTTGCGACGCATTGTGAGCTTGTAGATCTGCGATTTCCAAAAGATTTTCATGCATTTTATACATTTCAAAACTTGTGAAATGGGACATTCTGCACTATGAGTACTTTCTACTTTTGGTACTTTAAGTACATGTTGATACCAATACTTTTGTACTTTTACTCAAGTACATTTTTAATTCCGTGCTTTTACTTGTAACAGATTATTTTTGCAGTATTGATACTTTTACCTGAGTAAAACATTTGAGTACTTTTTCCACCACTGTCCTCAAGAATGTATGATGCACTGCAAAAATGTCAGTTGTGGGGAGTGATTCGATCTTGATATTTGGTGTTGCATTTTTGTTTTGTGTTAGGACGAGAGAAAATGATCAAATCGGAGTAATCTTATTTCCAGGGCAGTTTCAATAAGAGCATGAATGAACCAGTTTACGTTGTCTTGACAGTAAAGTAGATGAGTTGTTTCACTGATGTCACTTGATCAAAGAAAGCAGTTCTTTGAAATGACTTCAGATTATAACCCACTAAAACGATCTCCTTCCCAAGGCATATTTTCTTTTTGTCCACGTCTCTTATGAGAGATTAACTCATTTGCATCTGTCATTTTAGATTTCTTTGACTATTCAAAAATAGCAGATCTACGAGCTCATAGCGTGGCACCGAGTGCCGCGCTACGAGCTTGTAGATCTGCCATTTTTGTAAAATATCCTGAAAATGTGTGCAAATCTTTGATTATTTTAAGTGATTTTTTTTACTCAATTCTTTGCTTCTGGAGATTCTACAAAGGTCTTCTAAATCCTAACAGTTTTTAGAAAAAACTTGTGTTGCTATAATCTTTCATTTCAAGGACCCCCAAAATTACATTTATTTGGCTGCGGACCCCCATCTCAAAATATGTTGTTCCAGGGACCCACAGAAGCAAAGATGTGAGTTAAAAATGTTCGCTTAAAGATTTGCACCCATTTTCACGATTTTTCAAAAATAGCATATCTACAAGCTGAGTGCCGCACTATGAGCTTGTATATCTGCTATTTTTGAATAGCCAAAGAAATCTAAAAATAAATGACACAGATGCGTTCCCGGTCTTAATGGGTTAAGATAGGGTTAAGGAATGGATTACATAACTTGTGAAGGTGGACCTTTTTTATTTTTTTGCACTGGATCAGCATTCTGATTCATTGTCCAACACTGAGGAATTGGGCCTCTATTTTGATCAAGTCCTGTAAAGCGTGGGAGGACGTGTGTCGGTCGAACAGCAGACAGTAGACACAGATGGAATTGTGATGATTTACATGTTCTTTTCTTCTCTGATGTTGATGTGACATTTTGGGATCAAGGCCAAGACGGAGATATAACCCCTGGATTCTCTTTGTGCTTCACTTTCTTTTCTATTTTATCATGGTTGGTCACATGAGATTTACAACTTAGTCTATTGTGGTGCTTGATATTCAGACACATTATTCATATTTGACAATGAGTTATGTATGATTCGGGCAGATATATAACTTTACGCTATTAATACTAATACTATCCATCTTAACCCATTCGATCTGGGAACGCATCTCTGTCATTTTAGATTTCTTTGGCTATTCTTTCTTGGCCTATTTGGCTATTTTTCAAAAATAGCAGATCTACAAGCTCATAGAGTGGCGCTTGGTGCAGCACTATGAGCTTGTATATATCTGCTATTTTCTTTTAATCGTGTGAATTTGTGCACATCTTTGAATATATATATATATATATATTTTAAAGCAAACATTTGTAAAATATTTTGTTCCAGGGACCCCCCCCCAGAAGCAAAGGTTTGAGTTACAACTGTTCACTTTAAAAATACAGTATATATATTAAAAGATTTGCAAAAAAAATCACAATCTTTCAAAAATAGCAGATCTACAAGCTGATAGCCGCGCTATGAGCTTGTATATCTGCTATTTTTGAATAGCCAAGGAAATTTAAAAATGACAGATGTGTTCCCGGTCTTAAATGGTTAAGACTGCATGAAGCTATTTGGCTACATTGTGAGGGGGGCAGTCTTAAACTTAAACATTTTACTAAGCATTAAACTAACACTCCAGATGTTACAGTGTAGTGTAGTAGTCTTGTATAAGTCGCCCTACCAGGCCTTATTCCAGATCACTTTGGATGTTGGTAATCAAGAATGATTACATTTCCTTAAAGGAAAGGTACAGGCTTTTTGTAAAGCTGACCCATTAATCATTATGTGTGTTTCTAGAATTTGGCACTAGCCCCCCCTTTATCATTCACTAGCAATGTTAGAGCAAGGCAGTTAAAGAACCCGAGGGGCATGGTGATCTGAAAGCTGAACATTATTAGAAATGATCTTTGGCTATGGTCCTGAGACCAAAAAAATGTTTTTAATATACTACTGGCATTATGAACTCTGGGAAGAAAAAGATGTCTGGTGGTGGATTTAAGAGGAACTGTGAGTGATGAATCCAGGGTCTCTGTAAGTAACCTTGTGTAACTTTGGAAATTGGCACTTTTAAGCCCCTCTATAAACCATTCAATCCGAGAACGCATCTGTGTCAAGTTAAGATTTCTTTGGCTTTTCAAAAATAGCAGATATACAAGTTCATAGTGCGATGAGCTTGTAGATCTGATTCTTTGAAAATTGTGAATATTTGTGTAAATCTTTGAATATATATATATATATATTTTATAAAAGCGAACATTTGTAACTCAAATCTTTGCTTCTGGAGGTCCCTGGATCTAGATATTTTGAGATGGGGTTCGGCAGCCAAATACATATCATTTTGGGGGTCCTTGACATGAAAAGATTTGAGAACCACTGATATAGCAACATATGTTTTTCAGAAACCAGTTAGGATTTAGAAGACATTTGTAGATGCGTTCCTGGGATTGAATGGGTTAATACAAGTGTCATAATGTATTTTCTTTGTTCAGTGCAGCTTGTTGTGCACTGGGCGCAAGTTGTCTCTCGAATTGCAACAAGACAAATTCCTGTACAGACAAATGAAGCATTTCTGAGTCTAGGTAAGAGAATGGGGAAGAGAAGAGAAGAAAAGGAGTGAGTGATGAAAGAGCCTATGGTGGGAGGGTCAGGTAAACAGGGGAGGAGGGCAAGAGAGGCTGAGCCACTGGGCTTGACTGTACTTGTCGGTGCGTTTGGGAAAAGTTCTGAGAGCATGGCCATATACAGACATTTCCAAGAGAGTGTGTGTGCCCCAGCCGTGCACTGTATTTTCCTGTTAACCCTTCTCTGACTGGAACTGTAGCAAGATGAGGAAGTTGGAACCCCCCATTCTGACTGTAAAAGCAATGAATCAGGACAAACCCAGCTGGCATGCGTTTAACTTTCAGATGTGTGCGCCAATGTTTTGCATACATAACCCATTTTCTGTCATAAGACCAAAAATGTCATGTGCTGCCTTTCACAAGTTTAAATATCCTATTTTATGGGATTTTTATGAGGGAAAGGTGCCATTGCTAGTTGGGCTTTTTTTGCCTCAATATACCTCTACAGTGTCAGAGCCAAGCATAGCCTATACATACTCCTCAGAAAACTTCCAAGTCAACTGTGCTTACTAAAGGCCTACAGTAGTTATCTTAACTCTGATATGACCTACAGTAGGGCTGCTATATACAAATAATGAGAGAAATAATCATGTTACCAGATGTGGGGACAGCTTCTTTTGACATCATGTTTTCTCTCTCTTTCTCATTTTGAAGATTTTCTCCATGCCATGTCATCTGAAGGCCTGGGATTCTGCCTATTTTGATACATTAGTATTTGCGCAAGCTGGCTAAATTGCATTAGTGATATTTTTGGGATTAATTTGTGCACCTCTTAAGCTGTAGTAGCGTCTTAGTAGCTGCTCTCCCAGTGAACAACTGTGGTGTGGTCTGTTGCTGTAGGAAGGACATGAATTAAATGTTTATAGTTTCGCCTGTCACGGTGCATTCCGGTGCTAAATCGATATCCTGTCAGATCCACGTGTCGTCTTTGGAGCGGGTCAACAGAACACATGCACGCACGTGTTGGCATGTGGCAGGTTGGCAGGTGTGTGTGTGTGTGTGTGTGTGTGTGTGTGTGTGTGTGTGTGAGACTGTGTGTTTACGCATGCGCATTTGTCTGTAGTGTTATAGTATGTGAGTCCATGTGCTTTCTTATGTGCGCGTGCCACACACTTTTATAGTCTCAATATCGTTAGCTCAATAATTCATCTCCTTACTCTCAGCCTCTCTCCTGAGCCCTCGCTTTCTCTGCCATTAAAAATGCATCCATTTCCCAATCCTCAGTCTGGGTCCCCTCCCTGTTCCCACCAGTCCTGGCCTGTCCACACAGTCAGGAGCATGCTCAGTAGACAGACGTGCGCCAGGGAACATCACAATGTATTTGTTTTTTTTTTATTGAACACAGAACGTGGGTTAACCCATTACCTGAAGCCGTTTCTACAAATGTCTTCTGAATCCTAACAGTATTCTGAAAACTGTATGTTTCTATATCAGTGGTGCTCAAACTTTTTCATGTCAAGGACCCCCAAACTTTTACAAGCTCTACAAGCTCGCTACAAGCTTGTAGATCTGCTATTTTTGAATAGCCAAAGAGTAAAATGATCATTTTTTTTATAGCTCAAATCAAAAAATGACACGGATGCGTTCCAGGTCTCAATGGGTTAAAATGGTATTTGCAGCGTTTGCTCCTACAGTAGCTCATTTATTATGTAGGCTTTGCCACATATGGGATATATAATACAAGAATGTAGAAAGCCAGTCAAAGCAAAGTGATTGAATGTCAATTAACAAGCATCGTTTTTTCTCTTGACTGACGACCTGGCTGACACCGCCTACCTTCTCATTATTGTATCTGTATTCATATCGATATGGGCGAATATGAGACTGAGATGAATATCACCTGGGATTTTGGTTGTGGTGATATAGCTGAACTGTTGTCTTTTCTTGTGTTCTCAAAAGCTGCATTACAGTAAAGTGACAACATTTTCGGAACTTATTCAACTGTTCTTGCTGAGTGAAATGAACGAGTGCCTCCAGCTGTTCAACATTCTGGTTATCATATCCAAATGACTAATGATCATCATTTCTCAAAATATCATCACATTATCGATATTGGGAGGTAGTCATCATGACTGTAATAATAGTCAATATCACTCAGGACTATATCTCTGCTGTCCGGCAGAAACTAGCTAACTCCAAAATGTTCATTTTTCAGGAAATGACAAAAACAAAACAAAAAGTGGAGTTAAGAGGTTTTGTTCATCATTGATAAGAACAGCTGAATGGACCTCCAAGCTCACAATGAGGTTGGAGGTCAAAAGGGGGTGGAGCCTGGAGTCAGCAAAACCAGCTAACTCCACCCCCCTTTGGTGGACGTTTAGCAGAAAGTTTGAGGATCCAATGGAGTTAGCTGGTTTTGTCAGAAGCACTTTTTAATACTTTTCATTGGTTCAATATTTTTTTAATCAACACACAGACATAAAGGATGTTCAATAGAAATTATTTATCGAATAAAGAGGAAAAGCGTCAAAATGGGGTTAGCTGGCAGCAACGCATCTGGCTGTCCAGGCTCAAAATACTATTTATTTCTAATTTGTAATAATCAACTATCCTCCCCTTTTTTTCAAAATGTATGTAGTCATTATGCCAATTTCCAAATCCCCCATACATTTCTGTGTAGTCTTGTCACTGCTGCCCCTATTGGCTCACCTATCAGTGAGGAGCCCCCACTGGGAGGACGTAGAGCCCCTATTGGCTCACCTATCAGTGAGGAGCCCCCACTGGGAGGACGTAGAGCCCCTTTTCTCTCAAGTAACAGTGAGGAGCCCCCACTGGGAGGACGTTGAGCCCCTATTGGCTCATCTATGATGAGGAGTGAGGAGCCCCCACTGGGAGGACGTAGAGCCCCTATTGGCTCACCTATCAGTTATATATATATATATATATATATATATATATATATAATATTATTATTATTTTTTTTTAAGCAAACATTTTTAACTCAAATCTTTGCTTCTGGGGGTCCCTGGAAGAACATTTGAGATGGGGGTCTGCGGCCAAATACATGTATGTATACATCATTTTGGGGCTCCTTGACATGAAAAAGTTTGAGAACCACTGATTATAGCAACATAAGTTTTTAAAAAATATATAGGATTTAGAAGACATTTGTAGAATCCCGAGAAGCAGAGATTTGAGTAACAAATGTTTGCTTTAAAAAATATATATATTTAAAGATTTGCAAAATGTTTCATGATTAAAAAAAAGAAAATAGCAGATCCTCAAGCTCATAGCACGGCACTGTGTCTTGCGCTATGAGCTTGTATATCTGCTACTTTTGAATAGACGTAGTATAAGATAATGGTTAAAGTCGTTAAAATCTAAAATGACAGATGCTTTCCCGGTCTTAATGGGTTAAATGGACGCTTGGCTAAGCCAGAGGCACCGCAGAGGATTCAAACCCCTAGTCTCGGTGGTAATGGACAGGAACTTTACCACTGGACCACCACAAAATGCTAACAGTTACTTGCAAATGCTGCTTGTCCCTAGTCTGACTAAACCCTTTTTCGGGAAGTTGGTTCAGAGTTCCCTTGTCGGTCATCCACCCCATCTCGCTCTTTTATTTTTATGTATATTTTCTTTTATACCTTATTAAAGGAGCACTACACCCATTTTCATTATCTTCATATACTTGGTCCTCACTAATGGTCATTATCAGTTGGCACCATTTCTGTCTACTCACTCTGTGTCTCAGAGGAGGGCTATGGACAGCTCAGAAACCTGCCTACCAGTGACATGACATTATTGATGATTCCAAGCTAATAGAAACGATTTTCTCTTCCTGGAAACTAAGTTACCATGCTGAAATAGAAGCCATTGTTCATTAATATTTCTATTCTTGAAAGTTTGAAATGACCAAACATTGGAAATCTTTGAAAACGCTCTGCATCGCGTCTCCGTGTAAACATGCAATATGAGGGAATCCGCAAAACGTGTGATGTCATGGTTCACGTCGGCTCTGGTGCAGAGCCGTAGAACCACTGTTGCCAGATTTTGTGAGAGAAATAAGCAGCCAGTTCTATGAAAATAAGCCCAACAGAAGCGACTAACTATAGGCTACATGAGCACTTTAAACCTATACAGTACATCTACAAGCTCACAACGTGTCGCATTCGCGACATGTTGTGAGCTTGTTGATCTGCTGAAATCTTGAAAAGAAAAAGTGAAATAACATTTGGAATATATATCTTTTTTTACCAGGTGCTGGAAGAGCGCCTGAGTCTATAAACAGTCAGACCTAATCGTCATCCTAAAAATCGTCATCCTAAAAATTTGCATCATGTTTGACATGTTTTCAATCATTGGCTATCCTGGCTGTCCTTCACTCCTTTAAAGCCAATGGGGACACTTCCCCGCTTTGCCTGTCCTTTAAGCCAATGGGGAGACGGCCTGTCCTCCGCAGTAATCGCCCTCCGCTCCTCTCCTTCAACACTGTAACAGTTGCATACAGTGCTGGCCTCAGGCAACAGAGTTAGCCTAAATGCTAGCGCGCTTCATTAGACCTAGTTTGGCTATTAAGTTATTATTTGGCCATGTTCACCCTGACTTTAATCTTTGCTATTGTTGGGAAGACCCGTGTGGTGTCTAAAAATGTTGCCACCACTTATATAAAAAACATTATTAGCGTTAGCGTCGCATATTCAATGTTGCCAGAAGCATATTCAATGTTTGGCGAGAAGAACAAGCAATACGAAAAAACAAGCAATCAGGTCTATGAAAACAATCTCACACACACACACACACACACACACACACACACACACACACACACACACACACACACACACACACACACACACACACACACACACACACACACACACACACACACACACAGAGCACCTGGTAGAATATGACTTGTCATTTCGTTGTTTTAATTCAGATGGGGGTCTGCGGAAAAACGATAAATTTGACATGCACTTGTTTGAGGGCTGTTTGAACAATAATAAAATCCAAAATCCCAAACTCAACTACACGAAAAACAAGCCAAAAAAAAACTCAACCCGCAACTACCAATATTTTCAAGCAACTTTACAGGAAAAACAAGCCAAGTCGCTTATAATACGCGGACATGGCAACCCTGCGTAGAACCACACTGCATTGGTGTATGTAAATGAACAGCTGTGACAGGAAGTAGAACGGAAGTGGTTCTACGCATGCGTGACTGGTCTATCTGGCAGCGCGTCACACCGCCACCTAACCACCTGGCATGCACACTACAGCATTTTCAATCACCCTTGCGCCTCCGTCTAAACGCAGAATAAGTGAGAACGCAACGGGACTTTGACGTTTTCTCTAGAGACTGATTATATGAAGGTGAATATGGGTGAAGTGGTCCTTTTTAAAGAGATAGTTCATCCAAAAAATTGCTTATTTTCTATCAATTAGACGCCCCATGAAGCCTTGAATTGATGGAGTGTTTTTGTCGCATACCTAAGCCAATAATTTGATGACCGACGGAAAGATGCCTCGGGTAGAGATGTCTCGGGTAGGAGACTCAAAGTTGACACTATGAGTCTCCTACCGGAGCCGCCACCGGTCATCAAATCATTGGCGTAGTAATGCGACAAAAACAAAAAAATATCCATGAATTCAAGTCTCCACGGGGTGACTAAACGATAGGAAAGAAAACATCCCCTTAACGTGGAATTGAGCACTCATGGATGGTCCTTGCTTTGCTATATATTTACTTAATATATAGACCAAAATGGAAGGGTCATCATTTGTTATGTCAAATTAACACCGTGGATCATTGTGTGTGTGTATTCATGTTTTTGATTGATTGAATACTTCATTAGTCAGTCAGTAATGTAAACAGCACATGGTACAGTCAGACATTAAGGCTAAAAGGATAACACAAAGAAGTGCCGGGGACTTGTTTCCATTGTGGTCAGGGTTTACTGTATGTATGTATGGACTGTTTGACTCAGGCAGCCCTTATTAGGCAGGGCCAGCAGCAGGAAGTGGGCTGTGGCTTTAATGCTGTGTCACAGGAAGTAGCAGATTGTATCACGGGCGGGACAGATGGAGAGGGAGAAGCAGGGATGGATTAGTGGACTTGACTGTACAGTGTACAAGAGCAGAGGAGAGGAGGGGGAGAGAAGATCATTAGAAAGAGGAAGACTGGATATCTGATCTGACACCTAATGGTCTACTACTACTACTACTGCTGCTTCTACTCTGGCTTCCTTTATCTCTCTCATACTAAAAGTTCAATTGCCTTTTTTGTTGTTGTATGAAGTACATTTTATTATATTAAGTGACCAAGTCCTGGTTTCTACCTTTTCGATTTAGGCCTGTCACAATTATTACATAATCGTCTACTCGCAATTATTTGAGATAATCGCAATTATTTTTGCATACTCGTCATAATTGTTTCCATGTTGAACAATGTTCACATTTTCAAATATTTCAAAAATTGTAGGTCAGCTATTTCTGCTTTTTTTTTTACATGTATAAAATTATTAAATTATGTCAATAATTTCTTTGAATATTTCAGTTATTTGTCATTACTGCCCCCTGTGCAATTTTTGATTACGAAGCCTAAAAGGTTTCATATGTTCCAACGCCAAACACACAATTAAATTGTTAATCGCAATTATTTGAGTGACAATTAATCGGCAACTTAAATTTGTAATCGTGACAGCCCTACTACGATTACTAGCAAATCTCACACTCGTATCATCTCTCTTTTTCCTCCCTCCTCTTTATAGATGTCTCCTCTCTCTCGCTTTCTTTATATCTGTCTGTCTGTCATCTCGCTCTTTCTCTCTCTCTCTCTCTCTCTCTCTCTCTCTCTCTCTCTCTCTCTCTCTCTCTCTCTCTCACACACACACACAAACACACACTCTCTCTCTCTCCCTCTCTCTCTCTCTGGTATCCACACCCTTGGGGTTTTCCCTGTGTGACTTGTCTTCCTTGCTTGTGTGTGACACTCTTGTGTGTTCTACTGTATGTGTAATCTGTCTGAGACAGTGCCAGGTCAGTCTGGGCTGTGAGTGTTGGTGTCAGATGAACTGGCTGCCTCTCACATTAGGTAGTCCAGAGGAATGGCACGCTCGCTCAACTCACAAGACTTAAGATTAATGACTCTCACATTAGACCAGGGACTGTCAGAGCAATCTCACACATCCTGCTACTGGACCGCCCTGCCTGGGTCTAGTAGGCTAGTTATTCTCAGCAGCATATTATTATTATTAAGAATCTTTATTATAGACCAATGACCAGTAGCCTTATTGAATGTGTGTCTTTATGATACGACTACAATTGGAGACTAGAAAAATGTGCTCCTCGGAGCACAGGTCTCCGCCAGGCCAGGTAGTAGAAGTCAATCTTAGCCGTTCTGGATGAAATATGAAAAATCGGACGGGTCCATCTTGATGACATGACTATAGAGATATGTGTGTCGATATCAAAAACTGTAAGAGTAATAGCAAAAATCGACCTCCTGGTGGCGCTATAGCAGGCCAATGTGATATGACGTTTAAAGGCAATCGGACGCTGCGTTCATGATTTGAGGCATTTTGTTCAAAACGGACCACTCCTGCAAACTTTAGATGCCAATCTTAGCCATTCAGGATGGAATATAAAAGATCGGACAGATCCGTCTTGATCACTTGACTATAGAGACAATGTTGACCGATTTGCGTGATGTTTTGAGTAACATAAAATGTGCAAACATCTGCCTCCTTGTGGCGCTATAACAGGCCGATGTGAAACATTTGGGGCAGAGGTTCTGCTCTGGCCTCCAGGGAGTGTGTATGTGCACAGTTTCATGCCAATCGGTCCAACTTGGCCGGAGATTAGCTGTACACGGACGGACGGACGGACAGGACAGGAGGCAAAACATAGGCAAAACACATCGGCCACGCCTTCGACCTGGCGGAGACAATAATAATTAGAATCTGATGTTTTGGACTGCAAAATAAAATCTTTATGAATCCTTTCAGTACAGTCTGGCAGAATGCATTAACTTTGTAACATGCATGGACACATGAAAGTAGACTTGTAATGTGTGATTTGTACCGAGGTGAACGATTGAGAGAAAAGAGATGGGTTACTACAGACCATAGGATGCACTGTATACAGCATTGGTTCTCAAAGGGGTCCTTGGGGGGGGTTCCAGGGGGTCCCCAGCAAAATGTCTTAATATAGCATCACAATAATTTTAACCTTTTATACTTTGGCTATTCAAAATAGCAGATCTACAAGCTCATAGCGCGGCACCGAGTGCCACACTATGAGCTTGTAGATCTGCTATTTTTGAAAAATCGTGAAAATTTGTGGAAACCTTTGAATATATATATATTTTTAAGCAAACATTTGTAGCTCAAATCTTTGCTTCTGGGGGGTCCCTGGAACAAAATATTTGAGATGGGGGTCCGCAGCCAAATACATATCATTTTGGGGGGTCCTTGACATGAAAAGTTTGAGAACCACTGGTAAACAGTACATGCAAGATAACACAGAGTGGGTCAGCTATACACAGCTATAGCTTGACGGACTAGAATATCAGGTATTTTGTTTAATGTTGTTGTACTGGTGTACATGATTATAAGCTACACAGTTTTATAGGATACTTTTTGTTTTGTTTTCACAAGGAGTGATTTGTTCTTTATAAACCTTAAGGGTATTATTGCAAATCCCCACTTAGCACTCTCATTCCATGGCCCTCATGACTGTTATCAACTAGGTGTGTTCAGTGTACGAAAGCTTTTGGGTGTGTTTTTCTCCCTGAGCAGTGTTATCTTAAAACACGTGCGTTTTCTGTGTGTGTGTGTGTGTGTGCGCGCGCGCACACATGCGTGTGTGTGTGTGTGTGTAGGAGGAGTTGGAGATGTAGAGCAGGTGGAAGGTTCCAGTGGCGCTCCTCTCTTTGCCGGAACACCACTCTACTTCCTGTCTTTGTCGGCCTTCATTGTTGTGCTGTGGCCCATCTTGTTTGGGATCGAAACCAATCTCTCCTCTCCTCCTCCTCAAATCAGCCTTTTGCTGCATTCCTTTCCTGCAGTGGTGTAAAGTAACTAAGTACATTTACTCAAGTACTGTATTTAAGTACAGTTTTGAGGTATTTTTTACTTTACTGGAGTATCTCCAATATTCAGTACTTTTACTTCTACTCCACTACCTCCTGTGCCTATCTCAGAAGCAAATATTGTACTTTTATTCCACTACAATTATTTGAAAACTTAAGTTACTTTATAGATTTGATTTCTATTACAAAACATACATTAACCACTTCAGCCCTATATACATTGCAGCCATTTGAAAATAGCAGATCTACAAGCTTGTAGATCTGCTATTTTCAAAAGATTTTTAAACATTTTATACATTTGAAAACTTGTGAAATGGGACGTTCTGCATAATGAGTACTTTCTACTTTTGGTACTATCAGTACATTTTGATACTAGAACTTTTGTACTTTTACAAGTACATTTTGAATACAAGACTTTTACTTGTAACAGAGTATTTCTGCATTGCAGTATTGATACTTTTACTTAAGTAAAACATTTGAGTTTCCACCACTGCTTTCCTGCACCAGGTCTCCCGCTCTTTCTCTCTTTGTCTTTTGCACACTTGTTCGTGTACTTGTTCCACAACAGTATTTACAAAGCATATAGATGGAGTATATTTATGCTTTCTTATTAGAGCAGTCTTAGCCTTGTTTGGCTTGTTATTATAATTACCCTATGCTCCCCTGCTACTCTACAGCAGCCTGTCTTCCACTACTCTATATAACCCTCATACACCCATCTGTTGAACGCATCGGTGCATATTTACTCTCATGGCACCCATACCAAGGGGCGGACCTAACTTAGATGTTACACTTCAGTCTTATAAATGGCCTGTTTATTGGTGTGGACATGCATTGCTGGCTATTACTGCACAGGCATAGCAATATAATATTTGAGACACCACCCAGCATATGTATCCTCCAGAGCCCTATCTAAAACTATGTCATAAAAAAAGAATACCTGGAGTCCAAACCTTGTTCCCCGTAAGCTGTAGTTGTACAGTGTGTGGCATGATGAAGACTCGTATTGCATTGAAATATTTCCTATTTTCCTGGGTCAAAAGTGTTTGAGAATACTTTCAAAGTTGTGACTCCTGAACTGGTTCCGGTTCCCAATTTCTGGGAACCGGAAGCTGGAAGTATTGTGTTCATGCTATATTGGCTAACTGCCCTCCAAACCCATGCCCAAACGTTACCATTATGTAATGCTTAAACGCAACCATTTTAACATTATACCTTTCAAACGGTAGTTTTGCAATTCCCAATTAAAATGAGTGTACTGGCCAGGTGCTTGGCACAGTGAAGACAATGGGTCAAGAAAAAATACACCAACATGACCTCATCGGACGGCAGATGCTTGAAGACATGTTGTGAATTGTTGACGATTACACACGTAAGAGAGCAAGTATGCACAGTGTGCAGGTATTTGTTCTTTAGCCTACCTACTTGTGTTGTCCGTGTTTGTCAACTTTACACGGAGTGATCTGAATTGTCCCGATGCAGTGAACCCCACCTGGCACTCCAAGCAACAAACGACAAAGATTTGTTGTTGGCAGGCCTGTGGCCTGCTTACCACCATTCATTTAGGATCTATTAGCCTGATGCTTTTTGCAAAGACCTTTTCAGAGGCAGTGTGCTGTGACAGCGTGTCGAGCTAGACCAGATGAGGCTGGCCTGGAAAGACTGGCTCCCATCTCCAGAAGCCTGTGTGACACGCACAGCTATGTTTTCTTTCCCTCTTTCTCAACAACACTATGTCTCTCTCCTTCCTTGAGACGACTGTAATACACACTTCCTCTCTCGCGTGTTTGATTCCATTTTCTTTCGTTTTTATTTGCTTACATTTTCATACTCCTCTCTTCCTGCAACCTCAGTGCTGCCTTTCTCTCTTCCTCAACTTAACTGCCAGCAGGACGGTTTATTTTGTCAAGCTTTATCAGCAAATATGTGTAATTCACTTCTTTATAAAGATACCTTGTTTGTCATCTGCATAGGCTACAGAAAGTAATACAAACAAAGGAACTGGATCATTATGACAGGGTTCTTCTCACAGTCCTAGAAACTCCGTTAATGTAATGGTTTTCGTATGATTTTGCATGTCATTTTCCCAGACATGCATCCAAAAAGTGTTGGTAATGAAAGTATTGGTGTTGGTGCTTGTTACCTGTTGAAGCAATGATAATATGTTTTGACATGATGAGCCTTAGGTTATAGCTTTAGCGAGGTCAAACAAAAGTTATAGCTATCAGCTATTTAGAAAGGCAAATACGGTGGCCTGGTACACTTAAGTCAGGTAGCATTGGAACGTAAGCTCTAACAAATATTTCTCATGCAAACTGCAGTATCATATGTCCATGAAATGAGGAAGGGCTTGTCAGGGCTCAACATTCTTTACCTTGTGTAATACAATACAATTTGTGTAATTAATTGGGAGCATCCACAGTGTTGCAACTCTGAGTCTCTTTTTAATACAGATGTCAAATAAGATAAACAAACGTGTTCACCAGTTCTTTAAGCAGTGAGGGAACCATTCTAAAACACTGTATCTTCTCTCGCCCAGTGAGTCGAGTATCTGCCAGGCTCGGGCCACTGTGATGATCTACGATGATGGCAATAAGAAGTGGCTGCCGGCGGGCGCTGGTGCCCAGACCTTCAGCAGAGTCCAGATCTACCACAACCCCTCCACCAACGCCTTCAGAGTAGTGGGACGCAAGATGCAGACGGACCAGCAGGTATGTGTAAAACAGTGCTGTGGGGTGGATCAGGTGTTGGCTATTTGTTTCTATACATGTCAGTGTCTTAACCCATTAAGACCGGGAACGATTACTGTGTCATTTTAAGATTTCTTTGGCTATTCAAAAAATAGCAGATCTACATGCTCGTAGCCGCGCTACGAGCATGTAGATCTGCTATTTTTAGAAAAATCCTGAAAAAGTTTGCAAATAATATTCAAGATATTGAAGATATACATTTTTTTTTAAGGCAAACATTTGTAACTCGAATCTTTGTTTCTGGAGATTCTAAATCTTATTTTTTGTCGAAAAAACTTATGTTGCTATATATCAGCGGTGCTCAAATGTTTTCATGTCAAGGACCCCCAAAATTATATGTATTTGGCTGAAAATATTTTGGGACCCCCCCCCCCCCCCCCCCCAGAAGTAAAGCTTTCAGTTAAAGATGTTCACTTTAAAATATATATATATTCAAAGATTTGCACAAATGTTCACGCAAAAAAAAAAAATAGCCAAAGAAATCAAAGAAATGACACAGATGAGTTCCTGGTCTCAATGGGTTAAAGGGAGGGAGGGGGGATGGGGGAGGAAGGCTCCTTCTCACTCATGCCATACAGTGCGTGTACTTATATCATCAGTGTTATATCATCATATAGAGTCGGGCCAAAGAGCAACGTACCATAGTTTTATTTGGCCACATATCTTTTTCTTTTTTTGCTTTGTCTTTTTTTCTGACCTTAATTTACCCTGAGGAGGTTTGCTGAGTGTGCATCCTGTTTTTTTGTTTATATTTTTATTTTTATTTTTTGTTTAGCAGTCCGCTGCCTCACATTCATTCGGCACAGACATTCACACCAGGGAGGTGCCACAGTCTGTAAAATGCAGTCACAACAAATGACCTCTAGCATTGTTTTTAGTACCACCACCTAGTACTGCAGCATCATTATTGCTAAAGCATACTTTTACTAGTATTAAAAGGATCCCTGGCTAATAAGCCAAATATGCCTTAATACATTATAATTGCCCTCTACAACTAAAATTAAAACATTTAAACACCTTGAATATTTTATTTATTTTATAAACAGTTCATCTTTCACTCAATAGGGGCAATGCGGTTGCAAATTGATGATGTAATTTACCCATGTGTGGTCTAGCCCTATGGAATTTATGGAATGCATGTCCAAAAGAAATTAACCTTAGGAAGTATTAAGTTGTTTTTTATTTTCACATGCATTCCATAAATTACCTAGGGCTAGACCACACATGGACAAATGACAAAATCAACTTGCGACAGGCATTGCCCCTATTGAGTGAAAAATGAACTATTTATAAGATAAATAAAATAGTTAAGGTGTTTTTAATTTTACATTTTAGTTATAGAGGGCAATTATAATGTTTTAAGGCATATTTGGCATATAAGGCTTATTAGCCAGGGATCCTTTTAATACTAGGATTCATTGCAGACTAATGTGTAAAAAGGTATAATGTGACACATGCATAGTTTGTTCCCTGCTTTGGGTTTTCTTTTCTCTGTGGGCTCCGGTGTCCGTGGATGCTTGCTTTCACCCTGTGTATATCTACCAGCTAGTTTCAACCTTGGTGCCCACAAAGTTAAAGTTGTCCACACTCTGAGGGATGCCCAAGTTCATGTACTACCCAGAATTATTTTAATCATAAAGAGAGCTCTGGCCACCTGAGCATGGATTCGGTTTCGGAATGTATGCCCCCGAAAATGCATTTTGATCTCATCAGGGCATACACAGAAAAGACGTATGGTATTTTTACCCACACTATACATAGGCTCTCCTCACATCGGAAAAATGGTTACCCTAAGGATTTAAAAAAAGATGTAAGGCCATCTGGAGGGCAGATCTGCTGTGTTGGACATGCATTAGAGATAGTGGAAAAGGGGGGATAACATGCAACATAGGTCATGAGCCAGATTTGAACCCACAGCACTGACTGGGATCATTTCTGTTTAAGACGTTACTTAAACTGAGCAAGCTGGGAGGTCATTCTTATTTGCAGCCTGGGAGATGCAATTGCAGGGGAAGGTAGGGTTACACGTGTGCTTAAACCACAGTCACACCTGATACAGCTAATAAGACACACTTTGAGTTATACTGTATCAATGTATATCAACAGTTTTTTTTAACTTAAGTAAAAGTATCCATACCACAATGTAGAATGTACTCATGTTACTTGAGCAAAAGTACAAAAGTATTGGCATCAAAATATACTTGAAGTACCAAAAGTAAAAGTACTAAAATGTTTGAAAATGGCAGATCTACAAGCTCACAACGCGACGCGTTGTGAGCTTGTAGATCGGCTGTTTTCAAATCTGCCTATGTGTAAAATAGGGCTAAAGTGGTTAATGTGTGTTTTATAATGTAATAATTTATATCTGCAAAGTAACTAGTAACTAAAGTTTTCAAATGATTGTAGTGGAGTAAAAGTATAATATTTGCCTCCGAGATTAAAAGTAAAAGTATTGAAAATGGGAAATATTCCAGTAAAGTGTACTCGAGTACAGTACTTGAGTAAATGTTACTTTACCCCACTGCATCTCACAAATAAAAAATGGTTGCTGGAGAGCGCTTGGATGACAGCAGTGCTCATCACAGCAGTGCTCTCTCTCTCTCTCTCTCTCCTGCTGTCGCCATCTCTGTCCTTCTTTAAACATTCAAGCCTCCAAGTGTTCCCTAGAGATGGCTCTTAAAGTGGATGATGTTTCCTGCCAGATAGTATGCCTTTCTCAGTCATTTCCTGTGACAATTTTAGGAAGACCACCCACCCCCCTCCCCTCTCTGTCGGGTCTCTCAGCTGAGGTGACACCTAATGGCTAATTTATAGTACGAGTCGCTTGTCGAAAATCTGTGATTCTCAGAGGGAGGAAATCTGTTATTTTTGGCAAGAGACGCATTCGTATGATAAAATGTAACTTGACCACTCAACCACTTCAACCCCTGGCTTCGCTTTTTTGGGGGCATGTCATTATCGGCGAAGGCGTTTTTGAAAATAGCAGATCTATAAGCTAGGGATGCAAATTATCGATCAATTCATTAATTGATAATTGATAACCTTATCAACCGATTAACCGGTTAACTGATAAGCGGCTTTTTTTTTTAAATCTGAGAATCTTAATTGCAGATTTTTTAAAAAGTGCTTAGAAGCCGAGATACAGCCTTTTTAAGTAAGTTAAACAAGAAGTGAATGGAGCAGAAAATCTTCAAATCATCATATCTTGGGTTCTGAACATTAAAAAAAAAAAAAAAAGTTGTATTTTATTTTTTTCAATTAATTGTTAATCGTTTGATTTAATCGGATAATTTCTTAATCGATTAATTTGATTAATCGATTAATTGTTAACCCTACTACAAGCTCACAACAACGCATCATATTGCGTTTTGAGTTTGTAGATCGCTGGTGACACTCTCACACGCACAATCCCACATACATACATACGTACGCAGAGATTTCCCATTTATAGTACGATCCATGCTTGGAGATGCATGGGGGGGGGGGGGGGGGGGGTGAATAGCAGCTGAGGGCAAATACAGGTTGCTGCAATCTTATAATTCTCTGTGTCTGTTCTCTTATCTCCCTTTCATCTCATTTGTCTCTTTTCTTGTTCTCTCTCCCTCTCTCTCTACCATTGACTTGGAACAGGAGGAGATCATTGCATGTTGTTGTTTGCGGTGCTCACGGTCGCATTCCTTCTATCTCTCTGTCCCAACCTGGCCGCATTTATCTGCCTGTTTGACAGGACCGGACAGAGGTTAGGAATGCCTCTCGCAATGCTGGTTGCGGCAATTGAACTTGTTAGCCTCTCTCTCCCATTGGAGCACTACATGCCGAATGCTGGCGTATTCACTCTGACTGGCTCTCCTCTTTGCTCTCTCTCTCTCTCTCTCTCTCTCTCTCTCTCTCTCTCTCTCTCTCTCTCTCCCCCTTTGCCCTGTGGAATTCAGAGGCTGTAAAACAAACAGGGAAATGGCGCGTCAGCACATTCAGGTTGCGCTCAACCCCGAACCTATTTTTTCCCCCCACTGGCGTATAGGGCTCACGCCACCTGCTGGGTGCAACGTCTTTTCTCCCAGACAGTTGATTTAGCGTATGTTAATATGTTAACTTCAGTGCCAAACCTAAATACCCATGATGATGAAAAACACATACATTTGATCAGTGTTGGAGAAACTTTGCATTTTGTTTTGGTTTTGTTTGTTTAGTTTGTCCTGCATTCTTCCTTTTTTGTTATTTTTCTGGTTGTGTGCTTTAGGTCATTTCATGGAAAGGTCTGACCAGTACTGCAGGTTTCTCACTTTACGTCTAATAGCGTCTGTTTTGTCCTTTTTAACTCATTCGATCTGGGGACGCATTTCTGTCATTTTAGATTTCTTTGGCTTTTCAAAAATAGCAGATCTAAAAGCTCATAGCACGGCACTCTATGCCGCGCTATGAGCTTGTATATCTGCTATTTATGAAAAATCTTGAAAAGTTTAACAAATCTTTGAATATATATATTTTTAAATATTTGTAACTCAAATCTTTGCTTCTGGGGAGGGGGGTCCCTGGAACAAAATATTTTACAAATGTAAAAAAATAGCAGATCTACCAGCTCATAGCGCGGCACTCAGTGCCGCGCTATGAGCTTGTATATCTGCTATTTTTGAATAGCCAAGGAAATCTAAAATGACAGAGATGCGTTACCGGATTGAATGGGTTAAAATTCACCACTCCTAAAGAATTCACACTGCATGTCCACTAACACCTAGTTCACCTGTTCAACCCACCCCCATTTCTTCCTGTTCCTAGGTGGTCATAAACTGTCCGATTGTGAAAGGCCTGAAGTACAACCAAGCCACGCCCAACTTCCACCAGTGGCGAGATGCACGGCAAGTCTGGGGCCTGAACTTTGGCAGCAAGGAGGACGCTGCTCTGTTTGCCAACGGCATGCAGCACGCTCTGGAGGTGCTCACCTCAATGGCAGATGCAGGTAATGGCAAACAACTGGTGAATCGCCTGAGATTCAGCCATTGTTTTATGCTTCCTTAAAGGGATAGTTCACCGGCCCCAAAAGGACTTTTTTTCCTATCGATTAGTCACCCCATGCCACAAATATATCCATGAATTCAAGTCTCCATGGGGCCCATGGAGACTTGAATTCATGGATATATTTGTGCTTTTGTCGCATTCCTAAGCCAATCATTTCCGGTTCCGGTAGGAACCGCTGGTCATCAAATTATTGGCTTAGGAATGCGACAAATACAAAAAAATATCC
Source organism: Gymnoscopelus microlampas (assembly GCF_963454915.1). Lineage (NCBI taxonomy): Eukaryota > Metazoa > Chordata > Actinopteri > Myctophiformes > Myctophidae > Gymnoscopelus > Gymnoscopelus microlampas. The sequence continues at coordinate 29,914,960 of NC_139945.1, forward strand.
ATGAATTCAAGTCTCCATGGGGTGACTAATCGATAGAAAAAAGGTCATATTTTGGGTGAATTATCCCTTTAACCACTTTCAACCTGGTGTCCCTATTTTGGGCACGTCATCATAGATGAAATGTTCAAAGATAAGTCTTTGGAATGTAGTCAGACAGTATACCTGTCCCTCTCACCATCTCACCACGTGCTTGCAAACAGATTTCCCTGTACATGTACTTGTGTGGACTCACAAAAACAGAACATGTATACAACATGCCCTTAAGCTAATCATCAGAAACGTCCCCATGCTCTGTCTTTCTGCAGGTTACGCCACCCTCCCTCGCCCAGTGTCAAATGGACCAACCCCAGAGGAGCTGGAACAACAGAGAAGGTACCAACACTGGATTAGATTTTTTTTGGGGGGATTTTATGCCTTCATTGATAGGACAGTAGACTGACAGGAAATGGGGAGAGAGAGATGGGGAGTGACATGCAGCAAAGGTCGTCGGGAACGGGATTCGAACTCGCGACGCTCTGTCAGGCTGGCATTGCGGCCTAGGGTGCCTGGACCGCCACGCTGCGGCCCAGGCCTGCACTGGTGTTCTTTGGGGGAGATTGGGTGCTACCCACTTTGTTACAGGTCTACCTGTAATACTTCTTTTTCTTTTTCTCCCAATTTAATTGTTAATACCAAATTAGTTCCTCCCCACACACACATCTCTGTTTGTTGTCACTGCTGTTGTATCCTACTGACTAACCTACCAGACAGTGAGGAGCCCCCACTGGGAGGACCCTCCTGCCCAACTCTCCTGTGATTCCAGATATCCAGAGGTGTAGGAGGGGACACTTTTTCCACCTCTTTTCCCTAAGCGCCAAACTGCACTGACAAGTGCAGGCTGTGGCTGCACACACACACACACACACACACACACACACACACACACACACACACACACACACACACACACACACACACACACACACACACACACACACACACACACACACACACACACACACACACACACACACACACACACACACACACACACACACACACACACACACACACACACATAATACTAATGATTATAATGATAGGTACGAATCATATAAAACAAACGTTCAAATCTTTGGTGATACTCACGTGTTGACATAGTTACGTTGGCATGGTGCATAGATAGTGAACCACTCTTTATTGGATTTATGATAATGTTTGGTGTTTTACAGCAAGGGTTCATTTATTAGTTTGAAATGATAATAATTTAAAGGTGAGTGTTAAAAAAAACATGTATTGCTTTCTATTGTTATAGCGATTTTTAACTGGGGGGTGGGGGCATTCGGGTGATCGGTAAAAAATGTGTCTTTTTTACACGATAAGCCGGCTATTTTTGTCTCCGTGAGCCCGAAGGCATGGAGGTCAGGGCAGAACCTCTGCCCCAATTTTTTTTACATCGGCCTGTTATAGCGCCACCAGAAGGCCGATTTTTACAAAACATAGTTTTTATGTTACTCTTACAGATTTTGTCCAAACATCACACAAATTGCTACACATTCAGATCTGTCTCGATCACAGGACTATAGAGATAATGTGTACCAATTTGCGTGACGTTTGGACAAAATGTGTAGGAGTAATATCCAAAAAATGGTTTTGCAATAATCGGCCTCCAGGTGGCGCTATAACAGACCGATGTGAAAGATTTGGTGCAGAGGTTCTGCCCTGGCCTCCGTGCAAAGCTTTTTGGAGGTGTCATTGTCCTAATCAAAAAGACAAACTGGTGAAAAGCAATAAATGTTTAACGCCAGTGATATGTCCACTCTCCCCCAGTTCCCAGTTAAGTGGCGCCAGGTGTAACTAGATTCAATCTAATAAAGATTTCCTTTTGAAACAAATTGGGCCATTAGGTTCTTGCTGATTGTGTGGTGAGTGTCATGGATACTCTCTTGCTAAGCTTAACTGGTGATATATGAGAGAGAGAGGTAACAGAAGAGCTACAAGTGTCTCTCAAACCACCAGGTGCTCCTGGAAGGGAATGCTAACCAAAGAGAGAGAAAATAGTTATGGCCAAAAGAATGGCATGAATAATCCAGGGTCCAGGCACTCAAGTTAGGTTTGAAAAATGTAAATGCCTTTTAATTGAATGGGCTCGAGACATAAAAATAAAAAAAACGACACCAACGCACGTCTGCTTGTACCTTCTTCCGAGTCCTCGCTCTATAGTGATATATGAGTTTATTTTGAAGTTAATTGAACACATCTAGGCGACTGCTGTGAGGCCATACGAGGCAGATCTAAGAGAGAGTCCATCTGTTAAAATGAATTCCACTCTGGTGTTGGTCGTGCCCTGAAAATGGCAGATCTACATCATGCTCACAACGCGACATCTTGTGACAACACCTCACAACAAAGTAAATCAAGCCGTTCAGACTGTCTTGGATTCTTTCTTCTGTCCTGCCTGCACAGATCTGCTAATTGTACACACACACACACACACGCACACACGCACACACACGTGTAGCGGATTTGATGGCATTAGCCTCATGCTGCTTAAACCCTCCACCAGACCCTCTAGGTTAAAGGTTAGACAGGGGACGAGGAAGGCCAACACATTGTCTTTTCCCTCCTTCCCTCCATCTATCCCCTCATCCACCAGCATGTCTATCTGTTGACCCCTGCACTCGCCCGCATAGACGAGGTATTAACCTTTTAATCTCATTTCAGCCTAAATGGTCATAATGCAGCATGGCTTTCGGATTGGCCTGAGAAGCTGTCTGTCAAACCACAAGAAGGCACTATTTGTTGTTCTCATGGCCGGGGCTTATGTCAGGGTCCAAAGCTCTACTATTAAAGCGCAGCACTGACCGACATAAAGTGAAATGTCCAATTCAAGCAGTGCTTGTGTAATATGTTCGGCATTCATGGTTATTCTGCCTAGATACAGAATTAGTTGGGATTTGCATTGCTCACCTCATGAATAGTGAGCAGTGGTGAAAAAAGTAAAAGTATCAATACTGCAATATAGAAAACTTAAAATGTACTTAAAGTACCAAAAGTGGTGCCACTATATATGTCTATGAATTGAATACCAAGGCCCTCATTGGAAACAAGACCGCAAGGTCTTTCATGAACGGACCTGTTAGACAAAGTATTTTAAATGTAACTGTGCTGTTTTACATTTTTTGCCTAATAAAATATTCAATCAATAATCTAAAAAAAGTTAAATTACTCATTATGCAGAATGTCCCATTTCAAGTTTTCAAATGTATAAACATCTTTTGAAAATAGCAGATCTACAAGCTCACAAATTGTGAGCTTGTAGATATTAGTAGGCTATTTTCAAACGGCCGAAATGTATATAGGGCTGAAGTGGTAGGTTTTGTAATAATAATCAAAATCTACAAAGTAACTAGTAACTAAAGATTTCAAATACCAAATTTGCGAGTACAAGTAAAAGTAGTACTAGTAAAAGTATTGGAAATTGGAAATACTCAAGTAAATACAAATACCTCAAAATGTACTTAAGTACAGTACTTAGTTACTTTCCACCACTGGCAGTGAGTAAACCTTATAGATTTCGAGAAAGAACAGTAATGGTTTCCCGTCCCTCCCTCCCTCCCTCCCTCTCATCTGGGCACAGTGCCCAAGTCGACCAGCAGAGCTTTAAATCTCACCAGTGGGTATGGGTGTGTGTGTGCACAGTCATGCGCACACACGCCATGAGTATATGTTTGAGATTGCTGTGTTTGAGATTGCGCACATGTGTGTGTGCCTGTGTGTGTGTGTGTGTGTGTGTGTGTGTGTGTGTGTGTGTGTGTGTGTGTGTGTGTGTGTGTGTGTGTGTGTGTGTGTGTGTGTGTGTGTGTGTGTGTGTGTGTGTGTGTGTGTGTGTGTGTGTGTGTGTGTGTGTGTAAAAGACCTTTGTGACTGACAGATGTGTTGGGGGAGGAGGTGGGAGACTTGCTTAGTGTAGGCCATCTAGTCCAGCTGTGGACTTTGTGCTTCCAGCAGCAGGCTAATCAGAAGCAAATGCCCCATCCTTCATCTGTACAACCACAGAGTACAGTATATAGGAGTCGTTCTTTAACCCATTCAATCCGGGAACGTATCTGTGCCATTTTAGATTTCTTTGGCTATTCAAAAATAGCAGATATACAACTATGAGCTTGTAGATCTGCTATTTATTGAAAAATCGTGAACATTTGTGCAAATCTTTGAATACATATTTTTTAAAGCAAACATTTGTACAATATTTTGTTCCAGGGACCCCCAGAAGCAGTTACAAATGTTCGCTTTAAAATATATATATTAAAAGATTTGCACACATTTTCAAGATCTTTCAAAAATAGCAGATCTACAAGCTCGCTATGAGCTTGTATATCTGCTATTTTTGAATAGCCAAAGAAATCTAAAATTACAGAGATACATCCCCGGATTGAATGGGTTAATATCCTCTGTATGGATTAATTATTTAATTAATTATGATTAATGTATTTCTCAATTACAAATGAGGTTTCTTTAATGTGTTTTGTCTAGATTGGAGCAGCAAAGGCTGGAACAGCAGGAGAGAGAACGTCAAGAGAGAGAACGACAGGAGCGAGAGAGGCAGGAGAGAGAGAGACAAGCGACCGCAGGTCAGGAAACGCCTGCATTTAAGTCATCACAAGTTCAACCTAACCACCCTCATTAACCATGCTGTTCCTCCTCCATAGAAAAGACTGCTCCTAATCATTCACATCACTACAGTACAGTCCCTCCTTGTATAATATAAAAAATATATAAAAGTCATAGTTGTTATCCAAGTACTTATTAAAGGAGAATTCCGGACTGGTCTTTTCCTTACTTTTTTTTTACTTTTTTTTTATGATGTTATAATATCCTAGGAAGAGTGGTACAGTAGAACATGTTCATAACTCCATCCTCCGAGTCCACCGCAGCTAAAAACCTGAGCGGACGGTCCATGCGCTAGCTCGCATATTTTTATCGCTCTCATTTTGTTTTGTTTTGGTGATATCTGACGTTCATAATGACAGAAAACTCTCCACGGTGTTTGTGTTAGATACGCCCCTCCGGAAGTCTCGCAAGACGAGATTTCACCTGTGATTTCATCCAAAGCGGTTGTAAACACTACGGCGGCCCATTTGGGACAAAAACACTGTGGCGAGTTTTCTGTCATTATGAACGTCAGATAAGGATAAGGATAATTCCTTTTAACAGGTCATTCATGAAAGTCCTTGCGGTCTTGTTTCCAATGAGAACCTGTGAGCAATTAGGGGTTAAGAGTCTTGCTCAGGGACAAATTTCATTTCATCGACACATATGCTGGCCTGGCCTGGAATCGAACCTGGGGCAACCAGGGCCTCTGGCTCCCTAGGCGGGCTCACTAACCATTCAGCTATGGCCGCCCCTAAAAAAACGAAATCTAGCGCATGGACCGTCCGCTCGGGTTTTTAGCTGTGGTGGACTGTTGTTCTAATGTACCACTTGTCCTAGGATATAATAACATCATATAAAGGTAAGGAATTCTCCTTTAAGCCACTACAGTACAGTCCATATTTCACAATGCTGTAGGTTATAGGGTCTCCAAGACGTCATGGCTTGGCTTGGTCCGATGGTGAAAATTGTGCAAAATTGGCAACATTACTCCATTGTCAGGAACACTATTGTGTTGACATGATTCAGCAGACACCAGTCACCACCGTTACCACTACTCAGTCTGATGTCTTTATGAGGAGTTCATCTGGTAATCGTCCTCTTCATGCTAAACGGTGACAGTCCTCCTTGTTCCTCGTCTCTCTAGCTGCCGTCCCCCCACCTCCTCCGATGATGACCGGAGCCCCCGCACCGCCACCGGCCCCTCCTCCGCCCCCGTGCCCTCCGCCAGCCCCTGCTCCTCCTCCGGCCCCTGCCCCTCCGGGACCACCTTCCACAGGAGGAGGAGGAGGAGGAGGACCGCCTCCCGCCCCGCCCGCACCGCCCCTGCCCACCGCTGGAGGAGGCGGTGGTGGAGGGGGGGGTGGGGGGTTGGCCGCTGCCATCGCAGGTGCCAAGCTCCGCAAAGTAAACAAGGTGTGTACGGGGAAGGGTTTTAGCAAAGCATGGAAATGAAACCCAATAGGTTAACGCTGTGTTTGCACAAATAGCCACTTTAAGGTGTAGCGAAAAAGTCAAATCAGCTTTCATGTTTAAATGTCATGAAAATGTAGTACTTACTGCAAGGCTGTCTTTATTGTGTATCTTATCTTTATTGAGGTATAATAGCTGCACCAGCCTTGTCATTGAGGGTATTTATACTCTGTTTTCTCTCTCTCTCTCTGTGCGTGTGTGTGTATATATACTAGAGCTCACGGGTTAAAAAAAACGGAACCAAACCGAAATGGTCCCAGGGAATTTGGTCCGATTCCGAGCCGTTACGAGATTATTTTCAAATAACTGAATCGAACCCGAGTGGACCCGTGACAAATTTGGGTTTGAGCCGTTCTTTTTTTCTTTCGTTACAGAACCGGACCCTAATTGTCTCTGAAATTTGTTCCGAGATCCGATTATTTCTGTGAAAAGAGATTCCGAGACCGGCCCGACCCAGACACGCGTTCAAAAAAGCGCTTATGAAACTACAAAAATAAATAAATAAATGTGCGCAGAGGTATTCATTTAATATGCGAGACGAGAGGTGTTCTTTGTAAATAAATGTGGACTTTATGAAATAATAGCAGATCTATTGACCAATGACCATTTTATGAACAAAGCTTTGCTTTCACCTCGTCAGAGGAATCCATGATTTGCACAGAAGTGTTTTCAGCCTGGCAGCTAGCTTGCCTTGCAGTGTGGTGGCGCGCACCACCAACTTTTTTTTTTGTGCTGCAGTAATCTGATCTTAAACCAGCCTAAACATCACGCAAGATGCACAGCCATTCGTGTCGCTGCTGCACTAACCTGATCCTAGGTCTGTCTAAAACATCACACTCAAGTTAAACAGAACTTCATTGCGTTTCTCTCCTGATTAGTGCTGCCGCGCACATAGACAGTATAGGCACTAGGCCTTGAAGAGTTCTAATATATACACCTTCTTCTCTAACTGGGTATTGCAGAGTATACCGACTCATCAGACTTATACTATGATCATGTCCTCTGTTACTAGTCTAATGTTTATATTCACACGCTCGCTGTATTAAAGTCACCTCCTGAAGTGCAGCTGCTGCACCCCTAACCCTTACACTAGTATCTTCCACTACAGACGCACTGATTTTCAATTTCCCTTCACTCCTGACTCTTTGTTATGCTGCCCTCTGCAGGAGGAAGGAGGCTCTGCAGCCCCGGCAGCCAAGGCAGGTGCCAGTAATTCTGGAGGAGGAGGAGGAGGAGGAGGGGGAGGAGGGGGTGGCGGCCTAATGGGCGAGATGGCATCCATCCTGGCACGGAGGTGGGTGGCATTACTTTGTTGTCCAGGGAAAAAACGGCTCACAGTTAATATGTACCTGCCAGTGGTGTGTAAAGTAACTAAGTACATTTATACAAGTACAGTACTTAAGTACAATTTTGACATATTTTTACTTTACTTGAGTATTTCCAGTTTTCAGTACTTTTACTTCTACTCCACTACATCTCAGAGGCAAATATAGTACTTTTACTCCACAATTATTTGAAAACTTTAGTTACTTTGCAGATTTAGATTATTATTACAAAACATATCCTATTCCTATTATCCTATCCCTATATATTTCGGACATTTGAAAAGTCCACCATGCTTTGCGATGCGACGCATTGTGAGATTGTACATCTGTTATTTTCAAAAGATTTGTTTTGTATACATCATGAACTTGTGAAATGGGACTTTTTGCACAATGAGTACATTTTGATACCAATACTTTTGTACTTTTACTCAAGTGATTTTTTTATTCCGGACTTTTACTTGTAACAGAGTATTTTTATATTGCAGTATTGATACTTTTACTTAAGTAAAAAAAAATAGTAATTCTTCCACCACTGGTACCTGCTGATTAACACATTATTGTGGAATCCGCAGGAGAAAAGCTGCAGAACCCGGCGAACCGAAGGCAACTAATGTGAGTACTCCCTAATCTAGTTTCCGTCATTCGATACCCTGACTGGCTTGGATACTGTTTGTGACGGGTAACATTTTTGAGAAATGAGGGGTTGAGCCCAACCCATGTTTAACTGGAAGTCTCTCTCTCTCTTTTATCTGCAGGATGATTCAGAGTCTCAGGGCCAAAGTGGTGAGAAACCGAACCTTTTCAAATCCACAGCATGCCAGCTACATTCATCCTGATGCTTGTGTATCATACACAAGCATGTTTGTCTAGCACTGGTCTTTATATTATGTTCTTTGTTCCTTAGAACCCGTTAGAAGACCTTGGGAGAAGGCGTCTACCATGCCCAGGTAATGGAGAATTCAGCTGTTCTCGTGTCCCTCATGTGGTCAACCTCAGGCTCTCACCCCTCACCGCAAAGTGAACAGCCTTCCATGTTTTAACACATCTTGACATGTAGAGCCGTTTTCCATCATAATTTCATGCGTGTGTTTATGTTCACATACTACATCCGCACATAGACACAGGCGTGCACTAGGCCTGTCCCCGACTAAGGATTCCTATAGTCGACTCTGGTTTGCCAAATGTTGCCTATAGTCGACTAATGCAACCAAAACAAAAGAGGAAAACGTTTACAATACTTTTACGTATTTGAAAAACATATATATATATATATATATATATATATATATATATATATTTTTTTTTTTTCTTCATGATTCGACTGACATTGAAAGTCGACTCAGTCTGATTCAACTGCCAATCTCTCAGTCGAATCATGCAAAAATATGTTACGCAATAGAGGAACATTCCATTTGGGCTGTAGGGATGCATAATGTCTGATTTAACATATACTTGCTTGGTTTCTCCCAATAAATCATGATATATATCCTATTTTTGGCTATTAGTTAATTAATATAACAAATTAGGCCTATATCAGTCAAATAATGCAAAGAAAAGAGGAGACATTTTCCTTTTTTTTTCATTATTCGACTAAGAGAACGGCAGTCGAATCAGACTCCCATCGATTGATTAGTCGACTATTTGAATAATCGAGGTCAGGCCTAGCGTGCACACACCTGTAGTTTTGTCAATGAGAATGTTGTGCGAGTGTGTGTACGTGTGCCTGTCATTTCCTTTCTAAGAGCAGAGTGTGTGTGTGTGTGTGTTCACTAACAGGAATAACTCGGTCCCCAAGAACATGGACTCCACTCCCTCATTGTCCCAGGGTTCCAGGTATAATAAAATGCTGTCCCATTCCCCCATGTCCACGTTCTTCCCACCTCCTCCCTTTCTCTCTCTCTCTCCGTCCCCTTCAGGTCAGCGCAGCCTCACTGCAGAATGCTGCCTTGGGGGATAGTATACTTTACAACTGATAGCACCATCTAATGGACTGCAGAATGTCATGGCTTTTCAGTGCACTGATTGAGTGCAATAGTGATGCTCAGGTGGACTTGGTGACTTGCTGGTCCTGCAAATTCAGGCAGATTCAGGTCATGGATACCATCACTGAATCATTTGAGGGTGGACATTGATTGTGAAAAATCTTAAAAGTTTGTACTTTGCTAAATTAACCCATTCATTCCGGGAACTCGTCTCTTTCATTTTAGATTTCTTTGGCTATTCAAAAATATCAGATATCTGCTATTTTTGAAAAATCTTAAAAATCTGTGCAGATCTTTAAATATATATATATTTTTATCATTTGAGGGTGGTCATTGATTGTGAAACATCTTAAAAGTTTGTACTTTGCTAAATTAACCCATTCATTCCGGGAACTCGTCTTTCATTTTAGATTTCTTTGGCTATTGGCAAAAATATCAGATATCTGCTATTTTTGAAAAATATTAAAAATGTGTGCAGATCTTTAAATATATATATATTTTTAAAGTGAACATTTGTAAGATATTTTGTTCCAGGGACCCCCAGAAGCAAAGATTTGAGTTACAAATGTTCGCTTTAAAAATATATATTCAAAGATTTGCACACATTTTCACTATTTTTCAAAAAAAGCAGATCTACAAGGCAAGCCCATGAGCTTGTATATCTGCCATTTTTGAATAGCCAAAGAAATCTAAAATGACAGCGATGCGTTCCCGGATTGTTAATATCATTTCAGGTTCATTGAGATGCTGGTCTGTGTCATATTTAACATTTTCACCATACATAGGTGGGTGAATAGCAAATGCAGGCAGGCATGGGGTGACCTCAGAGCAGACCTGCGCATCACTAAAGTGCATTTTATCTCACTGCTGAAAAACCAAGATATATCTCAGTGGAAGTGACTATGGTTGTCCATGCAAATATTAATCCTTCATCCTTAATCCTTCCATTTGCATGGAATTTACAAGCATTAGATGGTGGTGCTGTGGTCTTCTAGTCAACTCTCTGAAGAAGGCTTTGGGTGTCTTTTGTTTTGTGTTTACCGTGTTGTTGAGGGATATGTGTTGTGATGTAGAAATAATATGTGAAAAGGTAGATAGCCACCAGTTGTTCATCAACCTGAGGTGAGCAGTCACTGATATAAGCAACATACCATATTATGTATGTATATATATATGTTGTACTTTTACTCCACTGCAATTATTTGAAAACTTTAGTTACTAGTTACTTTGTAGATTTTGATCTTTATTACAAAACATACATTGACCACTTCAGCTTTACATACATAGTAAGTCATTTTTTTAGTACTTTTACCACCACTGGACATAACCACCCCATCTCCAGCAACAAATTATAAACATTTTTATTAATTTAGGCTATATATTGTATACTTATTCTTTACTAGAAAAAGTGTTATATCAGTGACGCTCCTTCATAGACTGTATGGTATAGAGGGCTCCTATCATTTGAAGAAAGAAAAAAAGAATACATGGGTATTTGCTTCAGTAAGAAATAGGTGGGTTAACTGTGTTAAAGTACCCTTGTTGTCTATTACAGTGGTTCTCAACCTTTTCAGGGCGCGACCCCCCCAAATAATCATATCTGAACTGGGGACCCCCCAGTTTGTTTGACTCAGTTCCACAGATAAATATTGTGAAAATAGTGTTGCTAGGTGTTGTGAGCTTGTAGATCGGCTATTTTCAAAACGTTTCCCTCTTTCTTATATTATTTGACAATTTGGCCAATGTTTTATAGTTTGTTGGTTACTTTTGTTGCAGTAATGGTGTTTTTTGTTTGTTTTTTGTTTTAAGATAGTAAAAAGTTCTTAAAAGTCCTTAAATTGTCACTTTACTGTCATATGGAAATCCCCCCCCAAAAAAACATGTAGGGACCGACCCACAGTTTGAGAACCACTGGTCTATTACAGTACATCCCTTGATGTATGCATACCTTTCTGTCTTTGTGGTGCCCCCCCCCCCCTGCAGTGCTATGGCGATGGGCTCCGTTGACAGCAACAGTTGTTTCTATGATGGAATTGCCTGGCTTTGGCAAAATGTCTGCAACTGTGCAAAAAGGAATCCAGGGCTTTCATTAAATCTTTCTCTTTATTTGCCTTCCTGTGTCTCTTTCTCTCACAGGATGAAGACCGGGGCTGTTAGTAATAATGATGCCAGTGGAAATGATGACACAGACTTAGAGAAAATGAAACAGGTATATCTCCCCTCTGTCTTCCAGCGTTACCTTTAAATCACATGAACCTTAGTATTATTTGCAATAGATTAGCAGAAGAGATCTAGTGTAGAGGGCAGTGGTGTAAAGTAACTAAGTACATTTACTCAAGTAATGTACTTAAGTACAATTTTGAGATATTTTTACTTTACTTGAGTATTTCCAACTTTCAATATTTTTACATTACTCCACTACATTTCAGAACCAATTATTGTACTTTTACTCCATTACAATTATTTGAAAACTAACTAGTTACTAGTTACTTTGCAGATTTTGGTTATTAGCCGATGCAACGAATTGTGAGCTTGTAGATCTGCTATTTTCAGAAGGATTTTTAGGCAAATAAAACTTGTGAAATGGGACATTCTGCATAATGAGTACTTTCTACTTTTGGTTCTTTAAGTGCATTTTGATACCAATCAGTGATGCTATGCTCATTTGAGAAGTGGTTGCTCTCTATTTTAATGACGTGACGCGCACATCGCTTAACACCTACAGTACAGGTCACACTTTTTAATGACGTGACGCGCACATCGCTTAACACCTACAGTACAGGTCACACAATGGACAATTGATATGCATATAGGCTAATTCCCTATCCTATGTTAATGTACCTGGCGTGAGTCGGGAGCCTTTGTAAACTTTGATGAAGTGTGAATTTAAAGTAGTTTTAAATCTATGCGTGTGCCTGCCCGTCCCCCTGGCCAAATAAGTGGTTGCTCGGCGTGCAACCCCGTCCACTGAGCATTGCACCCCTGATACCAATACTTTCATACTTTTACTCAAGTAAATTTTTAATACAATACTTTCACTTGTAACGGAGTATTTCCATATTGCGGTATTGATACTTTTACTTAAGTGAAAAAATGTAAGTACTTTTTCCACCACTGGTGTAGAGGGGAAAAGAAGGGGACCAAGTAGACCCCTGGAGGACCCCGGTCAACAAAGTATATAAGTGGTTAACAGCCCTGGTGAATCAGCCAGCTGTTACACTGACCATGTACGACTAACCCCCAATCCACCTCAAGGCCCTGTTTCTCACGTATCCTGAATGTCATGTGATGTTCATGCCAATTGTTTGCCCTGTAGGAAATTCTGGAGGAGGTGCGGAAAGAGTTACAAAAAGTAAAGGAGGAAATAATTGGAGGTAGGTTGAGTTCATTATGTTTCCTCTAGCGAACCAATACGGACATAATGGAATACAAATGTATGGCTGTACAGTGAGCTGTTGTAAATAGTCTATATTGTGTAATTTCATGTCTGTATGTATACTTTGCTTATGTGTCCAAATATCAAGTCATAGTCTCGTCTGTGTGTATATACTGTACTTTGCATACTGTGTATGTGTCCAAACATCAAGTCAGACTGTCTTAAAGGAATAGCTCACCCCAAACATTACTTATTTTCTATCAATTACACACCCCATGAAGCCTTGAATTCCTGGAGATTTTTTTGTTTTTGACACATTCCTAAGCCCATAATTTGATGACCGGGTGTATTTCCAGTAGGAGACTCAAAGACACTCCTTTGAGTCTCCTACCGCAGGGGTTTTCAACTGATTTTGACCCAGGGACCACCATCCTGACTGGGGTCTGTCTCTTTTCTCAGCAAAAGCCCTTGAATATGATGGAATATAATTAAGGGTTACTGTGATTATGGAAAGCTCACATTTCATATCACACACACACCGTACAGTGAGAACTCCTGAAACTTAAATGAATGCGTGGCCAGGGACCACCTGCAATACCTCCGCGGACCACCGGTTGAAAACCCCTGATCTAGAACAACCATGGACACAATTGGATATAGCCTTCGCAACGTAACTTAGTAACAATACTTTTGCAATAACAGACATTAATTTATGAACTCCAATGTAATATTTAGATTTTAAGATAACTGACAATGTTTAAAGACCCACTCCAGGCATTCAGGTGATGCAACTTGCAAGTTCAGCAGCAGAACAAGCAGCATTTTAAATCTATACCTGCTATTGTGGAGCACCTAACCTACTCCGTTCTTTATCTAGGACCTACCGGATACATTAGCATCTTTCCACCGGTCATCAAATGATTGGCTTAGGAATACGACACAAACATGAATTCAAGGCTTCATGGGGTGTGTAATTGATAGAAAATGAGTCATTATTTGGGTGAACTACTCCTTTAATACATGCAATGTATATTTGACAAATAAATCTTGATTGTTGCTATCTGACGGATGTTTGTGTCTGAACTAACTGTTCCTCTCTCCCACTCCACAGCCTTTATTCAGGAGCTGCAAAAGAGAGGCACATAGTTCTGCGTCAGGAAGAATGAGCTGGATGGATGGATGGAAGGAAGAGGCTATGCCCCTGTGTGGATCTCTCCTCTGCTGCCCCCTCCTGTGTAGCCCAGGGATTACTCTTTCTCTCCCACCAACATTGTCTTTCTCTCTCTCTCTCTCACACACACACACACACACACACACACACACACACACACACACACACACACACACACACACACACACACACACACATTAGCATCATGTAAAAGAAAAGAAGAAAAAAAAGGTAAATCAGGGAAGCTATTCACTTCACCATCCAGGAAGATCCTTTAGCTACCACCATTGCAATGCTCCCTCCTGCCCTTTGCTTCTATAAGAAACATGTGAGAGCGCATAATTACAGCTGCGGTTGCTCTTTCTCTTTCTAAGTACTACAATTACCCCCCTGCAGGAATTGCACCCTCGCTTCTTCTCCCTCCAACTGTACAACAGGACAATTTTATCAACAGGGCAGTCAAGTCAGTCTTCAGTATTCAGGGATGACATATAATTCACATATGTTACTGTAATAACAAGATGCTGGCATGTGGCGATTTGTCACGATCCTCCCCTCTCTTTTTTTTTCCATCTCTCTCTTTTTTTTTTTTTCTCATTTGGAGAACATCATTACTCAATCTAAAGAAAGAAAACTGCCTTTTACAGAGAGACGGTCATTTCAGACAAGCCCCTGCTAGGAAAAAAAGAAAAGACTATCTCTTTTCGCCTGAGTGACACGCTAAGGTGGAAGGACGCGACATTGCTCGACTAATGAATCAGGGATCCCCAGGGTGGGGAACCACCACACCTATAGCACTCACTGGCCCTTGAAGGGTTGAGGCGAGGGTTTCTGTACTGCCCCCTCTGTCACTCCATTCAAGTGGATGTACACCTACTGACAATGGCCAAGAATAACGACAATACAGCACAAGCCTTTCATGTCAAGAGATGGGAGGAGAGATGAGGAGAAGGAAGATGTGAGCAAAGGGAATGTGATGGACAACCCGAGTGCTGTGAAAGAGTTCTGTTGTAGTTCTGTGCTAGTGTGAGAAATCCTTCTCTTTGCATTGCACTTGTTCCAGAGAAAGTTTGTTTGTGTGTGCGTGCGTGCGTGTGTGTGTGCACCACTCTACTGACACACTCTTTTCCCCGTCAGTCAGAATGAGATGCTACTTGTTGGGCAGTGCAGTGGTCTTATACTGTGCTTCTCACTACTTTTTTTCTTCCATTTTAGGTATGTTTTGTAAACTTTGAAACATGAGAAATGGCCATGACAAGGTCAATTAATTTGGCCATGACCAACTGCCTTGAGAATAAATATATAAATATATATATAAGAAAAATATATATATTTGTTTTGAGGGAAAATGTTAGCAAAAATAAAATGCTGTTTCTATTTTAATTGAGATGACTGGTGAATGGGGATCCTTTTGTTTTTTTTTGGATGATTATTGTTTTCTTATTATGAAATGTTATTTTGGGTTTACTGTTTCTTTTTTTTCTAATAGAGTATAGGCTTTTTACACTGAAATATAAAGAAAACGGCTTAGAGACACTGGATTAGAAATGCCTTTATAGTCAAATACAGCTGCTTCTTGAAATGGATCATGTCTTGAGTCTTCCTTTCCATTTCAAATACCTACATGTATGTGTTACATGTATATTTTAAAAGTTATAGATTTCACTCCTTCACAAGTACATTTAACTGTGTGCAAAATATAACGATTCAAATCCATAACCTTGGAACTAGAGCTGGGGCAATATATCCTTATGGATATTGTGATATAATACCGTGATACAGATGTGTTGTTTTTTCCTGGTTTTAACCACCTAAACCCCAGCATATGCTTGTCGATGTGCTATTTTCAGCGAAAGATTTCCCCACAATAACAGAAAACACACCAGGTTACCCATATGGGGTTTAAATGGATAGTTCACCCCCAAAATGACTGTCGATTACTCACCCCATGGAGACTTTAATTCATGGATATTTTTTTGTTTTTGTCGAATTCCTAAGCCAATAATTTGATGACCGGCAGCTGTTCCGGTAGGAGACACAAAGAGTCTCCTTTGTGTCTCCTACCGGAACCGCTGCCTACCGGTCATCAAATTATTGGCTTAGGAATGCGACAAAAACTAAAAAATATCCATGAATTCAAGTCTTTTTTTGGGGGGTGAACTATCCTGTGGTTAAAGGCTGCATTAGGGTAAAGTGATGTACATTTCTGAAATGATCTGACTTGTTATATTATTTGCCCTTGGCCTTTACCCACTTCGATATTGAGGTAAAGGATATTTGATATTGTCCATATATCACACAGTCCTACTAAAATAAATCGATGGATGGACTGGAGGTTGCCAGCAAGTTGTTTGCATTGCAATGTGATATTCCTATCATGGATATTCCTAGCTACTACGTGGAACTGACGTACACTACACAGTACACACCACCGTACTGTCAGTGTGATGAATAGTATAATGCAGTGTTTCGCACAATATGGGCCGGGGCCCATATGTGGATTGCGGACCAATTTTTATGGGTCACGAGTGAAATACCCCTTTATTGTGTTTTCTACATTTTGTTTTAAATTATTTTAAAAACAAAATCAAAACATTCCCCCCAAAAATCTAAAATGTTCACAACTTCAAACGTTTTTTTTTCAAAAGAATTGCACAAAAAATGCAATTAAAAAAAAAATCCCTGGCACAAAACATTGAGATAGGGGGTCCGCAGCCAAATGCATATCATTTTGGGGGTCCTTGATATGAAAAAGTTTGAGAACTAGTTAATTAATTAGAGGGGGAATACATGCTTAGTATAGTGAAAATAGCATATCTACAAGCTCACATCACATTGAGCTTGCTTGTAGATCTGCTATTCTTCTCCGACTAGGAGACATCAATATTCTCTTTTGGGGTCTCGAGCTAAAAAGTGTGGGAACCAGTGGGTGTAATAATAATAATGTAACTCGACTATGACCGGCTCTGTGCGTATGGTAACGTCACGCACGACGTTACGGTCAGAAGTGTGTCCTCCCTCCACTCGGCTCCTCCTGACGCTTCCGGCTTTAGTGAACGGTTTACCGAGGCACCGTTTCCGCCGCCATTGCGGATTTTAGGAACCGAAGAACCAGCGCCGTGTTTAAGGAAGCCACTGCTGGTTCATTGATGCAGTGGCGAAACCGCACGGGGGGAGTACAACAAAAAACTGAATTTTAACTGTATTTTTCGGGGGGGAAGTACTGCTAATAACGCAACGTGACGGGGGGTTTTATTTTTTCTTTCTGGCTCCGACCTACACCGATACAGTGAGGAGGTCGTAGCTAGCTAACGCCGCTACTTCCTAAGCTAGCTGAGCTAAGCTAGCGTTAGCTTGTATTCCAGGGGGGGAAAAGCCGAACAGAACCAACAACAACCATGGCTCAAATCCTCCCTATCCGCTTCCAGGAGCACCTGCAGGTAATGATGTGTGAACCAACACACCACCTTAACACCCAGAAAACACACAGCTTTAATGGACCCTGGCTGGGGGTTTATTTATTTCCTCCAGGTTTTACTTGTGTCTGTTTTGACAGCTCGTTAGGCTAGCCTTGGCTAAAGCTAATGTTAAACGTCAACACCATCACCCAACCCGCAGCAAATGAATGACCTCCCCCCTCCCCCGTTACTTCTCTTTAGCCGACAGACAGCTAGTTAGCGTTAGCCCCGTTCCAAGCTGTCTGACGAGCGGCGGTTACACCGACGTCGGTGACCTATTGAATTGGGATACAGGGCACCTCGAAGACTAAAAGTCTAAGATTTTGATATTTAAGACTAAACTATTTCCTATTTCAGATGACTAAAATAGGACAAATTTAATGGTGTGCTAAGGCTAAATCAGAATTTGCTGTCAAAATCAATTGGCTGTTTTGTCCAAAATGTAAATAAATACAAAATATTTGAAAATTGATCATAAGTAATGTAAAGTATGCATGATGTGAACATGCAGGTACATCATTATCAGACTGCATTTTATCCCTCACTTGTTTTAATGCCCCAAAATGACTTGATATAAAGGGTTGGTAGCAATTATAGAAATATTAGACCTTAAGTGTCGAATGTTTAAGCATGTTCTAATCATATACTTTACATTACTTAAGACTATTTTTAGACAAAAAATGAGACAGACAAAATAGACAATTTTACATCGAGGTGCCCAGATAGGCTTGTGCCCACCTATCCTGTTACTGTTGAATTACGTGACCCTTCAACTGTCTCTCCACGAATAAAAGGAGAAGAGCGACAGGACAATATATTCTGAATAATGTAATAATGGGTGACACTATTAAATAAACCCCAAATCACACAAAATCTGACTATTTTGCCCCAGGAGTCATGATTTCTGTCTGAAATTGTATTTCTGTTTTGTTGATAGATTGAATACATATGACCTCAATGGAAACAAGTCCACACAGGACTTTTTTTTTGTTTTGTTATCCCCTTAGCTCAAGAGTGACTGTACCCGTATGTGTGCATTTCTGTCTAATAAAGTATTCAATCTTTCAATCAATCAAAAAGAGCGACCGTAAATTAACGTATTTTGATAGGGCACTGTTTTCTGTGCAACATCTACTAGCTCGAGGCTATTTAGCTCGGATCCGTGTTAGCAGCCTATCTGTCAACGTAGCTATACGGGGCGGCTCGGTGAAATAAACGCATAAATTCATAATTTTTGCGATGTTGCTCTTAACGTGATCCATTCACGTTATTTAACCTGTGCGTGCCTGTTAAGCTAGCAGTTGACTAGGCTGTGTGTCGTGATGAAACGGACTAACGTCACGATGATAGTCTTTAAGCGGACTGTAAATGGAGCTGGCAAAGTTGATTTGTATGACGGCTATTTTTCCCAAGTGTTTCGTTAGTTTTATTACAATATATATATATATATATATATATATATATATATATATATATATACATATATATATATATATATATTGTCACGATCAACATCATCATCAGACCCACGTAGCTGTCAAATACTGGCCCAGGCAGCATCATGTTGTCATCATCACATTGCTCACATCACTGTGTCATCACTGCGGGCCATTTTGACAGACCTGCTTAGTTTGGGCTCATACCTGCATGAGGAGAGCTGGAGGTGACACTGAGGAATTCCAAGCATTATTTTGAGTGTGTGACATCTCTCTGTGTGTGTGTGTGTGTGTGTGTCTGTCTCTCTCTGTCTGTCTGTCTGTCTGTCTCTCTCTCTCTCTCTCTCTCTCTCTCTCTCTCTCTCTCTCTCTCTCTCTCTCTCTCTCTCTCCGTGAGCTTGGAACCGTCTGATTAGGATAGCAATCATAGACAAAATTGTCTCTGGAAATTAAGACTAGAATAAATAAAATATGCACAATTATAGAGCAGTTTCCACTAATACATATACCACCCAAGCATCTTTTTAACAATAGGCATTTAAATAAGGGATGGAACCCTGTGGTGGTGTTTGACTGCCATTTCCATACTTTTTTATGTCAAAAATTGACACAAAAATTGACACTTATTAGCCCGCGGACCCCCATTTGAAAATATATGCCAAGGCCCCCATAAGAGAGGATTTTCATGGCTCTTGCAAGGATTTTCAACCATTTTAATTTCAAGGACCGCCAGTTTGACATGCATTAGGCTACGGACCCCCATTTAATGACATTTCTATCTCTGGGACCCCAATTTATATTGTAAAATATAAATATTTATATTGTTAATTTAACTCAACACACAAATGGAATCAAATGTACCCTAACGGGTCCATTTATACAGACCACCATTTGTCCAGAGTTACAGACCTATAAGGGTTCATTTGGTTCCTAACTATTCAATTAGCTGGGGACCCCCTGGAATTCTCTCAAGGATCCCTGGGGGTCCCCGGACCCCACTTTGAGAACCAATACTGTAAGGCTATGAGCCCCAAATTCACCTTGAAGATGCAATCTTCCATTAACTTAAACTGAAAAGTACTGGCCTTACTAGGTCAGTGGAATTTTCCTTCCTTGATTTTTAGGAGGTTATATGTTTTCCCGAATAAAGAAGGCGCTGGAGTAACTCGGACGATTGGAGCCTTTTACTTTAATGTAGAACAGGGTGCAAGGCAAAAAAAACGACAACGTCTCGATGTTGGATTGCATCTTCGTCAGGTCATATATTATGTTATATGTTTTCCTCTTTTCAGCTCCAGAACCTGGGGATCAACCCAGCCAACATTGGGTTCAGCACTCTAACCATGGAGTCAGATAAATTCATCTGCATCAGGGAGAAGGTGGGCGAGCAAGCCCAAGTTGTCATCATCGACATGGCAGACCCAAACACTCCTATCCGCAGGCCCATCTCCGCAGACAGCGCCATCATGAACCCTGCCAGTAAAGTTATCGCTCTCAAAGGTAAGTTCCAGACACACAGGGCTCTTGGCACATAGTTTTACCAAATAAAAAACAGATTCAGAGGATGGCCAAACCTTCATCTATGTCTTACTAGTTTTTAACGTCATAGCCTCATTGGTGTAGTTTTCTGTCTGTCTTTGTCTGCCAATTTCCAAGTTGTCTGCATAGTCTGCTTCACATATTGATGTCCGTTATGCAGGCATACCCATTTGTTTGTAAAGCAAAAATGAAACCGTGATTAAGATTTGTTCAAACTGCGACCTACTGGACATTAATATTATTATGATACAACTAAAAGTAGTAAGTAGCAACGCTAGCAGAAATGTCACACTATCATGAATGCTTTGTCTATTTTTGCTTGTTTTTGCTCTTTTTCATTTCTTACTGCTTTCTTATGTTTGCAGACGGTGAGTTGAATTTTACCTCATGAGTTGTCAAAGTGTAAATCCTGTATGCACTGTGTTGAAATGTCTGCACAGTATTGATGTTCCTCGCTGCTGTAGTAAATGCGTGCTTGAATGTATAATGGTAGTGCAAGCTGAAGCTGGGTGATAACCGTAGAATACAGGGGGAAGGTTTTCCAGAATTTGTTTATTAATTAATCAGTTAACCTACCTAGTTGAATGTCTGAGACTATCAGACATAGTCTGATAGACCATAGTCTCTGCACAGAGTTGAGACTATGGGAAAATAAAATCCTGCATCATTTATTTAGTTAAATAATCTAGATGGCAGAAAGCAAGCAGTGGCATTGGGATCACGGTGTTTTGCCACCATGATCCATATATTGCAGACAGTGTGGTTTGTGTGTGTTTGCACGTGTATTATTAGCAGCATCTTTGAAGATTCCTAAGATTATATTTAATTATTTAACACACACAGACACACAGACTATTTGCATTTATTTTAACTTTTTTTCAGGATAATGCCTCAGAAAACTAAGTTTCAAGCACATTGCATGATATATATATTTTTTTGTTGATATACTGATGATGCACAGTTACCTCGCAGGATTAGGCCCAAGTAGCTTAAGAAATCTAAGCTTCAGTATTTGTTGTTACAGAAACCTCTAATTTGATTCTAGTCGAAATAGAGAATGTAAATGGTAGTTTCTTTTATTTTAATTAAATGTTTTTTTCATACTCCCACCCCTACTGTATTTAAGTTGTAACCTAACTAATTGTGTTGTTGGGAACTATTGTTTTCGGTTGTCCTAGAGTTTAATTAACTAACAGTTGTGTGTCTACACAGCATCAATTGTGTATACATAACAGGAGAAAACGTTAAGATTATTCACACGGTTTTGAGTGAGAGTAGTTGTGCATAATATATGAATTCTATAGCTTTTTATTTATTTTAAAGCACAGTTAAGTATTGGGTGTAGCTAAGTTGAAAGAAGGAGACTGTTGATTGGTCTTGACTGAGGTGCATATTATAGGCCAAAAGGATCAGAACTCCTCCACTAATAATAATGATAATAATAATAAGAAAGAAGCCTGTATTGGGGGGGAGGGGCTTGAAATGGAATGGGCGTGAGTGCATCCCTCCAGTCACCAACCTTTCTGTCATCACATCTGTTTGTCTGCTTTGTGGTCCTCTTTTCTTAATCTGCATTCAGCCCCAAACCAAAACTCCCATGTCCCCATTTTAGGATTAACATAATTGCTGTGAATCCCAAAGAGGCTCTGATCACATGCCTGAAGTTTTCGGTTTTATTTTTTCATTTTTATTTCTGTATAAATATTTGTGGAGCTTGAGAAAAATTAACCAGGCTGTTAAATAATACGTTGGAGGGGGGAGTGGCGGGGGGGGGGGGGGATTTTCACATGGCCTAGAAAATCCTATCTTAAATCACATTGGACGCTATGCCTCAAATGATGGGCTCCCAATTATCAGATTTTTAGGTCAAGAAGACAATTGACCGTACAGATGTAGAAACGGACAAGAAAGCCATTCGCATTTAGAACTGCTTGATATAAACTAATAAATCACATTGGCTTTTTCTTGCTGGATCGCTCTATAGTTTGTACATGATACATTCACAGTTAACAATTTTACAATTTAGGCATTTAGTAGACGCTCTAAAAAGTGTCAGAGAGGATAATGCCTGGGCACTTCAGGAGAGACTACCCAAAATAAAATACTGGAGCACTCGACTGGTCTGCACATATTTATTATTTTGCAGGGGTGACTTGAAAGTGTATCAAAATGGCAGTAGTCAACAAAACGACAGGTAAATGGTCACGTAAATAGAGTGCAAGCTTTATATATCTGAATCTATCAATATCCGAATATATCAACTTTATATATTGTTTCCAACCAGTTTTAGCCCATTCATTGAATTTAAATGTCTCCAGACCAGCAGGCGGACCTATAGTCTGACTACGCGAGACTATAGTCCTATGTGGGGGGTCTGCAGGGGACGCTAATGCCTAAGATTTGCAGAGTTTAATTATAATGAAAGGTTTTCCTAGGCTTGAAGAATAGTTTTAGCGCCCCAAGGATACCATACGTTTTTGTACAGCCCAGACTTAGATCCACTTGAATGGCATACTTGAGTTTTTCTCATTAGAATTATCAGTTTATTTTCTTTTCCCTCTGTTCCTGGAAAGTTGTCACTTCACTGTATCACAAGATGTTTACATATTCAGCCACAGCTGCATTTGTGTGTCCCACACCTGTTTATTGTCTCAGACCTAACTGAATGCAGATCCTCCTACCACTTAACTTGCTTTGCCCGTTTGTTGGCCTTGCCCCCTTTGCATTTTCAACTGCTGCTGTCTTGTTGTTATGGTCATTTGGTGATAACTCACACCAAACCCTGACTTACCAACATTTCTCCAACAAGTGGAATTTTGGTAGTTACCCCCCCTCCTCCCCCCGCCTTCCCAACGCCTGGTGTGGTTTGTGTGTATTGGTCTCAGTAGCAATTTAGTAACTTTGCTTCTATCAAACCTGCGCCTATCCAATCGGCGCACCTCAACTTTGGGTTGTGAATGTTTTCAGCGGCAAAGACCCTGCAGATCTTCAACATCGAGATGAAGAGCAAAATGAAGGCCCACACCATGACGGACGATGTCACCTTCTGGAAGTGGATCTCCCTCAACACGGTGGCGCTGGTCACAGACAACGCCGTCTACCATTGGAGTATGGAGGGAGACTCACAGCCACTCAAGGTCTTTGACCGGCACTCCAGCCTGGCTGGCTGCCAGATCATCAACTACCGCACAGATGCTAAACAGAAATGGCTGCTGCTCATTGGCATTTCGGCACAGGTAGACAATACGGACCCCTTCTGGTTGAAGAGCTTTAACCGATCGCCACTAATTTGCTTCTCTTTTAATGCAATCTCCATTACGTCCTATTGACATTCTAAGTCATTACTGTAGGATACTTTCTTCTGAGTGCAAGCAGTAGGTTGACTTAATATACCTGTTTAGACCTAATTGTTGTTGTAGCCTAACAAAAATGCCATGTCTCCTGAAAGTGTTCATGTGCCCCTCTCATGTGTTTCCCTCTGCCATTATGAAAAAGCTCTTTGCAAAAAGATGATGCTAAAACAATTCATATGAGTGATCACAGGTCATGGGTGTATTTGAATTTATTTAAAGATTTTGATCTGTAGATAGAAAATAAGGGTTTTAGAACTTTTACTCATATTTCAGAATACTGATCCGTTTTTTCTTCTGCAAACATTATAGATGTGATCAAACCTTACAGATGAATAAATGTTTAATGTAGGGCTGGGACTCGATTAAAAAAGATAATCTAATTAATTAGAGGCTTTGTAATTATTAATTAATCGAAATTAATCGCATTTTAATCGCACATCAATATTTGACCTGAGAACAGTGTGAGAAATTGTTTTCAAACAGATTTTGGTAAACGTCTTTAAGTACATGTACTCAAGTACTGTACTTAAGTACAATTTTGAGGTATTTTTTACTTAAGTATTTCCAATTTCTAATACTTTTACTTCTACTCCACTACATCTCAGAGTCAAATATTGTACTTATACTCCGCTACAATTATTTGAAAACTTAAGTTACTTGTTACCTTGTACATTTTGATTATTATTACAAAACATACAGTAACCACTTCAGCCCTATATCGGCCATTGGAAAATAGCCGATCTACAAGCGCGATGCATTGTGAGCTTGTAGATCTGCTATTTTCAAAAGATTTGTATACATTTGAAAACTTGAAACATTTTGTATAATGGGTACTTTAAGTACATTTTGATACTTTTATACTTTTACTCAAGTACATTTTAAATTCCAGACTTTTAATTGTAACAGAGTATTTCTACATTGCAGGTAGAGTGTGTTGTCACTGTTGTTTTATCATCGTTTAATTAATAAAAAGAATCCGCGCGCATGTGACCCGCACCGCATTGATATTTCTTCTTTCCTCCAGCAAAACCGTGTTGTGGGAGCCATGCAGCTGTACTCTGTGGACAGAAAGGTTTCTCAGCCCATTGAGGGCCACGCTGCAGGATTTGCCCAGTTCAAGATGGAGGGCAACACGGAGGAATCAACCCTGTTCTGTTTCGCTGTGCGAGGACAAGCAGGGGGAAAGGTATTATTACCCACAGTGCCAAGTCCCAGCCTTTAGTGCTGCATTAGTAGAGTGATGGGGATGATATCCAAACAGAAAAATAGTATTGCTACAGGGGAAAATGGACCTCACATCTCTGTTAATCTTGATGGCAGTTCGTAATCCATGGCAACTCTTTATTTATTTAGACATACAGCTGCTTTCTTTGCAGTTTATCTTTTGGTAGTGGTGGGCCAATGTATGTCTTTTTTCGGGTGTTTATTATTTTACATATGTTATCAATAAAGATGTCATTTGTTTCCCTATTGGCTAATGTCTAATTTGTTCTCTTAGCTGCACATAATCGAAGTGGGGACTCCTCCAACAGGCAACCAACCGTTTCCAAAGAAAGCTGTGGATGTGTTCTTCCCTCCAGAGGCTCAGAATGATTTCCCTGTCGCCATGCAGGTAATAAAAATAACCTAATAAATTAGAGTAGACCTACGGTACCCGCTGTGAATTCAAATATTGTCTTCATTCTCAACACAAAAAAGGCAATCGTGACACCGGGCCCAGCATGGTGATAATAATAATGATATAGTAATTTCCCAGTACAATGGGAATATCACACTCTGTTGGAAAGCAAAAGTGTTGGTGTGTGAATACATTGAGTTAAGCTTGTGTCTGTTCCTTGCCCACCCCTTTAGATTAGCTCCAAGCAAGATGTGGTGTTCCTCATCACCAAATATGGCTACATCCACCTATATGACCTGGAAACCGGCACCTGCATCTACATGAACAGGATTAGTGGGGAGACCATCTTTGTCACCGCTCCCCACGAGCCCACAGCTGGCATCATTGGTGTCAACAGGAAAGGACAGGTATTGTGTTTAACCCATTAAGACACACACACACACACACACACACACACACACACACACACACACACACACACACACACACACACACACATTTTGAACTCAAATCTTTGCTTCTGGGGGCCCTGGAACCAAATATTTTCAGACGGGCGTCCGCGGCCAAACACATAATTTTGGAAGGTCCTTGACATGAACATTTTGAGCACCACTGATATATTATAGCAACGTACGTTTTTTCCCCCAAAAATTGTAGAATCCCCAGAAGCAATAAGATTTGAGTAAAAAATGTTTGCCAAAAAATAATATTATATATATATATATATATATATATATATATATATATATATATATATATATATATATATATATATATATATAATCAAAGATTTGCACACATTTTCAAGATTTTTCTAAAATAGCAGCTCTATACGCTCATAGTGCGCGCTATGAGCTTGTAGATCTACTATTTTTGAATAGCCAAAGACATCTAAATGACACAAATGGGTTAACTATGAACGTTTGTATGAACTGCACATGTTGATCATTAATGCTTTATAGTACAATGAATTGTATATGTCCCTTCATTATGTCATCAGTTCTTCTCAAGTGTCCCACGCTGATCATGTTTCAGTGCTCAGTTCAGGACAGTATAGTGTGAACCAGAGTCACACTATAGGTTTATGCAGCACTTGTCTGAGGTCCAGCTTACTAGCTAGTTAAAAGCTAACTCTTAAATCCATGTAGCTGGAGATATTGCTTAGTTTTCCACTCAACTGTCCACTAACCATGAAGAGAGGAAAATGTATAGTAACTCATAGAGTACATTTCTAGAGGTAAAAAATACATTTGCCTACTTATAGAATCAGGGAGAAGCTGTGAACTATATTGGAATGTTTTATGGGCTTAGCTCAGTTTTATTTGTCTACATGTACATCCGTGTTACAGTCATCCACCAAGACACTATGATTATTATTGCGTAATGTTGGGTGTAACTAGATACTATTGATCCGATCAATTTTCTTATCGAGTTTCTTGTCCAAAAGCACACCACTGCAGACAGTGTGTTGGGTTGTGTAGGGATCACATTTGATGGGTCTTTTAGACAGACTTCTGTTTATTTCTCTGCTTTCCATCGAGTTGATTTTCAATATCTGTGCCTTTTTATTATGACTGTCCATCTCAGTCAGTTAGTGCTGACATGTTTTGAGTTACAGGCCCTGTGGAATGTAAAAGGTGAAAAGGCTTATTCGTCATGAAGAGAGACCCGATTAATTGTGTCAGTTTTGCGTGTCATCGCGTGACCTTGATCGAGGGGAAATCCCTGTAAACAACACAGGCTGGCAGCACTCGCCGCAGTGTGAGGCATGTGACAGACACAGCAGGAGGGCCCATCCCAGATTGCCAGTTAGGCATCCTAATCTCCTTATTGCGCTTGGCTTTCACCTCCAAGTCTGGCCCGATACGGCACATTATGTTACTGAAACAGACACACACTTGTACACCACATACCGCAACTACTAAGCCATCTGTGTGATTTAGGAATGTGACAAGGCCAATTTCACTAATGCTGTGAATGTGATTACGGTAACTTAGATGTATTTTTTATGCATCAACATTAAGTGCCTAAAGTCACAGTGCCACAGAAAGTCATGGTTTGCTTAATCCATTAAGACCAGGGAAGAATCTGTGTCATTATTCGATTTCTTTCGCAATTTTTTGAAAAATCGTGAAAATATGTGCAAATCTTTGAATATATATATTTTTTAAAGCGAACATTTTAATTTAAATCTTTGCTTCTGGGGGTCCCTGGAACAACTTTTTGAGATGGGTGTCCGCGGCCAAATACATATAATTTTGGGGGGTTCCTTGACTGATATAGCAACATACATTTTTCTTCAAAAAACTGTTTAGGATTTGGAAGACATTTGTAAAATCCCCAGAAGCAAAGTTTTGAGTTAAAAATGTTCGCTTTAAAAAAAAATATATATTCACGATTCAAGATTTTTCCAAAATAGCCCAAAGACATCTTAAAATTACATAGATGCGTTCCCGGTCTTAACTCATTGAGTGCCATTCACGTGTTTCACATGTTTTACCGCTATGGTGCAACGTGCCAATCACGTGTTTTTGAAAGAACAGTAAAAAAAATAAAATGTTCAGAACCCAAGATATCATTATCTGAAGATTTGCAGCTCCATCCACTCCTTGTTTAACTAGTAATGGAACACTACATTTATTTTCTTTTGTTTCCTTAAAACATGCCTTATGTGTGGTAAATTGTGTCAATCCTGGTTATGATTTCAACATCCCAGGAATATATCATAACATTAAAAATGTAGATGTGTTGTGGCTGCCATCTACAGGTTGAAATGTTCCCCCTGCCCGAAAACACATCAGAATTTTGGGGCCTGTGGGACTCCTATTCCTTGGGTTGAGAATAGCAAGGGCAGAGTGCTATGAGCTTGTACATCTGAAATGTTTTGTATCTTTGGAAATTTCACCTATAATGGCAAAATAGGGTTGCCGGGTTGAAAGTGGTTAACTGTTGCAGCCCTGTTGGATTTCACGGTCCATTTATGCTATTGTATTAAAAAAACGATAACTAAAGAAATACATTATAAAACAATATTTTAAATGAATAATAACCAATCCATTTGATTGAAAAAAATATTATAAATTGATTCGTTTGATTAAGTGTTGCACCCCTAACTTGACTGGAGTCCCGGCAATAGCAACTGGAATCGTCAAAAGTCATAATGCGTGATCGGCATCGTGTCTCAAAATTTTTAATGTTTTTAGAACCCCAATATCTGAAATACATGCTTCCTGAGTGCATATGTGTTCGTCTCCAGGTGCTGTCGGTGTGTGTGGAAGAGGAGAACATCATCCCTTACATCACCAATGTCCTCCAAAACCCAGACCTGGCCCTGCGCATGGCCGTCCGCAACAACCTGGCCGGCGCAGAGGAGCTGTTCGCCCGCAAGTTCAACACCCTGTTCACCGCAGGGAACTATTCAGAGGCTGCCAAGGTGGCCGCCAATGCACCCAAGGTACCGCACCATCAAGCCAATGCAACCGTCTTGCTCCCAAGCAAGTAGAGCATGACCGATGCCAGATTATTTTGGGACTGATATCTTGTATAACAAAAAAACGTGCCTAACCCTGAAAGCTAAAAGGCTAATTTAGAACATTTCCACCTATAATAACATGCCCTAAATTGGTTGAAAATGGCTAAAATCAGGACACTTCGGCTGCACAATTACCGACGTCGGCAAAAAAGTTAAATAATGGCCAATATATTGGTTGGGCCCTAAAAGATAGTTCAACCAGCATGATTTAGCTGCACTTCCTCTAATACAAGCTCAGACTGTGCAGATAAAGATTTTCGCAGCTTAAGTAAGCCTTGCCGAGCCATGTGGCCCATAGGGCAGGAGTCTCCTTTTTCTGTAGTGTGAGGCAGCTTGATGTGTAAGTGCACCCCCTGGACGTGGTGCTAGCATGTTGCAGGGACTTACCGCCAATCCAACCTGTGATGCCGAGTGAAAAAAGTATAATTACACTGCTCACAGCGATTCTTTGGCTTAATGTTAAACCTTCACACTTTTCCATTGTAAAAGTTTAGTGATTGGCTAAATTCCCCCGTCACCATTACTTTATGCTTTTGTGTTCAATCAAAAACGCAAGACTTTGTTACAGTATATGAATAATGGGCTACAAATAGAATGTTACTGCACTGGTCACAGTGGTCAGCAAGAGGCTTTTCCTTTTGGATGTAAACGGTGACGACATGGCTATCGTTGATTTAATCAGCCAGCCATCTTAACCCATTAAGACCTGGAACTGTGTCATTTTTAGATTTGAGCTAAAAAGCATTATTTTACACTTTGGGCTATTCAAAAATAGCAGATATACAAGCTCATAGCGCGGCACCGAGTGCCGCGCTACGAGCTTGTAGATCTGCTATTTTTGAAAAATCGTGAAAATGTGTGCAAATCTTCTGAATATATATATTTTTAAAGCGAACATTTTTAACTCAAATCTTTGCTTCTGGGGGGTCCCTGGAACAAAATATTTTGATGGGGGTCCGCGGCCAAAAACATAATTTTGGGGGTCCTTGACATGAAAAAGATTGAGAACCACTGATATAGAAACATACGTTTTTCAGAAAACTGTTGAGATTTAGGAGACATGTAGAATCGGCTTCAGGTCTCAAAGGGTTAATTCCACTGAATTATTTATGTTGCTTTTTCACTCTCACAAGCATCCTCTTATTCTAAAAACCTGAAATGATCATGATTTAGAATGCTCAACATTGACTTGTTTGTCTATGCATAATTAATCCTTCCTTTCTTTTTCCCCCGTCCTTGGTTCTATGCCCTCCAGGGAATCCTGCGTACCCCAGACACCATCCGTCGCTTCCAGAGCGTGCCGGCCCAGCCGGGACAGACCTCCCCCTTGCTCCAGTACTTTGGCATCCTGCTGGACCAGGGTCAGCTCAACAAGTTCGAGTCCCTGGAGCTGTGCAGGCCGGTCCTCCAGCAGGGCCGCAAGCAACTCCTGGAGAAATGGCTGAAGGAGGATAAGGCAAGTTTGTAGAGTTTAACCCATTAACTCATTGACGTGTTTCACGTGTTTTACCGCAATAGCGCAACGTGCCAATGACGTGTTTGACGTATTTAAAAAAAAAAAAAAAAACGTTCAGAACCGAAGATATCATCATTTGAAGATGTTCTGCTCCATTCACTTCTTTAAGTTTTTCAATGTTATTCTGTTATTTTCAAAAGGCAGACAATTAATGTCAACAAGGTCCAATGACCTTGTTGACATTTTTTTTTTTTTTTTTTTTTTTTTACAGTTTATGTTTATGTTTATTCAGCTTTCAGCATGATCACAGAGGTTTAAAAAGACAGGTGCCATTAAAAACACTGAATTATTTTGCTGATTACAATACAAAACTTCAAATCTAAAAATATAGCTGCAAGCAGCGATAATATGGGGCCAGGAGAGAGAAAGAGAAATGATAATTCCTTTAACAGGTCAGTTCATGAAAGTCCTTGCGGTCTTGTTTCCAATGAGGGCCTGTGAGCAATTAGGGGTTAAGAGTCTTGCTCAGGGACAAATTTCGTTTCATCGACACATTTGCTGACCTGGCCTGGAATCGTACCTGGGTCAACCAGAGCCTCTGGCTCCCTAGGCGGGCTCACTAACCACTCAGCTATGGCCGACCCTGAGAGAGAGAGAGAGAGAGAGAGAGAGAGAGAGAGAGAGAGAGAGAGAGAGAGAGAGAGAGAGAGAGAGAGAGAGAGAGAGAGAGAGAGAGAGAGAGAGAGAGAGAGAGAGAGAGAGAGAGAGAGAGAGAGAGAGAGAGAGAGAGAGAGAGAGAGAGAGAGAGAGAGAGAGAGAGAGAGAGAGAGAGAGAGAGAGAGAGAGAGAGAGAGAGAGAGAGAGAGAGAGAGAGAGAGAGAGAGAGAGAATAGATTGAAGAGACAGAAACATGGAAACGGAATCGATTGAAGATAGAAACGGAATAGATTGAAGAGACAGAGACATTGAAACGGAATAGATTGAAGAGAGAGAGAGAGCCATGGAAACGGAATAGATTGAAGAGAGAGAGAGAGCCATGGAAACGGAATAGATTGAGTCATGTTTTTTGCAATTCAACTTAAATGAGTCTGCATCAAGTGAGGCTTGAACCGGCAACCTTGCGATCATGAGGCACTCTTAGGTAGCTGCAACACTACCTATAGTGCTATAGCTTTGTCCAGGCTGATATCGTCTGTTGAGGATCACAAACTCTTGCCTTCTGTCATGACCCAAGCCCCTGTTTCACTAACACAAAGATCACTCGTTCACAAACCATTTACCAATGAAGAAATTGTACATCTCCTCAGAACCAAAACTAGTGAAAGTAGCCGATCTACAAGCTCACAAACCATTAAAAGTTGTCAGATTGTACATCGGCTATTTTCACAATGAAGTATGTTATACATTGAAAAAACATACTCTCATTGCTATCTGAAAAGTTGTGAGATTGTAGATCAGCTATTTTCACAATGAAGTATGTAAAAAACACTCAATTAAGTATTTCATGTTATCTTTAACAATTGCAAATGTATTCATTGATAGTCATGTTGTGTGAAATGCAACTTAGATGAAGTCTGCACCAAGTGAGGCTTGAACCTGTGACCTTGAGGTTGTGAGACATACACTTAAGCGGGACGCTATTGGACCAAGAGACAAACCTCTGAAAAAAGAGATCACACTGATCATACAGTTTCACGCAAATAGCTGAAAAATCCTGGGTTTAAGTGTTTTTCAAACTGCTCAAGATTGCGGACAACCTAAGGGCGGTGCTTACTGGTCAACGTGATAGATGTGTTCCTCATTAGTCAAGGCACATGTGTAAGCAGGTCTAATGGCTGTCGGCCAAACGAGGCATGACTTTTGCCTGTTTAAAGTTTCAATTTTCAAAAAATTGCTATAGCGCCCCCGTTTGACCAATTGGAGTAAGATTGGTTTCAGTGATATTTGGAATGGCCCTTTACATTTCTGCAAAGTTTCAAAGAATGGTAAGTCTGCATGTATGAGTTAGGGGCAGATGAATAATTGTCATAAAACTGCAATATTCATTGGCTCATTAAAGCTTCATTTTTTCACTTATGGAAGATATTTTGCAAACGTTTTTTGGTATAGGTCCAAAGTTCATGTGTAAAAAGTTTCGTGCAGATTACTCAAAAATCCCAGGAGGAGATAGGTTTTAACTGTTTTTCATATAATTCAAAATGGTGGGAGATCTAAAGGTCAGAGGTCAAAAGTCAGAGTGTGAAAGTTGTTCAGCATGAGGAGACGCATGTGTGCATCGAAGTTTCATGGCTGTAGGTGAAACAGGGCATGAGTTGTACCTGATCAAAGTTGGCATTTTTCAATTGAGTGCTATAGCGCCACCTTTTGACGAAAGATTGTGAGAATTATTTCTTGATCGTTTTTCATGACCATCTATCATATGGCCGAGTTTCATAAAAAGCGACTGCACGGTTCAGCCAGAACTGCCAAAAGTGGCAGAAGAATAATGCCAATAACAATATGGGTCCATGCTGGAAGCCTGGCCCCATAAAAAGCAATTGCCTATCTAAAAATCTAATTTAAATGTGAAACCGATTATACTGGAGATATATTCTGTGACTACTTAAAAAGGTATAAGAAGATTGAAGAATTGCTGGCACAGTTCGCAATATTTTTTTTATTTCATTGGCTCTGAATGAGTTAAGACCTGAGGCCGATTCTAAAAATGTAACAGATGATATCCGTGATACAGAAGTGTTCATTGTTGGGAGTACATTGATACAGATTTGCTCCAGTTGTGGTTGGGACGCTTTTCACATGATTCTGATAGCGTTTAATCCTGGAGATTTATCTCATCATGGGCCTTGAAATGCTCTACTTTACAGTAGAAGTTTACCGCCTCAAGTAAATATTATAGATACACAATGCTTGTTTTTCTCAATTGTTTGTATTGTCACTAAGCTCATAGATGTGTCTGTGTGTGTCTGTAGCTGGAGTGCTCTGAGGAGCTCGGGGACCTGGTGAAGTCAGTGGACCCTACTCTGGCCCTCAGCGTTTACCTCAGAGCCAACGTCCCCAACAAGGTCATCCAATGTTTCGCAGAGACGGGCCAGTTCCAGAAGATTGTCCTCTATGCCAAAAAGGTCAGAGGACACTTGATTTTATCCTGTATAAATAGGCGAGATTTAGATTTTTGCCGATTTTAAAGTCATTTTACATTATTATTCTGTTGATGGAAATTAAAGAAGCTCTTAAAGTTTTGTCCCTTTTGCGCTGCATCATCGTATCATCATATATCATACATTGAAATACCGTATAATCTTAAAGGTGGGCTACACTCCAGACTGGATCTTCCTGCTGAGAAACGTGATGCGGATCAACCCAGAGCAGGGGCTGCAGTTCTCCCAAATGCTGGTTCAAGACGAGGAGCCTCTGGCTGACATCACACAGGTCAGGCGCACACGGAGATGGATGGGGGGGGGGGTGGGGGGATGGGAGATTGGGGTCCTAAAATCCAGAGGTTAATGCCTCTCCAAATATTATTTTAACAGTGAATTATGAAGCTCTTTTATGCTGAGACTGTCAGCCAAGGCATACTGGTGTTTATATGCATGTACAGTATTATCATAATCAGTCCCATACCAGTGACCTCAAAGATCACAAAATATATTATGTTTTAACTAAACTTGAATAATGCAAAACTGATGCATTAACTCTATTGGAAATCTGATGAGGTAATGGTTTGGCCTACAAAAAGACGTTATCCCTGTGGCCCCCCATAGATAATATCTTGACCAATGTGTTTTTGTTGTGACTGTTCATTCTTTCTGCAGATTGTAGATGTCTTCATGGAGTACAACCTGATCCAGCAATGCACGTCGTTCCTGCTGGACGCTCTGAAGAACAACAGACCCATGGAGGGACCTCTCCAGACACGCCTGCTGGAAATGAACCTAGTCCATGCTCCACAGGTAAACAAATACACTTTTTAGCTGTGCCAACCGCTCTATATCTGACTTTGTCTGTGTGTCCGTGTGTCCGTGTGTCTGTCCGGCTGTGTGTCTGTCCCATAAACAAATATTGTTTATGGGACAATACGGGGCTCATCAAAGGCACCGCTTCCTTCACACAGGGTGTGATTTTTTTTTGTTGCTATTTGGTCAACCCATTTTGGGCGGGAACCCCTTTTGGGGTTCCTGTTGCTATGTACAGTATATAGTAACATACATTTGTTGTAATCTTTGAATAGATATTTGAAGTTTTTCAGAAAACTTAGGTCAGCATTTAGAAGGTGTTTTTAGAATCGGCCTCAGGTCTAAATCAGAGTCCTGCACGGGTCCAATTTTGAGAACCCTGGCCCGCCCCGCCTGTCAAATAGTGGACCCGCTGTCCGCCCGTTTACCCGTGATTACATGCAGAGTCAAATGTAAATAGCCTACAGACAGTCACTCAATTTAAAAGTGTTGAAAAAGATAGCAGCCTTCAACAATAGCGCTATATTCAGTGGTCAGGTTCGTTGAGAAGTCAAGTGAAGACAGAGGAGCGAGCTTTAGCCACACGCGCGAACGCGCATATACGCACTACACATATACGCACTACACATATACGCACTACACATATACGCACTACACATGTGTCGTTGTTTACATTGTCAGATGGTTTTAATTTCAAGGTTTAACAGGATGTTCAATGTGTTTTTGTGAGTTAACCCATTGAGACCTGAAGCCGATTCTACATGTCTCCTAAATCCCAACAGTATTCTGAAAAACGTATGTTTCTATATCAGTGGTGCTCAATCTTTTTCATGTCAAGGACCCCCAAAATTATATGTATTTGGCCGCGGACCCCCATCAAAATATTTTGTTCCAGGGACCCCCCAGAAGCAAAGATTTGAGTAAAAAATGTTCGGTTTAAAAATATATATATTCAAAGATTTGCACACATTTTCACGATTTTTCAAAAATAGCAGATCTACAAGCTCGTAGCACGGCACTCGGTGCCGCGCTACGAGCTTGTATATCTGCTATTTTTGAATAGCCCAAAGTGTAAAATAACGCTTTTTATCTCAAATCTAAAAATAACACAGTTCCAGGTCTTAATGGGTTAAGATAACTGACCGGCGTGCTCCGACAACAAGTGACGTTATTTGGGCGGAAACGGTGCTCTCTGATTTTCACAATAAAATGTTACCCACCCGCGTTTAGTTCAGTACCGCCCGTCCCCGTGAATTTATAAAAGTATATTTTTAACCCGTTTTCACCCGTCAATCGCGGGTACCCGACCCGTCGGGGATCCGCGGGTACCCCGCCCGTTGCAGGACTCTGGTCTAAATGTGTTGGATGAAATTACAAATAATTTTAGGCTGACATTGACATGCTCCCGGCAGCGCTGTTGTGCATTCACCTCCAATTTTAAGTGTTCACCCTATAATCTGATTCATGATTGACTTTCAGGAGCAAAATTAGGTTCTGTGCGCGTGTGTGAGAGAGAGGGCAGGATAGTGTTGTAAATGTTTTAATAACAACATCCCAATTTTTACAGGGCCCCAGCCACTAGTTAAATCTATTTTTGTCGTCATGTTTCACAGGTTGCAGATGCCATCCTTGGGAACCAGATGTTCACCCACTATGACCGCGCCCACGTGGCTCAGCTGTGCGAAAAAGCCGGCCTCCTCCAGAGGGCACTGGAGCACTACACCGACCTTTATGACATCAAGCGTGCCGTGGTCCACACGCACCTGCTCAACCCTGAGGTAAACGCCACCACCAGCCTAGTAATGATACAACAGTGACAACGTTAGGACACTTACTCATATTGGTTTTTGAACAATGACTATCAATTTTGCATTTGAAATGTATAGTAGCATTTTACTGGCTATATAAAAAAAATAGCAGATATACAAGCTCATAGCCGAGTTTTTTTGGCTATTTTTTAATAGCCAAAGAAATCTAAAAATGACACACAGATGTGTTCCCGGCCTTAATGGCTTAAAACATGAATATCACTATCGTCTCTTGACAAAACTCCTTGACTCCCTGTTTTCCATACCGGTCAATTCATACTGATTCATACATTTTAAAGATGGCAGACATCCCTTATGGTAAATTAACAGCTGCCTCCAAGTAAGGCAAGGCCATGTAACGTCCTGACTGCCCGTTTCCTATTCTGACCATTCAGTAAAACACGATTGCCGTTGAGTTGTCCCACTGACCATATTGCTTCTTTCCGCTCTGCTCCATCCAGTGGTTGGTGAATTTCTTTGGCTCCCTGTCAGTAGAGGACTCCCTGGAGTGTCTGAGGGCCATGCTGTCGGCAAACATCCGTCAAAATCTGCAGATCTGTGTCCAGGTGGCCTCCAAGTACCATGAACAGCTCTCCACTCAGTCCCTCACAGAACTCTTTGAGTCTTTTAAAAGCTTTGAGGGTAAGCTCTGAGGGCACACACTTTTCATATTGAATATATATCATATTTATACATACAAATGGTTGATAGATAAGTGGATAGACGGATGGTGAGATAGACGGATAAATAGTCAGCCGCCAATTTACGCTTAACCCTCCTGTGTGTGTGTGTGTGTGTGTGTGTGTGTGCTTATTTTTGTTTTCGTTCCCTTTGCTCAACTCATTTGCTTGCTTGATGCTTCCAGGTCTGTTTTACTTCCTGGGTTCTATCGTAAACTTCAGCCAGGACCCAGAGGTTCACTTCAAGTACATCCAGGCTGCCTGCAAGACGGGACAGATCAAAGAAGTGGAGAGGATCTGTCGTGAGAGCAACTGCTACGACCCGGAACGTGTCAAGAATTTCCTCAAGGTGACGAATAGATCATTATACCGTATACATTAGGGGTGGAAAATAAAATCGATTCATAGATTAATCGCGATTCTGACATGGACGATTATGAATCGATTCATAAATGTCAATCATTATTAAAAAATAATAATATATATACCGGTATATTTTTTTATTTTTACATTTTTTGGGGGGGAGATTTTCTTTTTATCATAACGCTAATTGCACAGAGCAGAAGCCATATTTTGGTTGGTTATCAGAATATTGAGAAGCCTTTGTTATTATAAGTCTCTATTATTTTACAAAAAAGGACTTGTTTATTTTCCTGTTGGTTTTCTGCAATTGTTGTTGTTGGCAAATATAACCTTGCAGCTGACAGTGACACATCTTTTCCATTAGTTTTTATTATCAATAAAAGATAATGGAAGTAAATAAATCGCAATGCATCGCAAATCTCAATAATCGCAATATAATCGAATCGTAGCCCCCTGAATCGGAATCGAATTGAATCGTCAGGTACCTAGTGATTTCCGCCCCTAGTATACATATAAAAGAAAAAGAAAAAACCTTGTTCTATGGCTTCTAAGAAGGAAGGTCTGGAATGTATTTAATGAATGAAGTTGTAAGAACCCTTCATGTTGACTCTGTGAAAGAACAGGGTTGTTAGTCAGACAATTCAAGTCCAACCATGGGGAAAACACCCCTCCATCACGGGTGAATAGAAGTGTTTTCACTAGCCAGCATGAATGCTTTTTATTTAATTTTTTAAAATGGACTAATATCATGATTTATTCTTTCATTCTTTAAAAAAAAAATGTTTTACAGGAAGCCAAGCTGACTGACCAGCTGCCTCTGATCATTGTGTGCGATCGCTTTGACTTTGTCCACGACCTGGTGCTGTACCTTTACCGCAACAGCCTGCAGAAGTACATCGAGATTTACGTGCAGAAGGTACGTGAAGCTCTTAGGTGTAGACATGGATAGGATTATTCTTGTATGCTTTTTTTCCTGTTCCATCACTGAAAATAATATACTTCTTATAAGATAATTTTAGTAAGTGTCCTCTTTTATGCGGTGCTTTCCCTGGGGGGAGCCTCATGACTGCCAATGACAGAAACAGGATCAACAAAACTATAAAAAGACGGGCTGAATAATTTCAGTTTCATCGTCAACTCTTTATAGGTCACTATTAAAAAAACTACGCTGCAGACTGCTCTGCATCCTATGTTTAGTATTGTTAATGATCTTAGAATTACATTCAGTCTGCATTACAACTGCAGATGCCTCTTTGTTCCGCTGAAAGGCTGTGTTTTTGTCTGTACTGTGTATCGTTGCTGCCTGTTTTGGGGATGGATTAATCCGTGAAAATAACATACAAGCAGAGTAGCAGCGCAACATGAATCACATAATACAAACAGTCAACACCTGAACTCTACACCTAAGCAATAAAATGACTAAGTCACTCAACAATGTTTTGGAGTGCAGTAATTAAGACTGCTGTTTGTCCCCAGGTGAACCCCAGCCGTCTGCCAGTGGTTATTGGAGGCCTGCTGGACGTGGATTGTGCCGAGGACGTGATTAAAAACCTGATCCTGGTGGTGAGGGGACAGTTCTCCACTGACGAGCTGGTAGCCGAAGTGGAGAAGAGAAACCGGTAAGGAGGAGGTTGATGAGCCGGCACAGCAAAACTCAGAACTGCATTGTCAGCATTTGCTAACTTCACAAAAATGTTTGTGCAAATAGTTTTTTTATTCATTTCAGGTCAGGTCAGATCTTTTATTGTCCCACAGAGACAATGAAGCAGGTTATAAAAATGCATAATAATACAGCATAGCATGAACCATATAAACAAATGCTATGGTAGTGATATTTGAGCATTTCTGTAAACGTACGTGGATATATTAGTATGTGGATTATGCTTCACAATATATATATATTTCTTTCTTGTGAAATGTTAATATTCAAGAAAAAGAGTCAGAAGGTCTGTGTGTGTTTGTGTTCCCCAGATTGAAGCTATTGCTTCCCTGGCTGGAAGCTCGCATTCACGAAGGCTGTGAGGAGCCTGCCACCCACAACGCCCTGGCCAAAATCTACATCGACAGCAACAACAACCCTGAGCGCTTCCTGAGGGAGAACCCGTTCTATGACAGCCGCGTGGTGGGCAAGTACTGCGAGAAGAGGGACCCCCACCTGGCCTGCGTGGCCTACGAGAGAGGACAGTGTGACCAGGAGCTCATTCATGTGAGTGGGGGGAGTGCAACATAACGTTGAACTGAGAGAATCCTTAGGAACGCTGGGTTTTCCTGTGCAGACGTGTTTCTGCTTTCACTTGTTTCAGTCTTA
This sequence comes from Gymnoscopelus microlampas, assembly GCF_963454915.1. Lineage (NCBI taxonomy): Eukaryota > Metazoa > Chordata > Actinopteri > Myctophiformes > Myctophidae > Gymnoscopelus > Gymnoscopelus microlampas. Next base: position 29,954,423 of record NC_139945.1, read on the forward strand.
AAGGATTGAAGTTCAGCAGAAATTCAGGTGTTTTGAGACATTTCTGATGGGGGGGGGATTGTGTGAAACCGGGTGAATAACTACGATTGTGTTCCTGTGTTTTCTATAATCTATATACTTCAAATGTGGAAAAAATATTGAAAATTCACATAATTGCAACCCATACTGTATCTGTCGCACAAAGGGACTGGCAATGTTTTTGTTCTTACTGTTCAAGATAGTGTCTTCACTTTGCACTATTGTCCTCTAGTTCTCCAAGAAGACTAAATCATAGATTAAAAGTACAGCAGTATTAAATAATAATAATAAAGCAAAAATAGTAGGAGACCGAGACAATCGAAACATTTCCATCTCATATTTATTGCCAAACATGTTTCGACACAAACGGTTCTGTTTCTCCTCCTCACAGTCGTTAAATTATGGTGACATATATGTATCTAATTTGTTTTCCATTGTTTGTCATGGTGTAGGTTTGCAATGAGAACTCCCTGTTCAAGAGCCTGTCTCGCTACCTGGTGCGTCGCAAGGACCCGGAGCTGTGGGCCAGTGTGCTGCTGGAGACCAACCCTTACAGGAGACCTCTCATTGACCAGGTATGACCAAGGCACAGCATGCACCAATCTTGGTTATTTCACCAACCAAAGTATGAGCAGGTTTTGTTTTTTTGTAGTTGAACCTCCATAAGACTGTCTTGTTGTCACAATTTACATCACATGTTGTTTAATTCCTGAATGTGTGTGCATTGATGACCAGAAAAAAAATATATATATTCAGAATGCCACTTAAATCTCTACTTGTGGCTGTGGTATGTTTTCTCTTTTTCATGGTGACACCAATTCTTTTTTTTTCAATTAAGGCGACACAAATTCTATTCGTTTGTATTCTTAATAAACCTTTACTCCATGAACCTTTGGCTGCCATTTAGCTAATCTGCTCTTCATCTTTACTCCAGGTGGTGCAGACAGCCCTGTCGGAGACCCAGGACCCGGAGGAGGTCTCAGTCACGGTGAAGGCCTTCATGACCGCTGACCTGCCCAACGAGCTCATCGAACTCCTGGAGAAGATCGTCCTGGACAACTCTGTCTTCAGTGAGCACAGGTGAGGGTGTCTGCATGCAGATGAACTAGGATTTGACTGTATTAAAATAAGATATTTTCTGGAATATGGGCCGGTGCCCATTTGATTCAGTATGTCAATGAGTCTACAGTGACCGAGAGGGTGTCAGTTCTAAGTGAAATCAGTCCATCCTGTTTCTCTCAGAAACCTCCAGAACCTGCTGATTCTGACGGCCATCAAGGCGGACCGGACCCGCGTCATGGAGTACATCAACAGGCTGGACAACTACGACGCCCCAGACATCGCCAACATTGCCATCAGCAACGAGCTCTTCGAGGAGGCCTTCGCCATCTTCAGGAAGTTCGACGTCAACACCTCCGCCGTGCAGGTCAGTGCACAGTGTGGTTGGCTCGTTGTAGCCGTTTCTTAAAGGCATTGTAGGGAACATTAAGCCTAAATTTAAAAAATATTTATATATATATTTTTTGCATTTTTTCCCCTCTATCAGCCACTATATAATGATGCTGGGGTGTTTTCCTTCATTGAAACACAGGCCTCTTTCTGAAAACCCTATTTTCCCTATTGTTGTTGTTTTTGTTATATTTGTCCGGTACGTAAGGAAGTCTATGGAAGTCTATGGAGGCATCACCGAGAAACGAACTGCACAAACAATAACAATGAAGGGAAAATAGGGTTTTCAGAAAGAGTACTGTGTTTCAATGAAGGAAAACACCCCAGCATCATTATATAGTGGCTGATAGAGGGGAAAAAATGCAAAAAATATATATATAAATATTTTTTAAATTTAGGCTTAATGTTCCCTACAATGCCTTTAAGCTAGTAGTCTATGAACGATGAGACTATTGACCTAGACATTGATTTTGAGTGGCTACACATTTGTTACTGTGATGGAGTCTTAGCTAAGTCGTTCTTCTCCGTCTCATTAACCTATTCAATCCGGGGACGCATCTCTGTCATTTTTAGATTTCTTTGGCTATTCAGAAATAGCAGATCTACGAGCTCATAGCGCGGCACCGAATGCCGCACTATGAGCTTGTAGATCTGCTATTTTTGAAAATGTTTGCATATCTTTGAATATATATGTTTTAAAGCGAACATTTGTAACTCAAATCTTTGCTTCTGGGGAGTCCCTGAAACAAAATATCTTCCAAATGTTCGCTTTAAAAAAGATATGTTTAAAGATTTGCACAAATTTGTTCGAATGTTCGAATCCGACCCCCATCTTACCTTGCATATCTCTCTAAACTGACCTAAATCTGAAATGAAGCATAAACTAGACGCGTCGCAATTCAGGGCAATTGCAGAGTGTGGTTGCGCCGACGCGAGTCGCGGATCGCTGCCGTCGGGACTCGAGGAATACGCTGGGAGGAATACCATCAGAGGCTGCGCCAATTACATTGTCACATAACTCCTGAGATCACTTGCGTTTAATTTTGAGAGGATTGATCCCCCCAACATAAGGTTTTTGCATCAAACGGTTACAGTTTGAGCATTTGTGGCGCCCCCTATGGATCAAAGTGGAAATGCTTTTGGGGATTTGTTGAGTAAACCACCCTTGACATGTGATTCAAATTTGGGATTGACTGGACGTTTCGTTCGTGATTTGTGGCCTTTTTTGTAAAACGGGCCCCTTCCGCTAACTTTGGAAGCCATTTACGGACGAACGGTATGGACTATCAAAATTCTGTTTCGGTCCAGATTATCGCATGGGTCCAGAGATCATGTGTACCAATTTTTGTGAAATTTGGACAAAATATATGGGAGGAGGAGCTAAAAGTGTGTTTTGAAGAAAATTCAAAATGGCGGAAAATATATCCATACGCAAATGGGCGTGGCCTATATGGAAAGTTGCGTAATGACCCAAGGAATCCAGGGAAAAAGAAATTTTGATTTTACGACCTACGGTTCAAAAGTTATAGGCCAAAACGTAAAGGGGGCTGTTATAGCGCCACCATCCAATTAAAAATAATTAAGCCAATCGGCCTGATTGGCTTAATTATTTTTATAATAATTTCGGACAATATTATGAACCTTTCCTCCAAATCTAGTAACTCTAGCTCTTACGGTTTCTGAGAAAAAAATACTTGAATTTGAGTTTTTTCACTTTTACATTAAAGTGGATGGGGAAATTTAATGCACTAATAAATCAATATCAATTAAACTATTTAACCAATCTCTTAGCCCTATACACGCGCACGATTCCCGATTTAGACGGTCATTTTGATATATGGCACAACATTAGGGGATAAAAACTGTGGGAGGAGATGCGCTGTAAAGTATTGTTTATCTATAAAGAAATAAAGAAATAAAGTGTATAGAGTACTATAGTCTGGTTGCCCTGTTGGGCAACCACACTAATAAAGTGTGAAGATAACTATAGTCTGGTTGCCCTGTTGGGCAACCACACTAAAAAAAGGCCACAAAATAAATCTCAATAAAATTCAATCTTTAACAAGCCCAAGGCACTTCACTTCAGGCTAAAGGGGTTCTAATGGGTTCACATCTTATTTTTTTTCTTAAATATACACATTGTACACATTCTATGTATGTGGATCACAAACCAGCTGGTGAACATTCCGTGTTTTATATTCAGGTTCTTATTGAGCATATCGGTAACCTGGACCGGGCCTACGAGTTTGCGGAGCGATGCAACGAGCCTCCAGTGTGGAGCCAGCTGGCCAAGGCTCAGCTGCAGAAGGGCCTGGTGAAGGAGGCCATTGATTCTTATATCAAGGCCGATGACCCCTCAGCGTACATGGAGGTGGGACAGGCTGCTGCCCAGAGCGGTAAGAGGATCTCTGTTAAATCATCAAGACATTTGACCATCTCCAATGTAGCAAATAAACACATGAATGTATCGTTTTATCCATTCATTTATTTATAAGAATTGCTCCAAATCCATGTGTGCATGATAGTAAGCCATTGAAATCCGGGGACGCATCTCTGTCATTTTTAGATTTCTTTGGCTATTCCAAAATATGAGCTTGTAGAAATGCTATTTTGGAAAAATCGTGAAAATCTTTACAAATCTTTGTGTGTGTGTTTGTGTGTATATTCTTTTTTTAAAGCAAACATTTGTAACTCAAAACTTTGCTTCTGGGGGTCCCCGGAACAAAATATTTCACAAATGTCCACTTTAAAAAATATATATTTAAAGATTTGCCCGAATTCTCAAGATTTTTCAAAAATAGCAGATATACAAGCTGGCTTGTATATCTGCTATTTTTTTTAATATCCTAAATGACAGATGCGTTCCCGAATTAAATGGGTTAATTATCTTATTAACCCCATGAACCCTAGCATCCCTATTCTGGGCATGTTATAATAGATCTACAGTACCAAAAAAAGGAGAGGAACAAGTATAGACCCCTGGGGAACCCTGGTCAACAAAGTATATAGGGTTTAAGTGGTTCATGTAAAAAATATTTAATCACATTTGATATTGAAATTGTCAATGTGCTTGTGACATGTACTTTATCAACATCCATGCTGTACATAGGTAACTGGGAGGACTTGGTGAAGTTCCTCCAGATGGCTCGTAAGAAGGCCCGTGAGTCTTACGTGGAAACGGAGTTGATCTTCGCCCTCGCCAAGACCAACCGCCTGGCCGAGCTGGAGGAGTTTATCAACGGACCCAACAATGCCCACATCCAACAAGTAGGCTTTAAGTTGCACATTACGTAAATACACGGGTGCATAGCATGCACATTCGGATACACATACACTCAGTGGTGCAAAGTAACTAAGTAACTAAGTACATTTACTTAAGTACTGTACTTAACTCATTCTGTGCCACAAGACGTCAAAGACGTCACGTGGCCTGACGCCCTGAGCGCCAAGACGTCATGAAATGTTAGAACCCAAGATATGATGATTTGAAGATTTGCTGCTCCATCCACTCCTTGTTTAACCTATAACTTAAAAAGGCTGTATCTCGCTTCCTAAGCACTTTTTTTTTTACAATGAATTTTGGCTGTGGCACTCAGAGCCAAAATTCCAAAAATGAGCATGGCATTGAATGAGTTAAGTACAATTTTGAGGTATTTGTACTTTACTTGAGAATTCCCAATTTCCAGTACTTTTACTTCCACTACATCTCAGAGGCAAATATTGTACTTTTACTCCACTTTATTTGAACATTTTAGTTACTAGTTACTTTGTAGATTTTGATTATTATTACTTACATCATCGCGACGCATTGTGAGCTTGTGGATCTGCTATTTTCAAAAGATGTTTATACATTTGAAAGCTTGAAATGGGGACATTCTGCATAATGAGTACTTTTACTTTTGGTACTTTAAGTTCATTTTGATGGCAATACCTTTGTACTTTTTCTCAAGTAAATGTAGAATTCCGGAATTTGTACAACGTATTTCAATATAGCAGTATTGATACTTTCACTTAAGTAGAAAAAATATTTTTCCACCACTGACGTTACTTGAAAATAAAGTGCCTTCTTGCTGTCGTCATTGATCAACATCTCACTGTTCCTGTCTCACTCAACATTGCTTTCCTTCTTCCCTCTCTCTCAACCCCACCCGATTTAATTCCCTTTCTATCGCTGCTCTCTCTCTCTCGTTCCTCTCCTCCTCACTCAGGTGGGTGACCGTTGCTACGACGACAAGATGTACGACGCGGCGAAGCTGCTGTACAACAACGTGTCCAACTTTGGCCGTCTGGCCTCCACCCTGGTGCACCTGGGAGAGTACCAGGCCGCGGTGGATGGAGCCCGCAAGGCCAACAGCACCCGAACATGGAAGGAGGTCAGAGAGCCCACCATGGGTTATAGAACACGCTAACACAACTACATTTACATCCAGTTGAGATTTTATTGTTATGTTTTTTTTAAGGAAAAAAACAAAATTCAAAGTTGGTAGATATTAGAGTTCTCAACGGGCCTGAAAATGAAGGCCCGGCCCTCCAAAGGCTCAGCCCGAACAATTACCATGCTTTTAGGCCAAAAAAACAATAGTAAAAGTGTCATTATGTCTTACTTAATGTCCTCAAAGTCACACATCCAACAAGCATTGAACTGAGCAGATTGGTCCATTCCAGAGATAATGGCCAAAATATCTTGAAAACGGACACTTTCACCGATTTTTTTGATTGAGTTTTGGCCATTGTCGCCCGTTTTTCTTTAATAAAACGTGTTAGGAAGGTCGGACGGCGACAAAGTAGATACCTGAGTGAAGTTCACTTTGAGCTGCATCCAACACATCCACTATCATTTCCGTCGGCCGCTAGGGGCAATTGAAATGTCTTTTTTGGGGGTAATAGATTTGTTTCTTTTTCTTCATGGAACCCGAGGATCGGCCCAGCCCGGCTAATTAGCATAGATTTTGGGCCCAAAAACATCGGTTAGGGTCGGGTTCGGACAGAATTTGAGAACTCTAGTAGATATTTCATCAGCTGTGTCGTGTCGCAAAACATACTCATTATTTGACAGATGTATTACCATGTTGACCATGTGCCTCATGTGAGAATATTAGAATAATATTTTGCCGTTTCCGTTTAGCTTTTTTAATGCGATTCTTCGTCATTTGATACATACATTTGATTGAGTGAAACATAACTGTACACAGTGTAGTATTTATATCCATTTTCCAACTGACCTTTTTGAAAGAGAGAGAAGGAATTTCCCCACCTATGGTCCTTTTTTCCCTGATTGGAAAAAAGACTAAAAACATGAAACTTGTCAGGAAATGAGTTAAGACTTGTTTTGTATGTTCCCTTAGGTGTGTTTCGCCTGTGTGGAGGGGAAGGAGTTCCGCCTGGCCCAGATGTGTGGTCTACACATCGTGGTCCATGCTGATGAACTGGAGGAGCTCATCAACTACTACCAGGTACGTGGCTCAATTTCCCATCAGTCCAAAGAAATGTAAACTGTCCTGCTACTTAGCATGCATGGATTAAAGTTCTCAGTCGCCAAGACTGATTTCAGTCACTTGGATTCCATGGAAGCCAGCAAGTCTTCTATGGAAGCATGTTGCGCAGCGAAAACAGCCGATCTACAAGCTCTCAATGCGTCTGCGACGCATTGAGAGCTTGTAGAAAGGCTATTTTCGGTTATTTTAAGATTAGAGCATTTGAAGTGTTCAAACTAGCAATATGTTCAGAAGCATCTTCCATAATATCTTAATCGTCTCGGATATTTCATATAAAAGCAAAGGTTAAAGCCTGAATCTGTGATTTCTTCACATGGTTGGCAGTATGTAGAACAGCAGGAAAAATATTACTAAAGCATCCTAATTGTACATATTGTATTAATTGTTTAGGAATCGGCGCTAGTGTGTGTGTGTGGGATCCTTTCACACGGTTTCACAAATCGCACATTATGACATTTTCAGTCTTGAGATTTAAACTAGCTTTAATCCATGAGCATGTCCCTTCACCACAGTCACGGTAGCATGCACCATAGTAAATTGTTTGTGGTGGTGTTCTATATTTGTTTATAACATTTAAGTTACATTCATCAACACCAGGTGTGTTCCTTATTGTTTGTATTTTTGTCTGTCTGTATCTAAAGATATGTACCTAATGTTCATATGTGAGCAAGACGTTCACAAATCCACACCTAGTAACTTGTTACCCATAGCTACAGATTGCACAGGAAAGACCGTTGTTAGATGTGGTCGTCTTGTTGTTTTTAAAGGATGGTATTATTCAGGGCAGGACAAAACTGTCTTTAGAAGCTGGTGAATTTCAATGTTCACCAGCCAGTTTCTCTTATTCACCTGCTGAATTAGTACAAAAATAAGTAAACAACATGAAATGATTTGAGGGTTTAGGGTGTCTAGTAAAGTAAACCACTTAAGCAGACTAGCCAATGACAGGTGTTTATTTCCCTCCCTGGTTTTATGGAAGGACCACAGGAATATTGCATGGAGACTAGCACTTTGATCGTGGCAATTTAGTAAAGGTTGCGGGTACCGTGTGCTGTTGACAATCTATTCAAGTTCAAATGCAATGCATAGCTAGCTGTAAGCCGCTGTGAATGAAGGTGTAAATATCTGTGCTTGCAGGACCGTGGCTACTTTGAGGAGCTGATCACCATGTTGGAGGCCGCGCTGGGCCTGGAGCGCGCTCACATGGGCATGTTCACCGAGCTGGCCATCCTCTACTCCAAATTCAAACCCCAGAAGATGCGGGAGCACCTGGAACTCTTCTGGTCCCGCGTCAACATTCCAAAGGTAGGCGGAGGGGAAAACGATAATACATTAAAATTAAATTAAATTATTTGTGACTTCCTTTGAAAAAAACATGATCTAGTGATGTGCTTCACGCAGCACCATAGTCGACTCTTCACCCAATATTGCACATCATTGCCAACCAAATCATAAATTAGTTGGTCAATTAATGCAGTGGTTCTCACACTTTTTCTTGTCAAGGACCCCCAAAATGATATTTATTTGGCCACGGACCCCCGTCTCAAAATATTTAGTTCCAGAGACCCCCCAGAAGCAAAGATTTGAGTTACAAATGTTCGCTTTAGAAAAAAATATATTTTCAAAGGTTTACAAAAATGTTCACGATTTAAAAAAAATAGCAGATCTACAATCTCATAGTGCTGCACTCAGTGCCGCGCTATGAGCTTGTAGATCTGCTATTTTTGAATAGCCAAAGTATAAAAGGTTAAAATTGGTTTAAATCATTGTGATCCTACATTAACATACTTTGAGAACCAATGAATGAATGAACGTATACTTCTGTCTGTCAGGTTCTGCGGGCAGCAGAGCAGGCCCACCTGTGGGGGGAGCTGGTGTTCCTCTACGACAAGTACGAGGAGTACGACAACGCCATCATCACCATGATGAGCCATCCCGCAGACGCCTGGAAGGAGGGGCAGTTCAAAGACATTGTCACCAAGGTATTACAGCCTATTCGCTGCTATTGACCGAGGGATTATTGGAGTAATATGCTCATTTTGATCACACGTCCTTCACTTGACTTTACTTTAGGGCTGTCACGATTACAAATTTAAGTTGACGATTAATTATCGCTCAAATAATTGCGATTAACGATTTTTATTATGTGTTTGACGTTGAACACGTGAATAACATTTAGATTTCTGTTTGGCCTTGTAGGCTTCGTAATCAAAAATTGCACAGGGCAGATAAGACAAATAATTAAATATACAAATAAATTATTGACATATTTAATGATTTTATACATGGAAAAATAGCAGAAATAGCTGATCTACAAGCTTACAACGCGTCACAAAGTGACGCGTTGTAAGCTTATAGATCTGCTATTTCTGCTTTTTTAAAATATATTTCAAAGTGTATGAACGTATTTTTTAACATGAAAACGGTTATGACGATTATGCAAAAATAATTGTGATTATCTCAAATAATTGAGATTAGGCAATCGTCTAATCGCTAATTAATATAAGTACCAAATATTTAATGTATAACGCATGTAATAATTGTGACAGGCCTAGGACATATCTTCACTTGACTTTACTTGTATTTCTGCACGTGTTCGGTTCTGTCACTGCAGGTGGCAAACGTGGAGCTGTACTACAAGGCCGTCCAGTTTTACCTGGAGTTCAAGCCGTTGTTACTGAATGACCTGCTCATCGTGCTCTCCCCGAGGCTCGACCACACGCGCGCCGTCAACAACTTCAGCAAGGTACTTAAAGATGGAGTGCCATGATATTTTTCAACCCTAAAACCTGATCATAAGGTATTATTATTATGTAAGGATTTTTTTCAAAAAAAAAAGTGTACAGAAATTGTTAAAAAAAATGTTTTTATGTGGACACGCCTCCAGTTCATTAAGTATGCCTGGTTCTCACCTTAGCACCTCCTCCACCACCTTAGCACCACCCACCTGTCCTAGTCCCTCCTCCTCCTCATGCCCACACCTGTTGTGTTATGATAATGAGGGGGAGGGTATGTTTTTTGGGGGCTCTGTGATGTCACTAAAGGGCTGTTTCTCTATTGGCACGTTTGACCCTCAAGATTTCAGCCTCCAGGAAGAAACTCCAAATAATCAGAGAAGACATAAAACACCATAAAACCACCTCCGGGGGGCTTAATCAAGTTCTATCAACCTCATAGACACATGAAAAACAGAAAAAGTGCAAAAACATGGCACCACCTCTTTAAGATGGTGTTCCTTTTCTTCTGCCAATTAGTCTGGCTGTTAGTCTTCCACGATGTCTGAGTTGGAATCACTTTTGTCAGCCTACAATAAAGCATCAGTGTCTGTACCAGATGGATCATTAAAATGTAAAGACACTGTGTTCCACTCACATATGAGAGGAATGATTTACTTATTACAGTTGGCAATTGTACAACTCTAAGATATGGTACGGTAAAGTTTTATAATACATCTTGTTAGCTTTATGATAATTCAACTCATAACTAACTCCAAAATGTCTAACAATAACAGAAGTTGGTTGAATAGATGATAGTATTTTCTGTAGTTAATGTGTGGTTTATTACTTGTATGTTTAGTTATTGCTGACATGTCTCAATGAGACTCTCCTGGTTAAACAAAGTATTACATTGTGCCTTCCCTTTCCTTCTCTGCTTTTCTTTCTTGCTCTCTCTCTCTCCCTCTTTGTCTTTCTATCTCTCTTCAGGTTAAGCAGTTGTCCTTAGTCAAACCGTACTTGCGGTCAGTCCAGACTCACAACAACAAGTCCGTCAACGAAGCTCTCAACAACCTCTTCATCGGGGAGGAAGACTATGCTGTAAGATGTATACATATTCTTGCCACAACCTGACCCATGTCACATGCCATCTCTTTGTAGAAAGACTCAGAAGTTTTCTCATCTTTTGGGAGACCTGATAGTCGAATGGGCGTGTACCACATGGGCTTGCCTCACAGCAAGTTCACCATTTTGATTCCCGGCCAGCCGGGCCATTTTCCTGGTTGCCACTCACACACACTCTCTCCATGTTTCACATCTCTGTCAAACTGTCAAAAATACTGGTCTAAAAAAATTACTTGAAGAAAAAAAATCACACCCTGTGTGAAGGAAGCGGTGCCTTTGGGGCGGGGCTTAACTCATTTCAGTTCGTCCCTATTGGTGGTCTGAGTCCACTTACCAAATTTGTACTTGGTAGCATGCTGCAAACTGGAATAATGGCTGTTTAAAGCCCAGCCAATGGGCAGACAGAGGGGGCGGGGCTTAAGTAATTACAGTTTGTCCCTATTGGTGGTTTTAGTCCATGTCCAAAATTTGTACTCCGTAGCATGCTGCGAACTTGAGTTATGGCTGTTTGAAGGCCAGCCAATGGGAAGACAGAGGGGGCGGGGCTTGAGCAATTAATGCTCGGCCCGTATTGGTGGTCTAAGTCCACATACCAAATTTGGACTTGGTGGCATGCTGCAAACTGGAGTTATAGCTGTTTAAAATCCCGTGCTCATCCCGTGCTCATACGGTCGGACGTCCCTGGGGGTCCCTGGACCCCTCTTTGATAACCGGTGGCACGTGTGGCAAATGAGAGGAGAGATGGCATAGGCAATCTCCAAGTCTGTGTGTGTGTGTGTGCGTGTGTTTGTATGTGTTGCTTCTTTGCCGTGCTCATCCCGGGCTCATACACACAGACACACAGACAGACACACAGACAGACACACAGACACCGAGTCAAAGCCACGTATAGAGCGGTTGGCACTGCTAAAAATGTATTCTCATCTTTCATGCCATAAACTACCACGCAGAAGAGACAGGAAGGGTAGCTGGACAACTCGCATGTAAACGATTCAGCGAGTTGTGATTCGTCACTTCTGTTTTAGTTTTTTTTTTATACAGGACAAAACAAAACAATGTATTTGTCTCTCTTATCTCCTAATAACCCCCTCCTTTCTCCCCAGGCCCTGCGTACCTCAATCGACGCCTATGACAACTTTGACAACATCTCGCTGGCCCAGGGCCTGGAGAAGCACGAGTTGATTGAGTTTAGGAGGATCGCTGCCTACCTGTTCAAGGGCAACAACCGCTGGAAACAGAGTGTTGAGCTCTGCAAGAAGGACAAACTGTACAAGGTACTGAAACATAATGTCATGTTTGTTAACCCATTAAGACCTGAGGCGATTCTTTAAAAAAATCAAAATCATAACAGTTTTTGGAAAAAAAACGTACATTTTTTTTTTCAAGATTTTTCAAAAATAGCAGATATACAAGCTCATAGCGCGGCACTCGGTGCCGCGCTATGAGCTTGTATATCTGCTATTTTTGAATAGCCAAAGACATCTAAAGTGACACAGATGCGTTCCAGGTATCAATGGGTTAATATAATGAATCTATTGCACACATGCAAAGAGTACTGTCTGTGGGGGTGGTGCAGTTATTTGCTTAATGCCAACAAGATGCAGGATCAGACAGCTGTTATTACCAGTTTGGCTCTTTTTATTTATTATTATATTTATTTATTTCAGTTTTGTAACTCTGTATTACAACATGGTGGCTAACTTTAACCGTAACAAATCTGGACGCTTCTCTCTTTTTTAAGTAGTTCGATTTTATCGGATTGACCGATAAATCAGGCCAATATTAGCTTTTCTTTTTACAATATCTATATCGGTAGGATGCTCAAATGTCCGATTTCTTTATTTCTCCACAAATATTTGGTACTTTTTTCAAAATAGATCATTTTGTACATTGTTGATGTTGAGTATCAAGAGTAATTCAAAATATTTTACATGTATTTTGAATGCATAAAAATATTAAATGTAAAATACCGCAGGCAAAACTATATTGCAAATAGGCTCGCCTCGCAAATAGGGATGGGTATCGTTAGGATTTTTACGAGTCCGGTCCCGGTTCTGCTTATCGGATCCGGTTCCTATCGGTTCCATATTTCGGTTCCAAAATGGTAAAAAAATAAGAGGTAAAATGTTTATTTGATAGAGATGCACCGAATGGAAAATTCTTGGCCGAATACCGAATACAGGAAACACTTGGCCGAAGACCGAATAGCCGGAAATTATTAATTACAAAAATATATATATACATGTCTTTTTAAAGTTTTTTTGTACCATTGCTGCCATGGCTGTGCCTCTGTTGTAGAGCTACATGATTATGGCAAAACTTATCATAACTATAATGGGTCCATATTGAGATCAGTTATTTAAAACATATTTATTTATTGTGTAGAATTATTGATTTACTATTGTGTAGTAATAAAATACAATATACCTAAAAACATCACCCTGCCATATTCAAGAAATGAAAACAAATATTGAATAGCCTAGCAAAAGGCATTATAATGTCTGCAGTTGCATTATTGCACACAGCCAAAATGCATTAATAATATTAGGTCTGCCATCCCTTCCTTTTGAAGAAGTTACGTTCAGTTTCATTTTTGAAAGACACACACACACACACACACACACACACACACACACACACACACACACACACACAAGCGTTCACAGCTGCTGTTAATTATTTTGCCCTGCGTGAGCTCTTAACTAGCGCTGGTTTTCCAACTAATGTGGATTCTAGTTTTTAAAATGACAACAGCAAATCTTGGTTACAAGGTTTTCAGGGCAGACTATTCCTTCTCTTACTACTTCAGTTGAGACGGTGGTAAGTGAGGGGAGGGGGGGGCGGTGCGGGGAGGAATGTGGCTGGGCTGAGTGTGCCCGGAGGAGCAGCAGCTCTACTCCTCCATACAGAGAGACGCAACTGATGTATACTTCTCCATACAGTGGTGTTTCACCGGATTTGTGATTTTTGATCAGATTGTGCTGTTTGTGTAGGACTTCTAAACGCCTTTGTTTGAACGGCTTCTAGCGCGTCTAGGAACCGATATGCAGAACCGAAATTACATATTTTGTATGGGTACCCGGTACCGACCATTTCTTTATCGGTTTCTACTTGGAACCGTATTTCGGTACCCAACCCTACTCGCAAAATGAAAGGCACATGTCAAAACAATGGAATGAGATGCCTTTTAGGATACAGAATGTGCTACATTAATTATAGGGAATCTTGGGGAGAGAGAGAGAGAAAAATAATTGGTTAATATTGGCCTTCCTGTTCTCAAAACATCTGAATTGTTTCCATAATCTCTTATATGTTGTTTTCCCCTGTCACCAGGATGCCATGCAGTACGCGTCAGAGTCCAAGGACACGGAGCTGGCCGAGGAGCTGCTGGGTTGGTTCCTAGAGGAGGACAAGAAGGAGTGCTTTGCCGCCTGCCTCTTCACCTGCTACGACCTGCTGAGGCCCGACGTGGTGCTGGAGACGGCCTGGAGGCACAACCTCATGGACTTCTCCATGCCCTACTTTATCCAGGTCATGAGGGAGTACCTCAGCAAGGTGGGTTGGCCAAGGAAGGCCTTTAGTGGACGTGAAATCACACACAAACCGGTCTCGGATAAAGAAAGGGCAGTTGTGATCAACAAAACCAACTCTGTGGGAAGGTTTTCTGAGGATAGAAAGTGGTAACTTTTCACAACTTGGCACAGTTTAACCCATTCAATCCGGGAACGCATCTGTCATTTTAAGATTTTATTGGGATATTCTAAAATAGCAGATATACAAGCTCGGTGCCGCGCTATGAGCTTGTAGATTTGCTTTTTTTTTGTTTTAATAATGAAAATGTGTGCAAATATTAGATTTGTCTTTTTAAGCGGACATTTGTAACTCAAATCTTTGCTTCTGGGGGTCACTGGAACTAAATATTTTTTTTTACAAATGTTCGCTTTGAAAAATACATATTCCAAGATTTGCTCAAAATGTTCACGATTTTTCAAAAAATTGCAGATCTACAAGCTCAAGCTGTGAGCTTGTATATCTGCTATTTTTGAATAGCCAAAGAAATCTTAAAATGACACAAATGATGCTTTCCCGGTCTTAAAGGGTTAAAAGAAGAAATTTGGTTGGAGGAGATAACCCCAAATGGGGGGGGGGGGGGTGTCTTAATAACTGCAAGGTAGAAAGACCTGGGCCAAATAGTATAAGTTAGTTTTTTGTCCACTTGGAGAGTACCACATGGTACAGAATTAGTGTTATTCAGACAGTCCCGTTTCCATATTAAGTGGTCAATCAAGAGTATTAAAGACTTTGACATACTTCCTTTGACTGTCCAAAATGACAACTTGCTCATCTGGTACCATCAAGCCGGTTTAAAATAAACAGTTTTTTTTTTGTTTTTTTTTGTTAACCCTATTTCACCCAGGTCTTGAGTTGGCCTGTGGAATAGACTGCCTCACTTCATCCAGACAGTGTTAAAAGCACATTTGAAAAGCCTCCAGTCTAAGCCTTTTCACTCCCTGTATTCATTCTCATCATCCTCCTGTCAGCCACGTGTCTCATTGTCATCGGTGTGTCCCTTTTTTGTTGTTTTTGGGTTACAGTTTTCCGCTGCTTTTCCATACAAATGTGGTTCAGAAGAGATTCTCTCCCGTGCCTCGTGTGTGTTACATGGCATGAGATCCTATTCACTTCATGGTTTTGTTACTCTGCACTATAGAACTGTTAGGCAAGACATTGTGTAGGCTTTAGACCTGGGTCAAACAGTAAGATACACTTACAAATAATCCACCTAGCATTGTTTAATGCAGACGGTTTAATCTGGTTGCAATCGATGGTGTTTACCGTATAATGGACAATTTTGATAGGCGTTAGCTATAGTGTGTTAGTAGGGCTGCCAAACAAATAATAGATCCTTGACTAATCGTCGACTTTGGGGAAAAAAATGCTCATTTGATTGTAAAAATATACTGTACATCCGATTAGTAGTCGTGGCTTCCGCTCAGTGTTTTATAATGTCAATTCAACCAAAGCGGTGCACAGTCTGTGAAACACCACTTTGTAAACACACATGTCCATAACATAGACAAAAACAGCAACGCTTTCCCTGTGACTCAAGCGATATGATTTCACAATTATTGTATTTATTTTGTAATACTCCCAACACCGGACAAACAAAACGGCATGAGGGATGTTGATGGACAACAGAGTTTAACTGACTTTGGACAGGTGGGCAACTATAAACTATTGCAGAAAGACTTATTATTTTACACCTTGTTCTGTTAGTTCTACTTGAATGTTGTCAGACATAATGACGTAATAATTATTCATTCACATTACCTTTTGTCAGCTTGTTGACGATCAGCGCCCTCTTGTGGATATAACGGTACTGAAAAGGTCTGACGTTACATGCATTATGTTCATACTCTCTTACTCTATGTAAAATATAATGATTATTGAATATAACTGAAAATCTGCCGATTGTTAATTGAAATCATTTCTGAGCTCAGTTGACAGCCTTTACTATGATTGTTCAACCCTTCTGGTACTCACTGTTTTGTCGTCTCTGTGTCGAAATCCCCACCATCTCATTTGTTAATTTCTATTTTACCCAGGTCTGAAAATCAATTAGTTCTGCACCCTTCAGTTTAACATCTCAGAACGTAGTAATAGCTCTTAAGATTTTCAAACGAGGTGACTCTTAACCCATTGAGACCTGGAACTGTCTCATTTTTAGATTTGAGCTAAAAAGCATTATTTTACACTTTGGGCTATTCAAAAATAGCAGATATACAAGCTCATAGCGCGGCACCGAGTGCCGCGCTACGAGCTTGTAGATCTGCTATTTTTGAAAAATCGTGAAAATGTGTGCAAATCTTTGAATATATATATTTTTAAAGCGAACATTTTTAACTCAAATCTTTGCTTCTGGGGGGTCCCTGGAACAAAATATTTTGATGGGGGTCCGCGGCCAAATACATATAATTTTGGGGGTCCTTGACATGAAAAAGATTGAGCACCACTGATATAGAAACGTACGTTTTTCAGAATACTGTTGAGATTTAGGAGACATGTAGAATCGACTTCAGGTCTCAATGGGTTAAAGTAGTCAGTGTTCATGTCTGAACTATAAGCATTGGGAATAATCTCACCTGGTGTTGTAAGTAAATGATCGAAAGTGCAACGTGCCAGAGTAATCTCAACAGTGTGCATTTGTATCAAAAGTGGCGTATGTCGCATGGCTTTTGATAACTTTTTTTTTTTCTCTTCTCCTGGTTTTCTGTAAGCGATGATTTCTCTTATTTGTTGGCTCTATTTTTCTCTTTCTGTCCCTCTCTTCCTTTATGTTTTGGGAGACTTCTGTTTTTTGGTTTATCTCCTTAAGTTGCCTCTCTGAATTTCCCTTTCAGGTTGATGCGATTAAGGAAAAGGTGAAAGTCGAATCCATTTTCCCATTCATTCTTTTTGAGCCCGTCCCCCCTGTAGCCTGTAGTTTGGAGCAGTGATATACTACTAGCGGAATCTGCATGAGTCTGAACCCCAACCCTCTCCTCTCCTATCCCTTCCCATATGTCACTCCGCTGCTTTTTGAGTCCACACTCCACACCTCCACTAGATTTCTACCTTTCCTACCTGTAAAACCCCCACAGGACTCCAGAGCGGGGCTCTCCTGTACTCACCCTAACCCTCACAAACACACAGGGTTTACTGGCATCTGTGATGGCTGGCTCTATTAGCTCTTTCTGTGTCCGGTCACTAACTTTGTTGAGCAGCATCAGTTTGACCTTTGTTTCCAAACCTAAATTACTAATAATACGGATGGCTCCGTATTATTACGTTCTCTGACAAATCAGTATTTTATGAAAGAGCTGGTCAAACGGTTAGATCAATACATTACTATTAAATGCAGTTAATTGTTAGTGCAGGCACCAATCAAATGAAATGTTGCAAGTCCCTGAGCTACAGTTACAACATTAATTGTTTTGTTTTTTACTTCATTTTGCCTAGTCTAATCAGAGTTATATTTTTTTAAATATACTGTATATCCTAGTTCAGACTGACTGATAAAACAGTCAACCATGACACTTATCAATTTGTCCATCCTGCAAAAGGGTATCCACGCTGAACTTCTATTCTTTAAGTTGGCCGTGAAACTACTTCCCTCATTAGTATGTTTGTGCACAGTACACTATGTGATAAATAAATTCCTTACTCCAGAGAGGCATCAAACCATGTCCTCCAACACCCCACACAAAGTGGTATTCGGTTCAACCGCTGCCCCTGATGCCAGCATGCCCGGCGGCCTCTCCTCTCCAGGGGGGCGGGACGTGGAGAGCACTGCTCTGGATACCTGATAGACCTGCTGAGGGTCACAGGTCCTCTTCTCTCCCTTTTAGACCCCTAGATAGATACTAATGTCAACACTGTCTGTAACGGCGCTTGGCTGCAGTCTGCTGTTGACCGCCAATCCTTACTCTCCCCCGGTAGAGTCCACTTTTGATTGGGAATTTATTGTACATTCTTTAAGGAAGCTGTTTATTAGAACAGATGTTCTCAACCTGTGGGTCGGGACCCCCAGGGGGGTCCCCACATGATTTTGGGGGGTCCCCAGATGATAGTGCAGTGACAATCTAAGGACTTTTATGGCCTTTTTAATACCTGGAAAAAGACCATAACTTCACCAAAAGTAATCAACAAACTATGCTATAAAAACTGGTGAAACATTGGCCAAATTGTCAAATAATATAAGAAAGAGGCAAACGTTTAGAAAATAGCCGATTGTGCTAGTTTCCCAATATTTATCTGAGGAACCGAGTCATACAAAATGTAATGCCTCAACTCCTACATTCCAAGTGCTTATCAGGGTGGGGGGGCTGTCCCCATTTCAAATATCATTCTTTTGGCGGTCATGGCTGAAAAGGTTGAGAACCACTGTATTAGAAGATGCCGTGAATTGAACGAACGTTAAGCCATTTAATCAGAGGAGGCGACGGTGCTTGTTCATAGCCAGGTTGGCGGGCAGCAATCTAGACCCGCAGCAAAGCGTCAAGACTGAATTGCAGGAATAGAAGACCCAGTGCAGCATTTGATGAAGTGACCATCCTTTTCAGAGATTTCTTCCACATTATCTTTTCTATGTCTGGCTATTCGACTGAATGGACCTCAAAGCGGTCAAAAGAAAACAGACATTTCCATTACTTTTCAATTCATTTGGAGCACTTTTCTTTGGTGTTTTACTTTTTTTTTCTCCCCATGTTTGAGTATTCCTTGCTACTGTAAAGTGTGGTCTCTTCAGTGACATGTGACTAGGGCCTGTGGAAAAAGCATAACCTCTGCAGTAGTTTTTGAGTCTGAAAAAGGAAATGTGTAGAGCAACAAGCATGCATTCCCCTCCGCCCCTCTCTATAGCAGCACTCTGGACAGGCTAGGAGACATCGTTGTTGGCTGTGCCTGAAAGCCTTGAATTGGCCGTACAAAACCATCCCCTCTCCACCTCTTTTCACTCTCCTTCCACTTTGCTCTCTCTCTCTGTCTCTGTCCGTCTGTCTCTCTCTTGCACTCTTCTCTTTTAACAGAGAAATTAACAAAACTGCCGCTTCAGCATGTTGGTCTCTTTCCCTGTAATACCTTCTCAATTGAAACTAAAGCCTGACTTGACTTGAAACAGCCTGCTTAACCTGACTGACTGACTGACTGACTGACTGACTGGGTGGTTGTTGACCAGCAAGTATGTTGAGAACTGAACCCCAGGCTTGTGAGAGAGGTATTATCGTATGACACTTGAGAGCTATAATGCTGAAACCGCAGACTGAGACTATATTCATTTTTTTTTCGTCCTCTGCCATTCACACTTTGTCTGAGCTGCCAATACATACCTATTTAAGAGAGTCAAATCAGAGTTCCGCATTTAATACTAAGATTCTGTGTTGTTCAGTAAGAAGTTGACTGAATTCTGGTCTTCCTGTATGGCAATAGTTTATGTATCTTAACCCATTAAGACCGGGAACAAGTGTCATTTTTAGATTTCTTTGGCTATTCAAAAATAACAGATATACAAGTTCATAGCACGGCACTGAGTGCCGCGCTATGAACTTGTAGATCAACAATTTTTTTTTTATCGTAGAAATGTGTGCAAATCTTTAGGGTTTTTTTTTTAAGCGAAAGATTTTAACTCAAATCTTTGCTTCTGGGGATTCTACGAATGTCTTCTAAATCCTCACAGTTGTTTTTTTTTTAAACATATGTTGCTACAGTATAATATCAGTGGTTCTCATAATTTTGGGGGTCCTGGACATGAAAAAAGTGTATGTAATTGTCCGCTGACCCCGATCATAAAATATGATGTTCCAGGGACCCCAGAAGCAAAGATTTGAGTTAAAAATGTTGGCTTAAAAAAATTTATATTCAAAGATTTGCAAAAAATGTTACGATTTTTCCAAAATAGCAGATCTACAAGCTATCTGCTATTTTTTTAATAGCCAAAGTATAAAATAATGGTTAAAGTGGTTACACAGATGCGTTCCCGGTCTTAATTTAACTTAGGTTTGTAATGCTAGTTTTTCAGAATGTGGTAGTTGAAACTTTGAAGGGGTTTGGTTCTCTACATACTTAACAATACTTGAGATTTAGATTGATTGATTGGGTGGCTGGATGGTGGGACCATTATAGTCTTAGTAGCTTTATTAGTTTCCCTTTCTAATTCCTAGCTAGTCTCCCTCACCACCTGCCAAAATGCCATATCTCTAGAGCTAACGTTCATAGAGTAGCCAATAAGGATCATAGCTCATAGTAGTCTCCTCCTAGGCCAGTATAGTGGCCTTCCCTCCATAGTAGAGAAGGTCGGCCTCTTCGGGCCTTATTTTATTTTAATCTGGACTCTTATTCATCTTCGCCTGTCAGGAATGGTCCCATCCGTCAGCCAGTGAAATAACCCAGAGGTCAGTTTCTCTACAAAACCCCGCCCTCGCTCTTCAAGAGCCACCTTTTGTGTTGCATTGTCCGTTGGTCTCACTGCAACATTTGTTCTGTTTTTCAATCAGGTCGATAAGCTCGAAGCCTCCGAGTCCCTGAGGAAACAGGAGGAGCAGGCCACAGAGTCCCAGCCCATAGTTTATGGTACAAACACAACTAATATATCACCAACACACATGTAAATGAATAATATTGATGTACATTTGAACAAAATGCAAGACGATGCATGCTATTGAGATGCGTCTCAAACGGATAACCTTGCATCTCTGTATGGGAATACTTCCTCTTATATCTGTGCAGCAGTGGTGGAAAAAGTACTACATTTTAAGTAAAAGTATCAATACTGCAATGTAGAAATATTCTGTTACACGTAAGAGTCCAGAATTCAAAATGTACTCAAGTAAAAATACAAAAGTATTGGTATCAAACTGTACTTGA
Organism: Gymnoscopelus microlampas; assembly: GCF_963454915.1. Classification (NCBI taxonomy): domain Eukaryota; kingdom Metazoa; phylum Chordata; class Actinopteri; order Myctophiformes; family Myctophidae; genus Gymnoscopelus; species Gymnoscopelus microlampas. The sequence goes on from NC_139945.1 coordinate 29,975,625, forward strand.
AATACCAAAAGTAGGAAGTACTCATTATGCACAATTTCACAAAGTTTTCAAATATAAAAATATCTAAAATACATAAAAAACATTTGAAAATAGCCGATCTACAAGCTCACAATGCGTGCATTGTGAACTTGTAGATCGGCTATTTTCAAATGGCCGAAATGTATATAGGGCTGTGGTTTTGTGATGATGATAATCAAAATCTACAGAGTAACTAGTGACTAAAGTTTTCAAATAATTGTAGTGGAGTAAAAGTACAATATTTGCCTCTGAGATGTAGTGGAGTAGAAGTGAAAGTATAGACAATTGGAAATACCCCAGTAAAGTAAAAGTACCTCAAAATTGTACAGTACTTGAGTAAATGTACTAAGTTACTTAACACCACTGCTTATATCTGTGCAGTAAATATCTGTAAACAGTTGGAAGGAGCTGCATTTTGTAAGTCTTGTTCTTGTTTGGCAGGCACACCTCAACTAATGCTCACGTCAGGGACCAACGTGGCTGTGCCTCCTCAGCAACCCTATGGCTACGGATACACGGCGGCGCCCGGTGGTTACGGCCAACCCCCGCCGCAGCCCGGCTTTGGCTACGGCATGTGAACACGCCCCTCTTACCGCCCAGCCAGCACCCCCTCCGAATTGACCAAACCTTGTCCCTTAAAAAACTTCCCCAGTCACCCATCATACCCATCTCTCTCTCTCTCTCTTTCTCTTTTTTGTGTTCCCACACCAGCTTTTACCATGGTCTTCTACTCCCAACAGAGGCCGCAAGCAACAACCCGTTCTCGTTTTAATTGCTATTTTATTATTATTTTTTACTTTTTTCCTGTTAAAAAAAAAATGCAAGTGCGATGAAGGACTTTTATTTGTATTGTTGAAGAAATCGGAACATATGTCATTATGTTTGTTTTTCACATTCCATATTTATGACTACTTTTTGTGTTAGAGTTATTATTATTTTTTCTTTGTGTAATGTTTGTTTTTATGGTTTTTGTGGGGGGCGTGGACTTGCTCGAGCTCAGCAAAATGAACCTCTTGTAGAAGGTGGAGGAGCATCGGATTTGCACTCTGTCGTGAGAAGAAATGAATATAGAAAAGCTCTTAATTTTTGATGTACTGAACATGTGAACAGCTTACATTGTCTCTCGTTTGTTTGTCTGTATAATGCATTTCATCATTGTATATTCTGAGAAGAAAAAGAAGTTACATATAATATTTGAACATATATTGCCATTTGGGTGGCTATAGCTAGCAACACTAAGTAACAATAGTATATTCTGCACAGGCGTGTAACTTTATGGAGTTTTAAATGCATACAGACGTGTGTCGGTGATTGAATGGGGCGCGTGCGTGAGTGTGTGTGTGTGTGTGTGTGAGAGAGAGTGTGCGTGCGTGCATATGATCTAAATAAGAATTTTAAACCCCCTCAGCCTGTACAGGGCTGTCCAGTCCACCCCATAGATGTTAGCACTCCTTCATTGGCTCCGTGTGTTTTAGGTGACCTTCTTTCTCTTGTGCCGTGTACAGTGCTTGTTGCGTGAGACCGTGTCCGTGTATGTGCAGGGAGGGGACCACCCACGGCTACGATGAATATCCCCAGGGGACCTTAATAACGTTACAGTGTGTGTGTATTTACTCCGACCCCGCCCTCCCCTCGTGCTGGGGGTCCGTGTATGCCAGGTGTCGTGATGTTTCCTAGGTCACCGTTACTTTTCTCTGTGTGTACAGATGTGTGTGTGTGTGTGGGGAGGGGGGAATGATGAATTGAAGAAAAAAACAGAAGTCCCGCCCAGTCCTTCGCCCTACTGTCTGTCCAATCGACTCGGTCAATGTGTTCAGCGCCAAGAACAAACGAGAAAAGAAGAGGAGCAAAAAAAATGTAAAAGAGGACAGGGCGGGGGAGGGGGGGGGGACCTTTTGATGTCCTAATGTCAACTTGATTAGATCAGTTAAGCACTCCTGTAGGTTATGTATTTAGATGGTTATGATGAAGAACTTTAAATCTCTCAAGTACAAGTACATCATACAGTTCTCTGTCTCAAGAATGGTCTGAAATAAAAGCCTGTATTTACCTTGATGTACTAAAACCTCCCTTAAATACCTTGAGCTGTGTGTGTAAAACTGTCATCCTTGAGTTGAATTTCCTTTCTGTTGTCATGCACATTAACAGCAAAAGGGACTCTGCCAGTGATACGTGGAAGGTGACGACTTAACTGAAAGGGAATTGCTAGCCTAAATAAAATAATAAAAAATTGTATCCCGACGATGTGGAGTTAATCTGTGGAGCAAGGAAGATTTAATATTGGGGCGTTTCAACCTGTGGTATAAAGTGACTAAGTACATTTACTCAAGTACTGTACTTAAGTACAATTTTGAGGTATTTTTTACTTCTGGAGTATTTCCAATTGTCAGTACTCCACTACATCTCAGAGGCAAGTATTGTACTTTTACTCCACTATAATTATTTGTAAACTTTACTTACTAGTTTGCTTGCTTACTTTGCAGATATAAATGATTACATTATAAAACATACATTAACCACTTCAGCCCTATTTTATACATACCGTAGGCTATTTGAAAATAGCCGATCTATAAGCTCATCGTGACGCGTTCTGAGCATGCAGATCTGCTATGTTCAAACATTGTAGTACTTATACTTTTGGTACTTTAAGTATATTTTGATGCCAATACTTTTGTAAAGACCACAACAATGAAGGTACAAACATTCATCAACAGCTGCCTGAGGAGGATCCTGAGCATTCGCTGGCCAGACAGCATCAGCAATAACGATCTCTGGCAGAGAGCGGGTCTACCACCAGTGGAAGAGGTCCAGGAGATAAAGAGAAGAAGGTGGGGATACCAGCATCATGAGACAAGCCCTTAGATGGAACCCACAAGGCACAAGAACTAGGGGAAGGCCAAAGAACACCTGACGCAGGGACCTTGAGACTGACATTAAGCAGTGTGGACTGACATGGAAACAGCTGTAAAAGAAGGCCCAGGATAGAGGACTCTGGCGGACTTTAGTCAACGGCCTATGCTCCATGAAAAGGAGCGATAGGCATAAGTAAGTAATACTTTTGTACTTTTACTTAAGTAATATTTTGAATACAGGCCTTTTACTTGTAACAGAGTATTTTTATATTGTGTTATTGCTACTTTTACTTAAATACAATATCTGAGTACTTATTCCACCACTGATTTCAACATTGAGAATGTATTTGGATAATTTGAAAATGTACAGAACCACAGACCTCAATGCTATTTAAATATGAATGTCCACTCTATAAGGTGGTTCTTATTTCTGGTCCTGTATGAGGACCCAACTGCTGGTTTTAATTCTTGCCATTGAACTGGGGAGGCATTTAGACCTACACTGTAGGACAGCAGGTCAATGGTCCACCCAATGGGGTATAACCCTTAAATCAGTCATGTGGGGTCAAGGGGCCCTCTGGGTTCCTTGAGGGGGTTCAAAATGGAACCAAATGGACCATCTGTACACTGAAGGGGTCCTTGAAATTAAAACGGCTTCATTCCCTGCCCACTTCAAGGAAGTGGATGAGGTGGACAAACTGGACATTTCCCATTAAAGAACCTTATGAGGGGCAGACAGTCCCAGATTAATCAAGAAATACAGTAAGATACAATGTCAAACGCTTCTATAATAAAACAGCCATGAAAGTGCAAAGTGAGGCTTTATTCTTACATTCCAAGACTAGACAGACATGGGTGAAGTCTTTGCTCTGGATGAGTGTATTTTGGGATTGGGTTTCATGGTGAAAATCAAGCTAGTGAATTACAGCAGACAATACACGGGCCTTCCTTTCCACGTCTTTGCAGTATTTCTCTGGCAAACCAGCAGCCCTACAAACACACAAACATTTCAGAATGAGGGCACTTGGATTAAACCACTGTTTAACTTTCATTACCTGTGTTGAGCAAGGCAAACTTAACCAGCTGACAAATCATCTACTTAGATTTAGATAAAAGTAAATTCTACAGTTGTTTGTTCTGTAGGAAATTGACACGACTAATGGGCCATCCATACCAAGCACGATAACTGTAACTACAAATAAATCATTAAAAAAATGAACTCAAGTGGATGGCTAAATCCACACCATAACTATATCAACAGAATTAGTGTGGATACTCACATAATTGTTATACTTAGTTCTTGGTGTGGACAGCCCTCTGTGGTGAAAAATAAATCCAAGTGTTGAACATGATCTTTATATTGCCTGGGCTTTACTTACTTTAGCTCCATCAGCTTCTTCTCCTTGATCTCATTGAGACGGACGCGTCTTTGGCGGGCCTCCTCGTTCAGCTGGTCTCCTTCCTTGAAGATGTCCCTCCTCTTGGCCACGGCCAGCATCTCTCGCTCCCTCACCTGTTGTCGGACGCCGTCCGCATGGTGCAGCACTCTCTGGAGCTGTCTCTCCTCTTCCTCCTTCTGCTTGGCAATGGCCTCCTGCTGGGCCCTGAGCGAGAGAGAATGTCCATATTAAAGAGGTGAGGATAACAGGGTGGCACTAGAGGACAGGTCATGGGGAGTGGGGGGGGGTCACTCAAATAGTTAGGGTTAATTTTTCAGCGATCATAAACTTAACGCTTTTGCAATAAACTTGTGTGTATGTAGAATGTTTGGCCTAAGGGTGGCTCTAGAGGCAAGGCCATGGGGGTCACCAAAATCAATGGAGTTCATCCTTAAAGGGATAGTTAACCCAAAAAAAAATGTTTTCTATCGATTAGTCACCCCATGGACTTGAATTCATGGATATTTTTTTTGTTTTTATCGCATTCCTAAGCCAATAATTTGATGACCAGCCGACCGGTAGGCAGCGGTTCCGGTCGGTCATCAAACTATTGGCTTAGGAAGGCGACAAAAACTAAAAAATCCATTGGGTGACTAATCGATTTGGGGGGTGAACTATCCCTTTAAGTTTCATGACAATATGCCCATTAGATTTTGAGATGTAAATTTGTGCAATTGGAGAATTTGGCCTAAGGGTGGTGCTAGAGAAAAGGAAGAATGAATACCTCAACACCCTCTCAAACTCGGCCCTCGCCCGGCCGGCCTCCATGGCCTGCAGACGCTCCTTGTGGACGACCTGCTCCAGGCGAGAGTTCTTCAGCAGAGCGTCCTCCTGCGCTTTCCTCTGCGCCTGCTCCTTCTCCTTTCTCCTCCACTCCCTCTCCGCCGCCTCGCGGTTCCTCCGGGCGCGGAGCTCATCCTTTAACACAGGAACGAGATGTTATTATGCTGAAGCATAACCTTCCTCTTCCATTCACCAAATGTTTTACAGAATGAATGTTTTAATTGTGAGAATACCGTAAAGTCCGTTCTTCCCCATGCATTCTAAGTGGTTATTTTGTTAAAGGTATAGTTCACCCCCCCAAAAAAATGTCTATCAATTATACAACCCATAAAAGCCTTAGGGTGTTTAATTGATAGAAAATAAGTAATGTTTTGGGTGAACTACTCCTTTAAACCCTTTTATGTATTATATTATTATTATTGTATTATATTATATGTATTTACAAAATTAACACCTGAGGCCGATTCTACAAATGTCTTCTAAATTCCAACAGTTTTCTGAAAAACGGATGTTGCTATATCAGTAGTTCTCAAACTTTTTCATGTCAAGGACCCCCAAAATGATATGTATTTGGCCGCGGACCCCCATCTCAAAATATGTTGTTCCAGGGACCCCCAGAAGCAAAGATTTGAGTTAAAACATTTTGCTTTAAAAAAAAGATATATTGAAAGATTTGCACACATTTTTCACGATAATTTAGCAGATCTACAAGGTCACGAAGTGACGCGCTATGAGCTTGTAGATCTGCTATTTGTTTTAATGGGTTATAAGGCAGTTAAGGCAGACAACACTGAGTGCTCCTTCCTGTGGTTCACAGACCAGGAGGTGAATTGCTGCTTACCTGCTCAGCCTTGTAGTCTCTGTCTCTCTCCTGCAGGGCTCTCAGCCTGGCCACCTCCTTCTCCTTCTCCCTCTTTATGCGCCTCTGCTCCGCCTCATAGTCTGCCTCACGCTCCTGCAGGGTGTTCATCATACAAAGGTTAAGGTTAACCCCCACAGAGCTGTGTGACTTGGTTTAACCCCACACACCTAGGCCTGTCACAATTATTACATAATCGTCTAATCGGAATTATTGAGATAATAGCAATTATTTTTTGCATAATCGTTTCCATGTTGAAAAATGTTCACACCTTTACAGATATGTAAAAAAAAGCAGAAATAGCTGATCTACAAGTTTACAATGCTTCACTTCGTGGAGCGTTGTAAGCTTGCAGATCAGCTTTTTTTACATGTATAACATTATTAAATATGTCAATCATTTCTTTGTATATTTAAGTTATTATTTGTCATATCTGCCCTGGGCTATTTCTTATTATGAAGCCTAAAAGGCTTCATAATGTGAAGCGTCAAACACACAATTAAATTGTTAATCGCAATTATTTATTAGTGACAATTATTTATTTATTAGTGACAATTAATAGTCAACTTAAATTTGTAATCGTGACAGCCCTACACTCATCCTCAACGTTCACAAGGCAAAATCATGTGGAAGTGTAAAGTCAGGACAGAGATGAAGACATGCCTGTTGGACGGTTTAATGATCAGCGATTGCCCCTAATATTAGCCAACAGGAAGATAAAAAAAAATCAATCAAATGCTTGTTCTCCGTATAGTCTGACCATTTTCTTTCGGGTGAACTCCATGGCTCGGAGGTCTGCCAGTCTCTCCTCCTCTAGCTTCTGCTCCTTGGCTCTCAGGACCTCAGCGTTGATACGGATGATCTCCTGCTGCAGAAGCTGATGCTCCTCCTTCTTACGCTCCATGGCCTGGAAGGAAACGCAAGTTTATCTGTATAGAATACTTCATACACGAATGCATTTGAAGAGACCTAAAGATAAATGAAGATATGGGTCACCGCTTGAGCCATAATATCTGACCACCTGTCCTTCTCATGCACGCATAGTGTAGCTCCATATTTTTTACTTTGTATGTTTTCTTTTGTAGATTAACTAGAGGGTCGGGGCGCTGCGCGCCCCTCCCCCCTATCCGCTGCGCGGTGCTTTGTGTTTGTTGGTCTCTATAATATATAAAGCCATAATAGGAGATGTTCCCAATGGAGCTATGCCCAAATATGGAGTGTGTTGTCTGACCTCACTTGGGTCTTGTTGGGCGGTGGTCGGCGATGACGCTAAGGAACAACATGGCCGACTGTAATGTTGTGAGTTTGTGTTGGCCGCAATTAATTATGCTGCGAGGGGGCAGATGTGTGCTGAGCAGTATGAAGTGGCCTACAGACTGCGCGTAGTAATTCTGCACGTTGTGGCGTGTCTTGTTAGTGACATTGATATGTTGTTTTTGTGTTTAGTCCCACACAGTGGCAGTTTTTTTTGGGGGGTTTTGGGTTTAGAAATGTATTATAGGATGCCCTACTTCGTCACACAAGAGTTGCTATTTTTGAAAAAGACAATTTTAACATTAACATTTGTGTGTACACACACACACACACACACACACACACACACACACACACACACACACACACACACACACACACACACACACACACACACACACACCTCCATCTCCTCCTCCTGCATCCTCTCCAGGTTCTCCAGCATCTGCTGTCCCTCCTGCTCCTTCATCTCCTCCTGCAACAGCTTGTCTTCCAGACGCTCCTCAATCTGATAGATGATCTGCTGCTTCCCCCTGGAACAACACACACACACACACACACACACACACACACACACACACACACACACACACACACACACGCACACGCACGCACACAAGGACGGAGAGTACAGATTTTATTGTGTGATATGAACCTGCGTATGAAAAGCAGTCTTGTTAGTGCGTGTGCGTGTGCGTGTGCGTGTGCGTGTGCGTGTGCGTGTGCGTGTGTGTGTGTGTGTGTGTGTGTGTGTGTGTGTGTGTGTGTGTGGTGTGTGTGCATGTAAATGGTAAATGGTGCATTTATATAGCGCTTTTATCCAAAGCGCTTTACATAGATTGTGCATTACATTCACCCATTCACACACACATTCACACACCGATGGCGGAGGAAACCATGCAAGGCACCAACCTGCTCATCGGGAGCAATTAGGGGTTCAGTGTCTTGCTCAAGGACACTTCGACACTAACTCTGGGGGAGCCCGGGATCAAACTTGGAACCTTGCGGTTGCCATCCGGCCGCTCTACCCCTGAGCCACTGCCGCCCCTGCATGTGTGTGCGTCCCAGCGGACACAGACACGTCCCATCGGCCATAGCTAGGTCCCCGGCCTCTGCAATGTGTCAAGAGGTGTCCCTGAGCAAGACACTTAACCCCCCCCCCCCACTTGAGAAGCACTCAGCTGGGTGAACCTGCTAACTGAATTTCCCCCGTGGGATGCCATAGGTCTAAATAGGTGTAATTACACCGCACCGCTCACCGGATCATCTGCTGCTTGCGGAGCTGGTCGATCTGCTCCTGGATCTCCATGGCCCTGAGGCGGTCCAGCTCCATCATGCCGTCCAGCCGTCTCTCCTCCTCCGACAGCTCCGTCTGGATCTGCCTCTTCTCCAGGATCTGGGCGTCTCGCACCGCGTGGCACTGTGCACCCCGGATCAGCTGCACACACACACGCACGCACGCACGCACGCACGCACGCACGCACACACACACACACACACACACACACACACACACACACACACACACACACACACACACACACACACACACACACACACACACACACACACAGGTGCACTTTGAGTTTGAGTTACAATGTATGTGACTGTGAAGCACAGGTAAGTGTGGAAGTGTATTCATGTTCAGTTCCTAACTCTCCATCCATCCATCTTCAACCGCTTATCCGGAATCGGGTCGCGGGGGTAACAGTTCCAACAGAGATTTCCAGACGTCCCTTTCCAGAGCAACATTAGCTAACTTCCTCCAGGGGGATCCCGAGGCGTTCCCAGGCCAGTGTGGAGATTTAATCCCACCATCTGGTCCTTGGTCTGCCACGGTGTCTCTTCCCAGTGGGACTTGCAACGAGGATCTCCCTATAGGGAGAAGCTCGGGAGGCATCCACACTAGATGCCCGAGCCTCCTAAGCTGTCTCCTTTCCAAGTCAAGGAGCAGCGGTTCTACCTCTGAGTCTCTGGCGGATGACTGAACTTCTCACCCTATCTTAAGGAGAGGAGGCCACCCATGTGAGAAAACTCATTTTGGCCGCTTGTATCCGCAAACTTATTCTTTCGGTCATGACCCACACTTCATGACCATAGGTGAGAGTAGGATCGAAGATCCATGGTTTAAAAAGAAAACAGAAAAACACACACACGCACACGCGCACACCTGCGCACACGCAGCAGTAGTAGAGCACCGTGGCTGCTCTTGTCTGTACTTCTTACCTCGTTGAACTTCTTGACCTCGTCCTCTTGCTCCATACGCATGGCGTTGGCCCGCTCCAGCAGGTACTGCGCCCGGTCGCGGGCCTCCGCCTCCAGCTCGCTCAGCGGCTGGTTCTTCTGACGGGACAGGTCCGCTTGGTGCGTCTGGGCTTTCCTCTCCTCTGCTGCAGCCTAGATGATGATGGAAGGGGGCGGGGGCGGGGGCGGGGTGGGTGGAAAGGTGAGTGAGGGATTGAGAGATGGGTGGGATGTGACACAATGGGTGATGATGGAACACTGTTTCTTACTAGTTATAACAGGTGGTCCATGGCAGTGGTGTAAAGTAACTACTGTAAGTACATTTACTCAAGTACTGTCTTTTGAGATTTTTTTTTACTTTGCTGGAGTATTTCCAATTTTCAGTACTTTTACTTCTACTCCACTACGTCTCAGAGGCAAATATTATACTTTTACTCCACTACAATTATTTGAAAACTTGAGTCACTAGTTACTTTGTAGATTTTGATCATTAAAATGCAAATGCTGGTTAAATGCATTTCTATTGGTGATAAAACATTCTCACAATGGTCTCCTCTTTCTTCTTCTGAAGCTCTTCTGTCATGGCCTCCCTCTCCTCCTTGGTGGGAACCCGGGATGCGGAGGTGATGCGCTGCATTTCCCACGGCGGCAGGATGACAGACAGTCCTGATGGATCCTTGCTTCGGATCCTGGAAAGATAATTATGTTTGAATAGGTTGCGCTTTCTTGACCAGTTAAGTAGATGCTGGGGAACGTTTTGTGTGTGTGTGTGTGTGTGTGTGTGTGTGTGTGTGTGTGTGTGTGTGTGTGTGTGTGTGTGTGTGTGTGTGTGTGTGTGTGTGTGTGTGTGTGTGTGTGTGTGTGTGTGTGTGTGTGTGTGTGTGTGTGTCCTGTCACTCAGAATAGCAAAAACATTTAAACAATTGTGCTCACTTTATGAAGAACAGAAGGCTGGCTCCTGTATATTCTTATCTAGAGTCGTGGTTCTCAAAGTGGGGTCTGAGAACCCTCAGGGGTCAATGAGTGGGTTCCAGGGGGTTAAAATGAGTTAATACTGTATTTTAGTATAGGGTTGACCACTTTAACCCCTTTTTTATACTTTGGCTATTCACAACATAGCAGATCTACAAGATCACAACGCATCGCATCACCACATGTTGCTTCTTTTTTATCTTGAAGATGTTTGAATAATTTTGAATATTACAAAACACAAATCTTCTCTTTCGAGGGTTTTATGGCATAAAATATTTTCATTTTGGGGTCTGCGGCCAAATACATATCAAATTGTGGATCCTTGACATGAAAATGAGAACCACCGCTCTACATTATTAATTTGTGAGTTAGCAATCATAAAGTATGTATATAACGTACCTCAGGTCACGGATGAGGTCCTTGGTGATGATGCGGACTTTGTCCGGTTGACTCCTCTGAGAAGGAGCGGAGCGGGACTGACCATTGGACCTGGGCCCTGAGTTTCTCTGTGGCTCCAAGTGTTTAGTGTCATGGGGCAATTCCTTGACAGAAAGAAACATATGCAAACACACCCATCATCAAGTGTGTGTTTTTTACCATGACCAGGGTCAAGTAGAATGGTAAAAGTATTTTAAGTATTTTTCTCTTCGCTGCCCTCAAATTTGCAGATGCTGGGGTTTACTGATAGCTAGAAAATCTATTCAATATATTCTTTCAGTATTAAACAACATATACTAATAATGTCTAGATTATCATCAAGTGAACCCTACCCATCTTAAGCAGGCAGGGGGTGGGGCTAAGGGGGGTATTGGGTCTGGGCCAAGTGATGTCATGGCCTGGTTCTCTCTATTCTCTATCTCTCTCTCTCCCTCTCTAGCCCACACATGCACGCACGCACGCACGCACGCACGCACGCACGCACGCACGCACGCACGCACGCACGCACGCACGCACGCACGCACGCACGCACGCACGCACGCACGCACGCACGCACGCACGCACGCACGCACGCACGCACGCACGCACGCACGCACGCACGCACGCACGCACGCACGCACGCACGCACGCACGCACGCACGCACGCACGCACGCACGCACGCACGCACGCACGCACGCACACACACACACACACACACACACACACACACACACACACACACACACACACACACACACACACACACACACACACACACACAATGAATACCAGTTTTGGGGTCCCGAAGAGGCTCTCGTCCACTTGAGAGGTGAGGGCCAGGGTTCTGTAACGGCGTGTATAGGAGCTGCCGCTGTGCCGTGACGCAGACGAGACGGTCCCCACACTCTGCGGCTAGATTATGAAATGCATTATAATATACATCATGCTTCTCAAACTTTTTTCATGTCAAGGACCCCCAAATGAATATACATATTAACCCCCATCTGAAAATATTTTGTGGCAGGGACCGCCATACAAGATTTGTGTTGTTAAAATGTTTCAAAAATATTCAATTATTTTCAAATTGTTTGAAGATTTTTTTTTAAATAGCAGAGCTTGTAGATCGGCTATAGCCGATTCATATATGGTTAGAGTGGTTCAACTGATGCTACGCATTTTGCTGGGGACTCCCTGGACCCCTGGAATCCCCTCAAGGACCCCTGGGTGCCCCCAGACCCCACTTTGAGGCAAATATTGTACTTTTACTCCACTACAATTATATGAAAACTTTAGTTACTATAGTTACTTTGCAGATATAAATCATTATATTACAAAACATACATACTCATTTCAGCTCTATATACATTTCGGCCATTTCAAAATAGCCGATCTGCAAGCTCACAATGATGAGACGCATTGTGAGCTTGTAGATCTGCTATTTTCAATGTGGTACATTTGAAAACTTGTGAAATGGGACATATTCTGCATAATGAGCACTTTCTACTTTTGACGCTTTATGTACATTTTGATACAATACTTTTGTACTTTACTCAAGTACATTTTTAATTCTGGACTTTTACTTGTAACAGAGTATTTCTATATTGCAGTATTGATACTTTTACTTAAAACATTTGAGTACTTTTTCCACCACTGTGTATCAGTATACACATTCTCGTAATAGTTCTGGGCAAATACATAGCCTACTGAAACTTGAAACTTACCATGACAGACTCAGGAATGAAGAAATAAAAGCAACTAAGATGCGCAATATAAAGTCACCAATCTCGACATTGGTTCCATTTAAACTAAATAAGCCTTTTAAACTGTGTTGATCTAATCTTTTGATAATGATCGTGGGTTGCGATAAGAAGTAGATCCCCATACAACTTGTTGTGGTTGTGTCACCATGGAAACGAGTGTTGGGGGAGGAGGGCGTTTGACAGGCGTCATCATCCACGTGGTCTCCTGGTGGCGGATGTTAAAACATAAACATCTTCAAGCTGTTTCACGTGTTAAGAGAGCAAATGAGCAATCCACTCATAACGCCTAATGGCACTGTGTGTGTGACATTATCAACATTATGTCGCCGCGTCGCCATGCCAACAGAACAAACTGCCGGAGACTTTAGACAAAGTGAAGGTAAAGTTTCGATACGCTTTGATCGCTTCATCCACCCTTCCCCTTTTCTCTGTATCTTATCAACGCATTTAAAGCCCTGAACTGCACAGTATTATTGTTATTTTTGCTCCAAAGTTATTTTTAAAGCCCACACTTCTACAATGCACTCATAATAACTGCACATGTTTATCTCGTGTTTCTGTAGGACATAATATATGGATCATGTTGTTCAACATGCAACATGCCATGATCACCACAGGATCTCCCTCAATGAATCATTAACTTCCCTCTGAGAACAACCGGTACACAATGATGTGGACGAGGAGCTACGAGCAACAACACACAACGCCAAGGTCAAGGCTAAAAAGAGGAGATTATTGTTATGTTTTGGCTATTTTCCCCACACCCGATTCCTTAAGACAGTCAGTAGGCTTGCTTTAGTATTGTGAAACCAACAATTGTTCCTGTTGAAAATGTGCTGCCCATATAGTAAATTATAACAAGACCGATTAAATCACTAAACGCTAGATAACCATTAACCCTGAAACATGACTGTCATATCATGTGACAGTCATGATGGAACTTCAACCTGGTGTTTGCACTTTCTCCCTTTTTGCTCCGTACATCTACATACACGTTCAGATTTCAAATATAAAGTGCTTGCCCCATGACCACGGATGTTACTATTATTTACGGGCCCTCAGAAGTACCTGTATCTTCCGTATTGTTCAATACAAAGAAATGTAATCCGATCGGTGGCCATTTTCTTATAGAGTTATAATGTACCAGAGTGCACTACATCTCCCAACCGATAGGGTCGCTTAGTTGAAAGCTTATGGAGAAAATACGGAGAAAATTGCCACCGATTGGGTTAAAATTCTTTTTATTGAACAATACAGAAGATACGGGTACTTCTGAGGGTCCGTACATAATTGTAACATCCGTGGCCACGAGGTGAGCACTTTATATTTCAAATTCGAACGTTTATATAGATGTACGAGCCATACATGGAGAAAATGCAAACATCAGGTTGAAGTTCATCCATGACTGTCATGTTATGACAGTCATGTTTCAGGGCTAGATAACCATTAACCCTGTATTGATTACAGCGCCTGTTTGGTATGATGGCGGATCCTGAAGCAAAGTTCAGTCCCTGTCTGACGAGCACAGGAAGAGGAGCTTCACTCGCTCCTCTGAACTTACAATTGATCCTCCTTTTTCATTGCATTTTAACATTTAAAAAGCAGCCATGGCGACGGCAGGGTATGGCTACTACCGTACCACCATCTTTCTGGCCATGTTTGTGGGCTACACACTGTACTACTTCAACCGAAAGACCTTTTCTTTCGTGATGCCCTCTCTGATGCAGGAGATCACTTTGGACAAGGACGACTTGGGTATGAGACTTGTTTTGTGTGTTGAATCTGCTAGGCCCTGTATAACCCATAGAGTTAAAGGTTTAACCCACTTATAATTGTGCTCAGATAGACAGTCTATTACACTGTTTCCCAAATACCCATATATGGCTCGTGGACAATTTTTTCTGGGTCCCGAGTAAATATTCAAAAAAGAGTTAAAAATAAATAATAAATTCAAAAGATTTAGTTTAAACAAAAAAAAAACAATTTAAAAAATGTTCAAAAGTATGTCATTCATAAAAAATAATAGAATCATTTCCATAAAAAAAAAAGTTGAAGAAGTTGTGAAAACTTGCAGATCTGCTAAAAAGTTTGGGAACCACTGCTCTATTAAGTAGCATTACATTTATGATGTCAGCAATATGAGCATGATGCCATCCATTAGCACTGGCCACCTATAATTATAGACTATATAAATAATATATTATAATCTATAAAAGAAAAACTCGGCGATAGACAACCTTGACTGTCAGTCATAATATCCATGACCCCAGAGCTGGCCCAGCCAGGTGCATAAAGATGGACTAAAGATGAATTGACACGTTATTGTCCATACATACCACCTTGACCATTATAGTGCACATGCCGGAGTTGACTTGCTCTGCCTCGTACTAGGGCTGTCACGTCATGACATTTTAGTTGACGATCAATTGGCATACAAATAATTGTGATCAATTGGAACAGAAAGTGTCAGGGAGATGCACTGTAGAGCAGTGGTTCTCAAACGTTTTGATTTCAAGGACCCCCAGTTTGATATGCATAAACCTATCTCTGGTACTGCAACCTATACTATAAAATCCTAACTCTGAGAGTGTACAAATGGACCCGTAAAGGCTCTACACTGATGTAGAGGGTGGTCTTAACTCCTGAACTTGTGTTATAAACATAATATGAAGACCGTTGGGTGCATTTTCTTTCTTCAAATGTGTGCTGTGTTATTTGTGTATGCCCCACCCACATATCTTCATCCAGGCATGATCACCAGCAGCCAGTCGTTGGCCTACGCCATCAGTAAATTCATCAGCGGCGTGCTGTCGGACCAGATCAGCGCCCGCTGGCTCTTCTCCATCGGCCTGTGCATGGTGGGAGGCATCAACGTGGTCTTCTCTTGGTCCTCTACCGTGGCCGTCTTCTCTGGCCTCTGGTTTCTCAATGGCCTGGGACAGGGCCTGGGCTGGCCTCCCTGTGGCCGGGTGCTGCGCAAGGTACATCCTTTTGTGATGGACCAAAGGGGTCTGACTTTTGTAAATTAGACTCTTTACCTTCAAGTTTCCAAGATTTTCTTTTCCTGTTTTATGAGTTTTCAGTTACAGGCCTATACCCATAAAAATTGTTTATTTATTCATATGTTTCACGTTTGGTTATTAAACTAAACACCCTATTCTCATGTAGGATTGTTGTTGTTGACAGTTATTTATTTATCTGGGCAATTTTACAACTTATTTAACTGCAACTGTATAGCTCAGGAAGTTTGCCTCTGGCAGTGACAGTGGTTTATCAGTGGAGTGGTATGGCTTAAAAAGAGACTATTTTCAGAAACTGTATAGCACAGTCTGTGCTGTTGAAAATAGGCACATCTTCCTCAACTGTTCTTTTGCTGTCAAAGACTTGTCACTTAATCCATTAAGACCGGGAACGCATCTCATGCATGTCATTTTAGATATCTTTGGCTATTCAAAAATAGCAGATCTACAAGCTCATAGCGCAGCACCGAGTGCCACGCTACGAGCTTGTAGATCTGCTATTTTTGAAAATGTGTGCAAATCTTTGAATATATATATATATATATATATATATATTTAAAGTGAACGTTAACATTTGTAACTTCAAATCTTTGTTTCTGGGGTTCCCTGGAACAAAATAGTTTGAGATGGGGGTCCGCGGCGAAATACATATAATTTTGAGGGTCCTTGACATGAAAAACTTTGAGCACCACTGAAATAGCAACATAACGTTTTTTTGAAAAAAATATTTTCTACAAAATTCTACAAAAAGACATTTTGTAGAATCGTATCTCAGATCTTAATGGGTTAATAATTGCACTCAAACCAGGACACTGCACACCACCACCCAGAAAAAAACTGTTACGATTAAATGCCATAATTATTTCTCTTCTTCCTTTTGTCAGTGGTTCGAGCCCTCTCAATTCGGAACATGGTGGGCCATCCTGTCCTGCAGCATGAACCTGGCCGGCAGCTTAGGCCCCCTCATCGCCACCGTGATGGCCCAGAGTTACAGCTGGAGAACCACCATGTCCATCTCAGGCATGACCTGCGTGGCATTGTCCGCCGTCTGCCTGTTGCTCATTAAGAACGAGCCCAAGGACGTGGGGCTGCCCAACATCGAGGCAGCAGCAGCCAAGAAGGGCAACGCAGGTGAGGGTTATGGGTTGATAACTGAACAAGAATAACTGTTCTTGTGCTTAATGATTCATATAATTATTGTCCAGCTCCTGTTGTTGTCTCCTGTCACATCTGGTAGCCATGAAATATGACTCAGGTGTTTATCAGGAGCAAACGAGGGTTGTATTATAATGTTTGAGAGAAGTCATGCATATTTTTTATTTATTTATGTTTATTCGACAGGGACAATACAACAAAAACATGTATCAAGTTATAAAAACAAGAAACCGTTCTATAAATATTTACCTAGTTAAAAGAATACTACAATTACAATAAGCACATACAAGAAACTCTAATCTAAACAAGTACAAAAGCAATAACATTACCAAATTATAGTCATGAAAGCAATGACGTTAACGTTTGAAAATGTGCATAACATATTAGTGTTCGCCACTTTAGTCTGATTTCAACCAGTGTTTTACCTTTTTCCTTAAATATTTTGAGATGTCTGCCTCAGCATTGGCATTCTCAATCAGGTCTGTTCATGTGAGTGACATGTACAGTATGCATGTGTGTGTGTGTGCAGTGAGTCTCTGTGTGCGTAGCCTCGTTCCCAGCCTTACTCATCCGCGAAGAGAAAAGCCTGGTCACGACCTAAAGCAGGGAGTGTCTTTAGGGGCGGGACTGTTGTACGTGTTTCCCCAGGAAACGATATTTTTCGACCAATCACAACACTCGTTTCATTCACTGAGAACAGATTTGTAAAGCGTCCACGTCATTTCCTTGGGCGGTACATCCACCAAATTCCAATACTTCCGTTTGGACCCTCCACCGGCTAGGTCTTGCTCAGCGTGCTGTGTGCGTGTGTACAGTATGTATAAGTTCTGCATATGCCTATGGTGTCCAAGGGTCAGTGACACTGAACTCTGTACCCAGTGTGCCCCTCACATCTCTCTCTTTCTCACACACACACACACACACACACACACACACACACACACAACCTGGAAATCAATTTGAAAAACATTGATTATAAGCTAAAAAATCGATAAAGATAAACACTAATACATTTTTTTCTAACACAAACAGAACTTTCATTCATTTAACCACTTAACCCTTGTTCAGAAATGTTCAAAAATAGCCAATCTAAAAGCTCACAAAGGATGGCAACATGACACGTTTTGACCTATAATGACGTGCCCAAAATAGCTCACTGTTGTTTTTTTCTCATCAGGATCATCCAGCAATGAGAGCACATTGAAAGAGTTCCTGCTGTCTCCCTACTTGTGGCTGCTGTCCGTGTCTTACCTAGTGGTGTTCGGTGTGAAGACAGCTTGCACCGACTGGGGTCAGCTCTTCCTCATTCAGGACAAGGGACAGTCCACACTCATGGGTATGTGACATGGATGCAAGCGAGATTTCCGGCCTATAGAATGTCAACCAAATGAACCTATACTTGTTCGTACTAGTTTCCTGTTTGAAATTTGCCTAAAAATGTTGTTGCTTTACACAGGGAGTTCCTACATGAGTGCCCTGGAGGTAGGAGGCCTGCTGGGAAGTCTAGCTGCTGGATACTTCTCTGATAAGGCCGTGGCTAAAGTGAGTTGACATGGCATGTCTGCAAAATGTTAAATGCCATTCGGTCAAACAGGCTTTGATGACAGTTTGAAGATATAAAGTAAAAGATGTATAGTAGCCTCCTGAGTCATGTGACCCATAGGTCAGGAACCCAGGCCATCTCCTATTTCTGTAGTGTGAGGCTCCTGGACCTGATGCTAGTACAGTATGTACCAGCAGGGACATACCCCCAATCCAACCCTTGATGCTGAGTGCCAAGCAGGGAAGCATTTGATAACATTTCTATACTGTAGAGCAGGGGTCGGCAACCTTTTTGACATGAAGTGCTAAGTTTTCATTTTCTTGATAATCAGTGTGCCGTCATATCAACATTAAGTTTAATTATGAAACCACATCAAAATGTAATATTTCCATCTGATTTTGATTGTCCATAGGCTATACTGTACATAACAACCTTTATTTTTTCCTTCTTCTTTAGAAATATTTTCTTTCACATCGGGACATTGTAATGATCTTTAGACTCAGAGCAATAACCCACCTATCTCTCAGACTCCCTCCCCAGTCAGAGTTAGGAGTTTGAATGAATGTAGAAGTATGTGCAGAATTTAATTTGTATATAGATGTGAGGGGACTTTAACGGACTAAACTTTTTTTTTCATTTTTAATAGAAAAAAACTCTCTCACACTTATGCCAGTGATCACCCTCCCCTGTGCCAATGTTGGCACCTGTGCCTAAGGTTGCTTACCACTGCTGTGTGATATGACTCCATAGAGTTAAAAATAATAGATAGGGCACCGGATATCGCCTCCCATCCACTTGCATTGAGTTGCTCACTCAGCGCATGAGGCAAATTCACCCCTTCTTCCGGGTTGTGAAGTGTGATGGGCGAGGCCTATTTGGGGCCACTGTGACACGTTTCACATCGGTGAGGCGTTTTGCATCACCTCGGTGCGCAGCCGGGGACTCAGCTGGGGATTGAACCCCGACCTAACAGTCTCAGGGCAGACACTCCAACCACAAGGCCACTGATCCGGTTGTAAAGATGTTGCTACACTAATGACCACTAATGACCATGAACACCCATGTCTCCCCTTCCATCAGAATAAGACAAGTGGTCCCAACATTGTGCACATTTTCATGTATTTTACTGTATGTTGTATGTGTATCAAGCTTTTTATTTTCTTGTTTAAAGATTCTGACACCCTCTGAACAAGCCATTCTGCAGTTTTCTTAACATGTCCTTTTTGTACAGCAAGGTATGGGACTTCATGGGAACCCGCGTCATTTCATCCTGATCTGCATGATGGCCGGCATGTTCGTGTCCATGTTCCTTTTTAGAATGACGGTCACTCCAGACAGCCCTAAGGTAGGCCTACATCTTAGAAGTTAATGTGTATTAAAAGCAGTGGTGTAAAGTATCTAAGTACATTTACTGGAGTATTTTGAATTTTCAGTACTTTTACTTCTACTCCACTACCTCTCAGAGGCAAATATTATACTTTTACTCCACTACAAACTTTAGTTACTTTGCAGATATAAATTAGTATATTATAAAACACACATTAACCACTTCAGCCCTATTTTATACATAGGCTATTTGAAAATAGCCGATCTACAAGCTCACAACGCGTCGCATGGCGAGGCGTTGTGAGCTTGTAGATCTGCTCTTTTCAAATATTTTAGTACTTTTACTTTTGGTACTTTAAGTATATTTTGATGCCAATACTTTTTTACTCAAGTGACATTTTGAACACAGGCCTTTGTCCACCACTGATTAAAAGTATGCGTTTTCATCTGAAGTACATGTTTCTGAAAACATGGCAACAGTTTGCTGTCACGGTGTGTTTTCTGTGTACATGTAGGTGTGGATACTGTCCCTGGGTGCTGCTTTTGGTTTTTCATCCTATGGGCCTATAGCATTGTTTGGAGTTATAGCCAACGAGAGTGCTCCCTCCAACTACTGTGGCACGTCACATGCCATTGTTGCTCTCATGGCCAACAGTAAGTAGTATAAGTGTATTCATCAATCAAAATAATTTGGAAACATTGGGTGCTTCGTTATCTTCGTACATTTAAATGATAGCCGCTCGTGCAGAGCCAAGCACCTATGAAAAGATTGATTGCGTATAGCATCACCTTAAATTACCGCTTACGGGTAACACCTTTTTGAGTATTGTGATACATTAGGCAATGTAGAAGTTCAAATACTTATTTTTGCTCAGATATTCCAATGTGACTAAACAGCAGTGCTGAGGAAACTGCATAGCTATTCCCAAAAATCATGCCTGTAGTTAAATTTTTAATATTTCCTTGGCGCAGGGCATGTAACGCGCAGTGTTGCTAAACCAGGATACATTTAGAATTCCTTAGAACAGTAGAGCACAACTGGCTGTCATTGTTGTTCCCATCTAATCAGGGACTAATACTTAGATTAGAACACTAGGTGAATGCAGTTAACTATTAGGTATTAACCCATTCAAGCCAGGAACGCATGTCATTTTTTTATTTGGCTATTAAAAAATAGCAGATATACAAGCTCATAGCGTGGCACGAGTGTCGGACTATGAGCTTGTAGATCTGCTATTTTTGGGAGAAATCATGGACATTTTGTGCAAATCCTAACAGTTTTTTGAAAACAATCGTATGTTGCTATAATATCAGTGGTTCTCAAAAAATGTCTATGTCAAGTACCACTCAAAATGATAAGCATTTGGCCACAGACCCCCATCTCAACAACATTTTGTTCCAGGGACCCCTAGAAGTTGTAACATGAGTTAAAAATGCTTGCTTAAAAATATATATATATTCAAAGATCTGCACACATTTTCACGATTTTTCAAGAATAGCAGATCTACAAGTTCATAGCGCGGCTCTCGGTGCCGTGCTATGAGCTTGTATATCTGCTATTTTTGAATAGCCACAGAAATCTTAAAATGACACGGATGCGTTCCTGGTCTTAAAGGGTTAATAGAGCCAAATGATTCTTAAGCCTTCTGCTCTTATATGCCTTTCATCTGAAACTTGTCTCTGCTTAGTATGCTGTGTATAATCATTAAAATAAAATAATAAATATCACATTTGTATTTGTAGTTGGCGGTTTCCTGTCTGGGCTGCCATTCAGCACCATTGCCAAGCACCATGGCTGGGAAATGGCATTCTGGGTAGCAGAGGTCGTCTGTGCTGCCACCGCTGTTGGCTTTTTCCTGTTTCGCAATATCAGAACCAAGATGGGCCATGTTGCTAAGAAAGCTGACTGAAACTCATTACACGTCCTACTATCCTACTATACAATACAGAAAACCCTTGTCTGTCCTCATCCATTCTCATGCATTTTTCTCCTTAGTGGGTTGACCAATTTATATGAATTTGGGGAAAGAAATCAATTTCCCCCCCAAGTTTAAGCTGTTTAAGCATTTTTGCCACAGGCTACGGGATCTGTAGTCCCAACCAAGTTGGAACTTAGTTGGAATGCATGCGTACCTGGGTATGAACTAGATGAAAAAAACAAGTGAAAATGGATGATTCACCATTGTCTGTTTTTTTCATTCAACACATTATGCCAGTCGTTCAGATTACAATTGTGTGTTACAAAGTAAGTATTAATAGCACACGTTCCTGTTTTCCAGCTGACCAATTCCTTTCTAAAATTAATATACGTATACGTATATTGTGCCAGTATACATTACTACTTTTTTTTATTCCAATCATTTTTCTTGGGTATGTGCTAAAGTATACAGTGTATATGCCATTACAAAGTTAATGCGGCAGATAAAACAACTGGAGAGAACATTTCCCATTTCTCCAAGAAGTGCTGCATGTTTTTAAACTCTTGGCACAACTTTGTCACTTAACTTACTTTAATGTATGAGTTGAAATGTATTGTTAATTTAATTTGTTTGTTTGTTGAAATGTATTAAATTAGTTTATATACTTTGCAAGATGCTGTCATTTTATAAGA
Source organism: Gymnoscopelus microlampas (assembly GCF_963454915.1). Lineage (NCBI taxonomy): Eukaryota > Metazoa > Chordata > Actinopteri > Myctophiformes > Myctophidae > Gymnoscopelus > Gymnoscopelus microlampas. The sequence continues at coordinate 29,997,879 of NC_139945.1, forward strand.
AACAGATTACCCTATAGGCAGTCATTTTTATAAGAAACAGATTCCCCTATTAATAGGCAGTCATTTTTATAAGAAACAGATTCCCCTATAGGCAATCTATGGCTTGAAGAAATGATCATGGATCGGTATGACTAATAATATACGCCACTCAAAGCTCTGTCCTTAATCCCTTCCCTTGTTTACATTATACGGCAATTCAATGATCCCACATACAGTACAACATTAAAAGTGATCGAGCACTGTCGTAAAGTCATTGACATAGACAGATTTATTCTTAAATTATATACAAAACATTAAATATTTACATTTGGGTGAAAATGACAGTATATGAGCTGTTTTCCGTCTAGGCTTTCCTGGTTCAAGAACTGGGCCCAAAGTTGCCAGCTTTCTCTGCGATCTCCAGTGCACTCTTCAAATTCTGATCAAATAGTTCACACCTGAAATCAGAAGACAAGGCAATGAGGGCATTGTCAGTGATTTACACAATGCATGTGTTACACACTGAATCCTAGCTCCAATAAGCATTACTTAAACAATGTTTCCGGCAGCCCTTAGTAGACAAATACAATTTATTATTTCGCTGGCCATATGCACTGTTTTCTATATTTTTGTGTCAGTTACCTGATAGGCATCTCCAGAGAGTAGAAGGGGTTCTTGAGGGCAAAGTCAGAATAGATCTCATAAATCTTCCTCAGCAGTGCATCGATGCCGGACTGGCGGGGGTCTGCCAGCACTATGAACTTAATCCCTACAAGAAAATGAATCGACCAGTAAGAGTGCAACAAGTGCTTTAGATATGTTTTAGGCAGTCTATCCCTTTTTACAAACCTACGCCTACTGCTTTTGCTCTAAAGAGAACTAGAACTGAAGAACTAGTTGTACTCTAATTTGTCCAACTTAATTGACATAGGGATTTATAAAACAACAAAAACAGTGCTGATAACCATATTATATATCAAGTGACAAGTGATGAATGTAATGAATACTGTTGGTATTATTTCTCTCTCGCATTGTTATCTGTACTATTTCAGTTAATTGCTCTACAGTAGTCAATCAAATTGTGGCTTTGGAAATATATATGTAGAAAACAAAAAAACAATATTGCCTGTTTCAGTGATTTAAATTCAATCAAATAGGTTTTAGTTCTTTTAACCACCCTAAATAAAAAAAGTGCTTTAGATAAATCTGATTTATTTTCACCACTGACCTGTGAGAGTCTGGAAGCAGTGTAGTTTGAATACATCCGTCTCCAGCATCTCAATCCCTGAGCTGCCAACTTCAGGGGACAATTGTGAACCAATAGCAAACAACCTGGGAGAAGAAAGAGCACAAGAACAACGCTCTGTAGTTAGAAACATCCTGCTCTATGCATTTTGAAACAAGAGATGTTTAACCCATTGAGACTGGGAACGCGTCTGTGTGTCATTTCTTTGGCTATCCAAAAGCCTAGCAGATATACAGATATAGCCTAGCAGAGCCTAGAAGATATACAAGCTCATATATCTGCGAGCTTGTAGATCTGCTATTTTTTTGGAAGGGGGGGGGGGGGGGGGGGCTGGAACAAAATATTTTGAGATGGGGCTCCACGGCCAAATACATATCATTGTGGGTGTCCATGACATGAAAAAGTGGGTGCCGTGCTATGAGCTTGTACAGTATATCTGCTATTTTTGAATAGCCAAAGTATAAAAGAAGAAGGTTAAGTTACACAGATGCTTTTCCCGTTCTTAATGGGGTTAATAGTACAACTAGGAGTGGAGCTTACGAGTGGAACATCGAGGCCAGCATCAGCTTTTCGTTGGAGCTCAAGCGAGACCGTCCAAATCGAATGGACACGGGGTAGTTTGAGGGATCTTTCAAGTACTCGATGATGTCCTTGCCGTCGGCCGTGTCCCTTCCACTTACATCCGCCCCGTTGATGGACAGCAATCGGTGGCCCACTATACAAACACCATGACAGAAAGAGATGTCATTTGTAAAACAAATAATATTTAATCTATGCCACTGTTTGGTCCACCAGGGGTCTAAATGGACACTTGTAACTCAGAGTGTACAAATAGAACTATTTTTGAATCTCTGGGACAGATATCCAATCTATACTGTAAAATGTGTTAATGTAGCCTTGATACAATGACCATTTTGATTGAAGGTTAGTGTTAACGTAACACTGAGAGTACAAATGGACCACAAGGGTCCATTTGGTTCCATTTGTACACATCACAGATACAGACCTGTGGACCATAGAGAAACAGTGATCTATGTGGTATTATGATCTATGCAATTGTAAATACATTTCAACATAGACAATATCACATCAATTCACTTGTAAATTATTGGTAGGCTGAGGCTCACTCTCAGTGAAGCATCTGGCATCATGGATGCTTCAACTCTGGATCTAAGGCTTTACGCATGTGGAAATATTACTAAATTAATATATTTTCCATGATAATATCAACAGTGGTGGAAAGTACAATTTTGAGGTATTTGTACTTTACTTGAGTAATTCCAATTTCCAATATTTTTTACTTCTACTCCACAACAATTATTTGAAAACTTTAGGTACTTTGTAAATTTATATTATACTATTACAACGCATACATTTACATTACCCACTTCAACCCTGTATACATTTAGGCCATTTGAAAATAGCCAATCTACAAGCTCACAAGCATGTAGATCTGCTATTTTTCAAAAGGTTTTCTTTTTTTTCTTGCGAAATGGGACATTCTGCAGAATGAGTACTCTCTACTTTTGGTACTTTAAGTACATTTTGATACCAATACTTTTGTACTTTTACTCAAGTACATTTTGAATTCCGGACTGTGACTTGTAACAGAGCACTTCTACATTGCAGACAGTATTGATACTTTTACTTGAGTAAAAATGTGAGTACTTTTTCCACAACAATAACCCAACCTGCGGGTTGCCATGTTAGTTTACCTCGGATCCCATCACGTTGTCCGTAGGAAACGACCACCTTCTCGTCGTGGATCTTCAGCACCAGATCCAGAGGATAGCTGAAGGTCTTCTCTGCCTCTGCTCTGGGGACATAGTTGTCAAACTGATAGATTAAACCACCGGCCTTGTTCACTACATACACACTGAAGATCGCCATCTTTGCACAGTAGGTCCCAAGTGTTGCCAGGCTTTGAAAGAGAAACAAGCAGCCAGGGTCTAGGGAAACAAGCCCAAAGTAACTATTATTTTTTAGGCCACATCACATGAGCAGCACTCTAACTAACCCTCATTGGCTATTTGAAAATAGTAGACCTACAGGTAGATCAGCATGTAGATCTACTATTTTCAAAACCACAAAATCTTGTATGGGGGTCTTTGGCCGGCATAAAACATTTTCAGAAGGTGTTGGTCCGGTCTACAAATACATATAATTCATTTGTGGGTCCTTGACTTGAAAATGTTTGAGAACCACTGGTTTAAACAACATTAGGAAGCAAGGCCAAAATAAACAATTACACTTTAGAAACAAGCCCAAAAAAACGCAACCAGCCGCAGCTATCAATATTTACAAGCGAGCCTTATAATCGCTTATAATAAGCGGACATGGCAAGGCTGGTCCTCCCAGCTGACACACTGACAGTGTCATGTGACCATAAATATTTCAGATAAACGTAAATAAATAATAATAATAAATGCTCGTATATTCTTGCACAGCTAACGGATTTATGCGTCACTTAGTATCTTTAATTTTTTTAAATAAAAATATAGTGTATGCAATATTGGGGTTAAGCGCAAAAGGATGCAAAATTTCACTACTAATTACTACTTTTTGTTCAGTATTCTATACCACTTTTATTGTCGTTGTTGTCTTAAAATAAATCACAGGTATCTGTAGTAAAAGCAGGCTCATTGTCAAGCTGTCATTGTCATAAATGTTTTTACCCATGTATCTTGAGTAATGCTTTTTTATTTTTATTTCATTGTTTTCTGCTTTGTTTAAAACATTTTTTTGTAAACAGCTGAAGAACGAAAACATTTTTTTTGTAAAAAAAACACGTATAAATTATGTGTACAAGTTGCCAACACTGAAATATAAACAAAGTAAAATAAAAAATATTTAAAAAAAAACTACATTTCCCAGAATGCCGCGTGGGCTATATCCGGATGTACGGGTTTTCCAAGCGACTCATGCACGGGCGCTGCACGTTCCGACTTCCTTTCGCTCCGACATCTTGACGAGGAAACATGGTGAGAACGATGACCGGAGCCTTTTACATACTCTACTTATCAAATACATGTACTTCTAGGACACAACTACGGCTCTAAATTGATAATAATGTGTTAAACCGGTGTTCACCATCCACGCTGTGAATAAAGTGTTTGGATGGAACGGTTATACATAATAATTCAATGTCTCCTTGGCTAACCGTTAGCTAGCTCAGAGCACCACGCTCTCATGCTGTCCGGTGCTCGCGGACCAAAGTTACAACACAATAACAGCTACTATGGACACATGGGTCCATATGCTTTAACAATTACAATGGTCTCTAGACATAGAAATCCCCTTGTATTAATACAATGCGAGTATAACCTTTAGATCAATGCAGTTGATTTGATTCCCCTTGACGCAGGCGAGGCCTATCCCAGGCCAGTTAACCTGACTCTAGCTGACTACTAGCACAGACCATGTATGCTGCTGACGGCTTAATCTACTGATTATTGTATCACTTTTAACACATGACATCTGTTCTCCTGTCTACAGCCTCCCAAGCAGGACAAGAAGAAGGACTCTGGGAAGTCCAAGAAGGACAAGGACCCAGTCAACAAGTCCGGAGGCAAGGCCAAGAAGAAGGTAATGTTGTTATGGCTGGCTTCTAGTGCAGTGGCTGAAATTGATTGATTGACATTTTTATTAGGCAAAAGAATATAAAACAAGTTACATTTATAATACTTTTGTCTAAAAGGTCCGACCAAAAAAGTCCTTGCGGTATCTCAAACAAAATGATATATCTTTGGCCACAGAACCCCATCTGAAAAGGTTTTATGCCAGGGACCCGCAGAAGATTTTTGTTAAAAAAAATCTAAATTATTCAAAAATGTCAACATTTGAGACTCTTCAGAAAATGTCAAAAATAGCAGATGTACAAGCTTGCAGCACAATGATAAGCTGTGAGCCTGTAGATCTGCTATTTTTGCATAGCCAACATAAATGGATAAAGAGCTTAAAGTGATTGTGATGCTGTATTAACACATTTAGCTGGGACTCCCTGGAACCCCCCAAGGACCCCTAGGGGTCCCCGGAGCCCACTTTGAGAACCAATGTTCTCGTGGGCAGGATTTGCATGCATCCTATACTATCATAGACACCACCAAAAACTGTCATAATGACTAGTTTTGACTCCCCTTATGGATGCACCTATGTGTCCTGTATTCCCATGTACTTTTAAACATTTGATATTAGGTTGTTGCTGCACCATGACAAAGCAAATATTTAACAATATACCCGTTTCTGATGTGATGGTTGTAAGTAGCCGCAAGCAACTCTTGGATGCTATTTTTAAAGTCTGGCATCTAGAGTTGCAATATCAACCCTTGACAGCCCATTCAACTAAACAGAAAAGTCAGATCTGATTGTACTAAACAATGTTAAATTTACCAACATTGCAGCTGTACGGATTATCCTCTTTAATCTGCAGTGGAGTTTTTGATTCATAATAATCAACCATAGACATGTTTTGAGCTACTTTCTGTATTGACAGAAAGTAGCCCCTAATATGTCTATGGTGCATTTTTATGAAACAAAAAATTGTCAGATAGATATTAAGAGCATAATCCAAGCTCTCTGTACAACTGCAATGTTGGTGAGTTTAACACTGTTTAATACAATCAGATCTGACTTTTCTGTCTGGATGAATGGGCTGTCAAGGGTTGGTATTGCAACTCTAGATTCCAGACATTAAAACTGGCATCGTTGGCATCGAGTTGCTTGCGGCTAGGTTGTAAAATGTGTTTTTATCTTGGGTGTGATTAAGATAAATGCCCAATTCAAACCTCCCTTTCTACCTTTTTCCCTTTGAGCAGAAGTGGTCCAAGGGAAAAGTGAGGGATAAGCTCAACAACCTGGTCCTTTTCGACAAGGCGACCTACGACAAGCTGTACAAGGAGGTCCCCAACTACAAGCTCATCACCCCCGCTGTCGTCTCCGAGAGGCTGAAGATCCGTGGCTCCTTGGCAAGGAATGCCCTCCAGGAACTGCTAGCCAAAGGTGAACTAGAAATTTTGCCCATGGCCCTGTGTAGTCTTCCAATGTAATGGGGGAAATTATCTGGTTTATGAGCCTGTTCAATAGATGTCATGAGTTGAGCTCCTTGGTGTGCATCCCTTTTTTTCATGACAGTTGCTTACTGGTGTGACACAGTAGATATGATTTTAGGGAGGTCCCCAGATGAGAGAGAACTGACAATTTAAGGATTTAAAGACTTTAATACCAAAAAATACTATTACTGCATCAAAAGTAATCAAACTGTACTATAAAAACAAGTCAAACATTAGCGGAATTGCCAAATAATAAGAAATGGCTGTGAAAATAGCCGATCTATATTAGCCGATTGTAGATTGGCTATTTTCACAATATTACAAGTCCAAGTGCCTACCGGGGGGGTCCACAGTTCAAATATGATTATTTTGGGGCGTCGTGGCTAAAAAAAAAAAACTACTGGATTAGGGGACATCAAGATCCATGCAGCTACTTCGGAATAATTTAGTTTGCGTTAACAACCCAATATGGTTAAGCATTGCTGAGGCAGTATTCTGTCGTAAGAAAATGAACTGGTGTCCTTATTTCAGGTCAGATGTATTTCATTCTGACTGACCTAATATTAGCTAGACTATTATGGCGTTGTCATGCCTCATGACTTGAATGAGTCCTACCAATATTAAACTGGTTATGGCAGTTACAGATGCCAACTTCATGATCTGTTGACCTAGCTACATTGGTGTTCAAAAGATAAATGTAATACTGTTGTCTTGCCATGTGTATGCACACAACAAATAGAGACATTCTATTTGACCATATTCAAAGTCATGTCAAATTTCCTGTGAGAAGGAATTCAATGGTAGAAAAATCAGATTTCATATTGTAACTCCCGATGTCTACAGCACAAGAACCAGAGATACCCTTTGCCACTTATAATATAGAGCTATAGATCTACAAGCTTGCGATGCATCACATCTCAAGCTTGTAGATAGTCTAGGCTGTGGTTCCGGTAGGAGACACAAAGTCTCCTTTGTGTCTCCTACCGGAACCGCTGCCTACCGGTCTGCTGGTCATCAAATTATTGGCTTAGGACTGTGACAAAAACAAAAAAATATCAATGAATTCAAGTCTCCAAGGGGTGACTAGAGGAAAAAAGTATTTTTTTGGGGTAAATTATCCCTTTAAGCAAAGAATATCAGGTGTGTATTTAAAAAATGGACCTACAGACAGTATTTAGTCACTTCTAGCATAGGCTGCACCAGCACTCCTGTTTTTGGGTATAGAGGGGCGGGTGTATAGAGGCGCGGAGAGATTGCACCTGATCCCATTGGTTCACCGATCTGTCCGTCAACCCCCGCCCCGTTAACACAACATTACGAGCGACGCCCACTGCACTCTGGTTGGTTGGGGAAACGAAACACTTACCATACCGGGTACACCGACGCGTTCCTCCAGGCTTTTCTTTTTTTATCAAAACTAAACAATAAAAGCCTGGAGGTCGAGGCTACTTCTAGCATAAACCGAGCATCTATGTAAGACATGGTGGCATTACTTGGCTGGAGAAAATTGTTGTCTGGAATGGCAACAGTTCTCTCCAGCAGAGAAGACGAGAATGACTCATTTGAACAAATCATTGCCGTGAACGAAATCGTGTGTTCACTGAAATGAACTTTTTTTTCCCCCCCAGCACTACCCAGTGGGTCACATACTGGGGTCATGCTCTGGCAGGGGAGATGCATGATCAAGATGGTGGTTCACCCAGGGTGCAAGTAATGAAGTTCACTGGGGGGGTTGCTGTGACAACTGTGCTAAAAGAGCATAAGCGCTGATTGAAATACTAATATGATGCATGTTGTTTTCTTAGGCATGATCAAATTGGTGTCCAAACACAGAGCACAGTTGATCTACACACGCAACACCAAGGGAGGCGATGATGAGGAAACAACTACTAGCGACAAACCAGAGAAACCAGAGAAACAAGACAAAAAAGCAGAGAAAGCAGAGAAAGCATAAACGGGGTAAGTCATTGCTTGAGCAGTAGTGTGCCTGCATGTTTAACAAATTATGTATTGAACTGTTGAACCTTTAAGACCGGGAAAGCATCATTTGTCATTTTAAGATTTCTTTGGCTATTCAAAAATGGCAGATAACCGATACAAGCTCATTGCGTGGCACTCGGTGGCGTGCTATGAGCTTGTAGAGCTATTATTTTTGAAAAAACTTGAAAATTTGTGCAAGTCTCTGAATATATATATATTTTTAAAGTTAACTTTTGTAAAATATTTTGTTCCAGGGACCCCCATGTCTGCTTAAAAAAAGAAAATCAAATATTTGCAAACATTTTCACAATTTTTCAAAAATAGATCTACAAGCTCATAGCGTGGCACTGAGTGCTGTGCTGTAAGCTTGTATAGCTGCTATTTTTTAATAGCCAAAGAAATCTAAAATGACGTGTTCCTGGATTGAATGGGTTAAGACTGTAATTGACTCTTAATATCATTTTACTCTTTCTGTCCTCCAGGTTTTGCTGTTTTCTGGTGATGACCAATTTGTAATGAGAGGTGAATAAAAACTAAAAAGACATGCCTGTTTAGACTTTTTTTTTTCTGTATACATTTTACAGCAGGGGGTTTCCATTTTAACTTTGAGGACAGAGTTCCTATTCTACGTGTTATTTGCGTTCCCTGGTATCCCAGATTCTAATTTGGTCCCAGTTGGATGACAAGAATGGAAACCAGTGATACTACTTGATATGAGTTGGGGAAGCACAACGCACTCCAACTTAATAGTTGGTTTACGTGCACCAGTATGTAAGGTTTGAATATGAAAATAATTGAAGGAACAATGGATGAAGTGTAATTGCAAACAAAATAAGTCGCCACTTAAAGTTACTTTTGACCACTATGGCTGGGCAATATGACTTCAATTCAGTATCTTATAATGTTTCAAACTTACGCCTTGATTATGATTAATGGGATGTTTATACACAAAAAAAACAAGGATCAAAGGAGGTCATGAATGTCCACACTCTTTAAAGACGGGTGCAGAACTCAAAGTGGAACTCAAAATGAAAATCAAAGCAATACAAGAGTCCAAACACTGTCCACGTAAGTGATGTTTCAAGCACACTGCTTTTCTTCAGAATGGTCTGTCTGAAGAAGAGCAGTGTACTTGAAACGTCACTTAAGTGGATGCCGCAAAGTCATTGAAGGGAGCTACAATGTGCATTTAATAAAACATCTACTGATGCACAAACTTGGACATCAACGGTGTAGTTTCCTCGAGTCGCTGGATGTTTTGGGTCTTGCAACAGACACCCTCCTTCAGGCGACTCGACCAAGGCCGTGACCAAGGCACAGACCCCGGCCTGTGTCCCAGTGGCATGCTGCTGCCCCCACTGTCTCTTGGGGGCTTAGGGTGGCTCATGAGATGTTAGCAAGTGTTGGCGACACTAGGAGAGACTAGGCACTGTGCAAACTCTTCTATTCCTTAGATACACATTTTCTTTTACACTTCTGACTATCTGTACTGTAAATATTAGTTTAGTTGAAAGATATTCAAGGGGCCCGCGACATGGCTCTAAAAGCAGATTTCTTACTGTATGTTGTGGGCCTTTTTATTATCCATTTGGCAGTGGATATTGAATGATGTGTTCTATTGTCATTGTTTTATTGGTAATGTATGTCCAAATATATTTGCATATGTGTTTTTAAAAGTTTTTAAGTACAGTATACATGCAATTGATGTTTGTGGAATGGAGACCTTCAGTTGAGAACTTGCTGTGCCACAGCAAACCAGAGCCTAAGTGTACACTTCCACAAGTGGGGCAGTGAACGTAAGATATTTGAAACGGTATTTTAAACTGCCTGAAGTTGCTCATTTGACCATATTGATGGCAAATTAACCCACATGAGATGTGTAGCTTATGTGCCCACTGAAAATCACATTGATACTACATTCAGGAGGTTATGAAAACAAATTTAAAAAAAAAATCAGTGATTCTCAAACCTTTTCATGTCAAGGACCCCAAAAGTATATGTATTTGGCCACAGACCCCCCCATCTAAAAAATAGGGTTCAGGGATCCCCAGAAGCAAAGATTTGAGTTACAAATGGTGGCTTTAAAAATATATATTCAAAGATTTGCACATATTCACAATAAAAAAAAAAAAAAGGATCTACAAGCTCGTAATTTTGAATAGCCTAAGTCATTTACGATGACACATAGATATGTTCCCATTCTCAAAGGGTTAATGGTGTAGATTGTTTTCATTTTCTGCTTGTTTGTATAGGAGAGTGTAGAGAGACAGGGAACCTAGGGCAGAGAGGAGAAACAACGCGAGACGGGACATCAGGAGTCTGATTGGAACCCAGGTCCTCCTAAAGAGCATTGTGGTTAGTAGTAGTGCACTAACTGGTTGAGCGACTGGGCACCTCTAATTTAGAGGTGCCCGGTAGTTCTTTTAGGGCTCCATTAGAGGCCCTAATGGTGTAGGTTTCCTTATATGATGAAGCGCTGCATAATACAGAAACTCACTTAAGATGGCAATCGCCCTCAAACCAAATGTTAAAATGTGATCTTTTTTAGTCAGTCATCTGTCCACCTTTTTCCAACTTGGTCAATGCAGAGTTGTCTTGTCAGATTTTGCTATAGAAAATGATTAGTGGTTAATAAAGGGTTAAATTTCATACATTTGTGACCGTTTTATTATTTTTTTAATATGCTTTTTAGCTTTTTCTGCCTTTATTGATAGTGTACAGTATGGACAGGAAATGGGGAGATAGGGAGTGATACGCAAAGGTCATCGGGATCGGGACTCGAACCTGTGACACGCTGTCAGGCTGCAATGGTGCCCTGACCGCTAGGTCAGCGGTCAGGCCCTTAATAATCTTTTAATGATGTTCCTTTCAACTGCAGAATCTGAGATTAATTTGGTGACAATATAATTACTTTATTTAACCAGGTCAGTCCAACTTCAAAGAAATCCCATAGATCCATACCAAGGTAAATTCAATATTTACCCAGTCTGTCTCTATAGTGGGCCTACTCTGCTCTCATTTGATATCCAGATACAGGATAAAAATAAAAAGAACCATGCATTAAGTGTAGTGTAGAAAAGGTTGAGAACCACTGGTGTTGAATGCTTTTTGCAGTATTTTTACTCTGGACCTGGAAAACGTTGATGTCATGTCAGCAGGGGGTAGTACAGAGCAATGTATTTAGCAACATTTACAGAGTATTGCATAATATTTATTACATTTGATTTATTTTTATTATATATTTAACAAAATCCAAATACACCCTCACACTCTACCCTATCAAAAATGTCAAACCCTGCCTTGTTTTCTGAGTTATGAAATTGGTCATGGTTTATGTTTCAAGGGATAAAGGAAACCCTGCCTGATACAATGTAGGGATGCACCGATTATCGGTCGTCATGTCAATATCGGCCTTAAAAATGCAATATGGGTATCGTACCGATATCACAATAATACATGGGTTTTAGCCAATATTTTATTTTGAATGTGAAGCTGAAAAAGCCTTTTGTGATGAAAGCTGCAGATTCAATCAGCTTTTTTTTGTGGAGAAGCTTTCAAAAGCTTTTCAAAGGGGTCCATGCCATGGAGTACCGCTAGCTCATTAGGCAAGGAGTGTAAAAGCTCTTTTTGAAAGCTTTAATATCAATACAGCACACCAGGAACCAGAGATGTGTGCTTCATAGCTGACCCGGGGGTCCCCTCCTTTCTGGCACCCTGCCGCTGAATGTGTTTTCCACCTCATTTGGCATGTTGTGTTCATTCAATTACTATCACGATCAGAGTGCTCTTAATAGAAACTCCTCAGCCCTGTTTTTACAGCCTGAGTCTCCATTCAAATTCATCCATTAAATTCAACGGGACATCCAGACTCATCTTGGTCTTAAGTGTGAGGTGGCTTGTGTGTTTTTTAAACTCTTTTGTGCAGGGGGGGGGGGATTCATCATTCCTTTCTGTCTGTTCCAATGCACTGTGCAGAGAGCCACAGGCAGTGGAGAGCGTTATGAGTTATTGATAAGAAGGTGTCTGAAAAACGAAGCAGCTATCTTCACTGTCTCTCAGCTCAGAGCTCAGGGTGTTTTTTTTTTCTTCTTTCTTCTGGGGGCGTGGAAGACGCAGGGTAGCTTTTCTGATCGATGCTGTCAGATGTCCCTTTTGTCACCACGCAGCGCTACCTCAAGCAGCGACAGCAGCATGCACAGCCACTGTGACAGATGCAGCACCTCTGCCACCACACCAAGTCCTCTGGCAAGTGCGCCTGCGAGGAATGAAAAACAATTACTGCCCCCCATTATTTATCCCTTTAGATGTGACTTGTCGTTGATTCGTCTCATGAATGGCCCTGTCTTCAGGACACAGGAGGGCCACGCACATCACATTGAAATGCATATGGCATATGCATAACGGGTTATCTCACACATCATCCCCTGACAAAATTGGCTTTCTTTGGGTTTTATCGTGATCCATTTATTAGATTACAAATCTATCCATCATCTTGGGTTGGGGGAGGGGTGGGGGGGGGCTTTCTGATGATGTTCATAGGTGCCCTGTGGGCACTGAAGCAAACATGCTGTCAAAACATTCAGCCTGAGATGTATTACAAATAAATGGAATTTGGACTTAGTTCATGCACTGCAAAATCATGAGTGTTATTTACATTTTTTTACTTGATTCTCCAGGATTTAGCAGTGTACAATATATAATTGTGAGGCACTGAAGCAACTGGTTAGTAACTGCCTTAAAGGGATAGTTCTTTTTTTCTATCGATTAGTCACCCCATCACTGTCCAAATGGAGACTTGAATTAATGCATATCATCAAATTATTGGATTAGGAGTGTGGCAAAAACATATCCATGAATTCAAGTCACCATGGGGTGACTAATCGATAGAAAAAAATATTTTGGGGGGGGGTGAACTATCCCTTTAACACCTTGAACAGGTAGAAAACTGGCTTCAAGTAAGTCAGTGGCATCAGGTTTTTGTTCCTACCAAATGTGTTGTATTTGATAGGAACTTGTCACAAGAAAATCATTTATTTAACCAAAAGTTTGATTACTGTAAAGCTTGATTGTCTTCAGAAACTGTCTATTTTTTGTAGATTAGCCATAGTCATGTCACATGACATTATAGCATAGAATTATTTTGCTTCCGAAGCTATTTCTATTTCGTATACATTGTCTAGTTTAACATTCAGTATATCATAAGAGTCTGCACACTTACTTGGATCAATATGAAGAGTTTTGCGGCAAACAAAATATACACAATTTGAGGGAAAACATTCTTTAAAATCAATAATAGAAAATAATAAGAAATAATAGCAACTGGTGGCTGGAGTCCTGGGTTGACATTGTGGTACGACTACAAATTTAATCTAAAACAGATAATACAAAGTTATTGAAATTATGCATTCATATACCTCACATGACTGTGAAATAACCCCTATAATCCGACTACTTCCCTCTCAGCTGCAGTTACAATTACACCCCTCTGTCTGTCTATTAATACACTCCGTTTGCTGCTGTCTCCTCTGTCACACACTGACTGACTAACTGCCCCTCTTCAGGGTCCACCGGTTCTCCCCGGCTGTCACACAGTGGTGGCATCAGAAGGGCCAGCCAATCTCAATGTTGAAAACCTTTACTGAAGCCTCAAATTAGACTGGACTGAAGTCCTGGTTTGGGGCGGCGAGAGTGAGTCACTGGTGCACATGATGGCAGGGCGAAGGAATCTTTCAGGGAAGGTCCTCCAGTGGCAGTTAAGGGCAGAACTCTGATTATTCTGTGGATGTCTCCCTTGGAGTGCGTACCAGAGGCATCTCAGTCTTAAGTTTTGCTCCCAACTTTAAAAAAAAGTGATGAGCTCCTCTTTCAAAATTATTTTGAACAAATTAGACAAAGTTAAAATAAATTGCAACACTTTTTTTTCTATCCCCCAAGCCCCTCTTTCACTCTCTCTTCCTCACTCACTCACTCACTCACTGACCCACCCACATGCTCAGATGATACTGAGTAGCATGTAGAACCGGTAAGCCTTAGGCAGGGAGAGAGAGAGAGAGAGAGAGAGAGAGAGAGAGAGAGAGAGAGAGAGAGAGAGAGAGAGAGAGAGAGAGAGAGAGAGAGAGAGAGAGAGAGAGAGAGAGAGAGGGAGGAAGTGGGAGCGCCGTCTCGTGGGGTGATTAGGTAGGGGGGCATTTCCACAGCTAGATTTATGGCACACAGCTGTTGAGTGGCTGACAGACAGACAGACAGCCGAGGAGCTCCACTATCACTGCTACTGCTGCCTCAGCCTCGCACACACACAGTCCTGCTTGCCATTTCAACAGAGAAGCCACTGCTGTGCTTCAGCACACAAAAAGGTAAGTAAAGGTGCTTTTTTGTTGTTGTCTGCTGTCATTGTTGGTTTTTCATTGTTAGGCTCCTTGTGACTTGTCTTTCCTCATGCCTTTAACTCTAGGTACGTACAGTTGGTGAAAACTGAAAAGTGTTCTACTGTCTAAACTTTGACCTACTGTACTGGATCAGCTTGTCTGTGCGTGGTGGTATATTGTATTGGCTGACTGAGCTGGTATTTTTCTTTCACATGTGCCGTGGTTAAGTGTAGTTTTATCACCTTCTCGCACTGAAAGATAGTTTTGGACTTATAGGGAAGCGTTTTGGCTGTTAACAGTTTTGACCATAAATGGTCGACAATATTGCCATACAAAAATAACTTGAGAGAATGTGAGAATCTCAGTAATGATTTATTACAGTGTATAATGCTCATGCTGGTGTCAGGCTGGTCATTAGTTAGTTATGCTCATGCATTATACTGTGTGTGTGTGTGTGTGTGTGTGTGTGTGTGTGTGTGTGTGTGTGTGTGTGTGTGTGTGTGTGTGTGTGTGTGTGTGTGTGTGTGTGTGTGTGTGTGTGTGTGTGTGTGTATGGGGGGGGGGGGTGGTCTTTATATTTAGTCTACCATGTTATGACCTATTTTTAGACATGGAAGCATTACAGCACGGTGGAGACATGAAGGCTGCAGCTCACCACCAGACAGAGACAGAGACAATTATGAGAGACCGTATATATGCTCTTGCTTTGCTTTCAATCTATCAACCTCTGAGCTCCTAAGAGTATCGTCCCCCACCTGCCCATCAGTATTAAATAGGTGACTGTCCCCTGGCTAGCAATTTGTACAAGTCATTTTAAAACTTTTTAGTAGGATCGGTGTTCTCCAATAGGTTCTTGCTGGGATTCAGGTCGAGCTGTCTCTCGGAGGGAAGGCTGGAATCTCAATTACTGCCAAAACCCTGGTGGATTTTTAGGTAAGCAGTAGGCTTCCTCTCTGGTTCTACACGTTCTCATTTAGAGGTCACAGAACAGGCAGGGAGCACTGCTTTTTGGGAGGTTAATTGAGCGGGGCGCCCCAAGATAGATAG
This sequence comes from Gymnoscopelus microlampas, assembly GCF_963454915.1. NCBI lineage: Eukaryota > Metazoa > Chordata > Actinopteri > Myctophiformes > Myctophidae > Gymnoscopelus > Gymnoscopelus microlampas. Next base: position 30,013,544 of record NC_139945.1, read on the forward strand.
CCCTGGTAAAACTGCCAAACTTAATACTCTTTATCTCAGGAGGGGAGAACCATGTAATAATAGGGCTGGAAGGCCTTAGAAATATAAATGTGGTGATCTCTCCGGTGATCAGGTTGCATGATAATAAAACCTTTCAAAGTAGCAGTAGTGAGTTGAGGATTTAACAGGAAGAAGACCGTTACTAGAGCTTTATAGTGTACACAGGCCAACTGAAATATATTGTGCATTTATGTCCATATACTGTATCCCCTAGACCAGGGGTCTTCAACCTTTTCAGGCCAAGGACCCCTTAGCTGAGAGAGAGATGAAGCAGGGACCCCCTCTATATTGTATAAAATTTTGTTTCAGATTAACTTTTTTTTTTACTTGGTCTGCTCTTTTTTCCCTAGTCTACACCATACCTCTTTGCCAAAAATAGCAGATCTACAAGCTCACAACGCCTCGCGCTGCGAGGCGTTGTGAGCTTGTAGATCTGCTATTTTTGGCTAAAGTTCTCCTCAAAAAAGGGATGATAGGGTTCAAGTGGTTAATGCGAAAAAATAAATCATATCACACAAAAAGTGGTCGGACCCCGTGTAGTAACGCTGAGGACCCCTTAGGGTCCCCCCCTAAGGTCTCTTGCAATGGGGATAGCAGCTGAAGAATAACATTAACTACAGTAGTTATAATCTCGAACACAAAAAAATAACACTGAAGACTGAAACAACAACAATACTGTTCTGTTAAAGTTGGAAAAGGGCAGACAGTAGACAGTATTTTGGATCATGAGTGCCATATGTTGAAGATTCCTTCCTGCACACTCCAGTAGCAGCGAGGCTGTTTAAAAGAATGTTTATTTGGGTTGCTATGGAGGACTTGGTCTGTGGCCGGGGCTGCTACACTGAAACCGGAGCCGCAGGGAGAAGCCTTCACACATAGCCACCTCCCGGAAGGCAACGCTCTCTCAATTCAATTCATTTCAATTCATTTCATTTGAGTTTATTTCAGTTTGATTCAATTCAATTCAATTCAATTCAATTCATTCAATTCAATTGAATTCAGTCTGTGTGTGTGTGTGTGTGTGTGTGTGTGTGTGTGTGTGTGTGTGTGTGTGTGTGTGAGTGTGAGTGTGTGTGTGCGCGCTGCGTGTGTGCGTGCATGCACACACACACACACACACACACACACACACACACACACACACACACACACACACACACACACACACACACACACACACACACACACACACACACACATGCACGCTCATGTGAGCATGTGTGTGTAAGTACCTGGACAGTGCTACAACAACAACAACTTCACCATCTCTGTCTATCTCTCCCTCCCTCCATGCCTTACTGGTGATGAAATAAATGAGAGGTTTTTAGTTTCCTCATTTAAATTAATTGAAGTTGGTTGGAGAACAATTTCATTAACACCATAATGAGCAAATTCAAAGCTTTTTCACCTTGGTTCTTCATTTAACCCAATGTGCTGATCACAGCGCACATGCACAAAATGATCTGTGCATTGGTTGCTAATGGAGATGATTATGGTGAATAGGCTATGTTCACATGGACACTGATTAAACCACTGGAGCGCTCCAGTGGAAAAACAACCCAGCCGGAAATGTGTTTGAAAAACTGCCTGTGGCCGTGACTATGGAGTTATTGGCAGAGTTGTGTCACTTTACTGCCACTTGGTAAATAGAAGTTAGAATTTGTCGCTTGCAGAACTTCAATCCATTGTTAGGCCTATCATGCCTTGCTCTTACAAGTCTGATTATGGAATATAAATGAGCAGAGATACAGGGAAATTTATAATCGTCCAGCTTAACAAGGTGCCTCACCCTCCCACCTCACTCCCCTTCCCACTTTTAGGGGTGCTATTAGGTAGGTGAAGCTCTTTGGGGCAACATTAATGTGTTTGTTGGCAAAATAAAGGCTATTCATCACGTCTGGTCTCGCGACAGATCCTGTGGAGAAGCAGGCTTTGTTGGAGAGATTATAGGCTACTTAAGATCCTTGTATGCCAACACACTCATTCGCCGTGTTTACTGGGAACCGCAGGGAACGAGCTGTTTGTGTCCACAGAAACGTTTGTCATCATCAGCATCCCCATCCTCTCCGAAACTCATTCTCATGAACCCTAGAGAGACCCAGCAGTGTTTACTTTGATCCATTATTCCAGAAGGCGGTTGGGGAAAGACATAGCTAGTTGAGCAAGGGAAATATTTACTTTCATTAATCATTTTAAAGTAGCTGAGGCCTGCACCTTCTGTGAGTTATATAGCAGAAAGTTGATCTACAGAATCAATAGGCCTATTATAGTCAGGTCGCTGTAAAGCTCACCCTTTTCTGGTAGAATCATCATGGTGAAATCACTGAGGGATAGTCCGGTTGGATCAACATCTGTTAACGTCAAGGAGGAATTACTGTTGGGCGTGAGGAGTGAGTCAAGTGACTCTCTTTAAACATGACAAACGCCATGTTTACATGCCGTTAAGATGCAACATCTGCCCCCTTATTTAAATCTGCATGCCAAGGGCCACACTGGAGCCTCATCCGCTTGTCAGGTGTGAATCACGGCATTGCGACGACAGGCACTTTTGCTTAAGATATACTTTTACCATCAAGTAGAAATGTGGTGGTAAAGTATGTTATGAGAACAACAAGCGCCTTTGAGAGCCTGACAGAGTTTGGCAAATATTTTGTTTACTTGGTATCCTGATGTTTCTGTGATTCATCAGATGCTGTCATGTTGTCAACGTTTGTCTCTCTCAAGATTCGTATATCGCTTAAGGCCTGGTTGAAAAGGAAAGAAGAATTTGGAGTGCATAGTATTTTGTTGAGGCATAAAAATCTACCAAGTACCAACTGGGGAACATTTTCTTCCGGCCCCGTCGTGGTACTGGTAGTAGCTTTCACAGCCGTGGACTATTATTAATGATTATTAGTCAATAGAAAGTGATGGCTGCGACCCAGTGGAGCTGAAAAGCACAGAATGCGCCTCATACACTCAGCTCACACACACACACACACACACACACACACACACACACACACACACACACACACACACACACACACACACACACACACACACACACACACACACACACACACACACACACACACACACACACACACCACCAGTCTATCAGATGAGCAGACCCCGCAGGGCAGGCTTTATATTCCTGCGACGAAGTGGTTCAATTTCCCTCTTATGAAATGAATAGAGACATCTGGGGCGTTGGTTGGGGCTGGTGTTATGCCTTGTGATTCAATGTGGTTTGAATTGTGCCGTGGTGCTTCATGTTCTTGTTTTGTTTCGGCATTGATAGCATAGCTATGTCAGAAAGCAGTGGTGTAAAGTAACTAACTACATTTACTCAAGTACTGCACTTAAGTACAATTTGTGACGTAGTTTTACTTTACTGGAGTATTTCCAATTTTCAGTCCTCTCAGAGACAAATATTATACTTTTACTCCACTACAATTATTTGAAATATTTAGTTACTATTTACTTTTTAGATTTTGATTATTATTACGAAGCATACATTAACCACTTCAGCCCTATATACATTTCGGCCATTTGAAAATAGCCAATCTAAAAGCTCACAATGTGAGCTTGTAGATCTGCTATTTTCAAAAGATTTGTATACATTTGAAAACTTGTGAAATGGGACATTCTGCATAATGAGTACTTTTACTTTTGGTATTTTAAGTACATTTTGATACCAATACTTTTGTACTTTTCCTCAAGTATATTTTGAATTCCAGACTTTTACTTGTAACATTATAGTATATAGTATAGCATATACAGTAGCATTATAGAGTATTTCAATTTAGCAGTATTGATACTTTTACTTAAGTAAAAAATGTGAGTACTTTTTCCACCACTGAATATAAGTAGCATTCTGCCTCCAGCTACGTTTGTGCAGTTTCTGGAAATTCACTCAACTTTTCCATTGGTGCTCGGGCCAGATATGCACTAGAACCGTGCATGAGCTCATGAATGACGTACTATTATAAAGTGCATGAAAAAGGCTGTGTATTGAAGTGATACGTTGGCCATTTGAATATAATGTAGGTCCTACAGCTTGTGTCAATGATCACTCAATTGTCAACTGTTACATTGCATTATGTTTCCCTATTAATTAAATGTTGCTTACCAATACCAATTTGTTGACTAAACATTACAGTACTTACATTACCTTCTTAGTGGTTTATTGTGCTGCTAGTCTTTTGACTGTCAGTGGTGCAAAGTAACTAAGTACATTTACTCAAGTACTGTACTTAAGTAACATTTTTAGTTACTTTTTACTTTACTAGAGCATTTCCAATTTTCTATACTTTTACTTCTACTCCACTACATCTCAGAGGCAAATATTATACTTTTACTCCACTGCAATTATTTGAAAACTTTAGTTACTAGTTACTTTGCAGACATAAATTACTATATTATCAAACAAACATGAACCACTTTATCCCTATTTTATACATCATAACACGTCGCATCACGACGCGTTGTGAGCTTGTAGATTGGCTATTTTCAAACATTAATACTTTTACTTTTGGTACCTTAAGTATATTTTGAGGCCAATACTTTTGTACTTTTACTCAAGTAACATTTTGAACACAGGCCTTTTACTTGTAACAGAGTATTTTTATATTGTGGTATTGCTACTTTTACTTAAGTAAAATATCTGAGTACTTCTTCCACCACTGCGAGATTAGCTGTTCACAATAATGCAATATGGATAGAAGGTTTCTGCCCGACAGCAACATAGCCTGTCAGGGACGTGCACAGATAGACTCTAGGTGGTGCTAGAGCACCTGCCCTTTGCCCTCTTGACCAGAAGTGGGAAGTGCCCTTTTTGAAAAAAAAAGTTTTTTTGTTTCAGTTTACAGCAGGGGTCTTCAACAGGGGGTCCAGGACCCCTAGGGGGTCCTCAGAGTTACTACAGGGGGTCCGCCAAATCTTTATGTGATATGATTTTTCTTTTTACCATAACCACTCGAAACCTAGCATCCCTTTTCTGAGGAGAACTTTAGCCAAAAATAGCAGATCTACAAGCTCACAACGCCTCGCGCTGCGAGGCGTTGTGGGCTGCGAGGCGTTGTGGGCTTGTAGATCGGCTATTTTTGGCAAAGAGGTATAGGTGTAGAGGGAAAAAAGAGCAGACCAAGTCAACAAAAACAGTATAATTTACTTGAGCACCTGCCCCTCAAAATGTCTGTGCACGCCACTGTAGCCTGTGGTATTATATGGCTATAATCTCCATTATGTCTCAGCCTACATGTCTATCTCCCTGTCTAACAGATGGTGCGGGAGCAGTATGTCACCACCACCCAGGACAGCGGCGTCCCCAGGCAGGTGCCCGACCATGTCTACAAGATTGGCATCTATGGCTGGAGGAAGCGCTGCCTGTACCTGTTCGTCCTCCTGCTCGTCACCATCCTGGTCGTCAACTTCGCCCTCACCATCTGGATCCTGAGGGTCATGTGGTTCAACACGGTACGTGGGAACCCCGCGGCGCCGCTCACCGTTTACTCTGTGTTGCTTTTCTTTCTTTCTTTCATTCGTTCTTTCTTTCTTTCTTTCTTTCTTTCTTAATAAGCTCACCCATGCCAGCAATTTTTGTGTTTTATAACCTTTTCAAGTAGTCAATGTTTATCTCCAGTATGATCGATCCCCTGATGGTTGCTAATCACTGAAAATAGCATGTCTGGACCAAAAATACATAGTAACAAAAAAGAAGTACACAGGAGCCGAGATACAGCATTTTTAAGTAATAAGTTAACCAGGAAGTGAATGGAGCAGCAAATCTTCGGATCGCGTTATCTCTGGTTCTGTGTGAAAAAACAAAAACAAAAAGATTGGCCATGTGGCCATGTGGACCAAGTACCAATTGACTCAAAAATGTGTCCATGGCAGTAAAAGAGTTTTTTTTTTAAATGAAGGATTTACTTATTTTTTGCCTATAATGACATTCAGGAAATAGGTACGAAGAGTGGCTAATTTCTTCTTTCCTCTCTCTCTCTCTCTCTCTCTCTCTCTCTCTCTCTCTCTCTCTCTCTCTCTCTCTCTCTCTCTCTCTCTCTCTCTCTCTCTCTCTCTCTCTCTCTCTCTCTCTTTCTTTTTTCATGAGAAGCCATAATATACATGTTTGTCGCAGACGCTGCACAGTAGTGTTTGCAACCATGCATTTGAATTTTAAGAGGATGGTGGAATGCAACCGTGTTATAACTGCACTAAGCATTTCAGTCGTCTCAGCAAATATAGCTATTTTGCATGTTGTTCTCATGCATGTCTTGGTTGATCTACTGATTTCTGTCTTTCTAAATGATGGATGTGTTTGTTATTGCCTGTTATAGTGCTGATTCCTTGTCCTGGGGCCAGATGGCAACTGTGGATTTATGCAGATCGCAGCTAGATATATAGATTCATAACAACTACACACATGCAAAATCTCTCTCTCTCTCGCATGCACGCACGCACACACTGCTGCCACCAAAAAAACATCACGCTCAAACCATGGCTGTGTTTATATAGCACGCATGCTCGCATCCCTAGAGGCTATAGATTGCTACACGTTTCTCAGAGTTGCCAATTTGTGAACCCTGCTGTGGAGGTCTGATGATAAAAAACGCTATTCCTGACCTCCTGGCTAGCAGTACTTTTAGAATGAAGCCCCCCGGAGAGGCTTTTGTTCTGCACACCTTTCACATTGCAATGTTTGAGCTTTATTCTTTAGGGGCAATGTCAGGCAGTGTTGATTTTGACAGCACATTTTGATTTAGTCTGAAAGTCATAGTCTTTTGAATACAATTCCATTTAGTTTTAGTCATATTTTAGTCATCTGAAATGTTGTAGTTTTTGTCTAGTTTTAGTCGACTAAATATCATAAGATATCGACTAAAATGTGTTTTGGCGGTGCCTTGATGGCGCAAACATAAATGGCAAACATAAAATGACTTGTCTTAGTTCTACTGGATCCCTTCTCCACTCCCAAACATTTTAGTCTAGTTTTTATTTGTTGACGAAATTGTCAATATATTTAGTCTTAGTTTTAGTCATCATAGCTTAGTTTTTATTTAGTTTTTGTCAGTGAAAAAAGGTAGTCCACCGATATTTTTCGTCATAGTTTTAGTCGACGAAATCAACACTGATGTTTCCCTTTCCCTTTCATGTGCTTGTAACCTTAAAAACAAGTCTTATCTGTTCTTTGTCTTATCGTTTTTTTTGCTGCCATTCCAGGAAGGAATGGGACTTCTGCAAGTACATTCAGATGGGGTAAAGTTAGATGGCGAGTCTGAGTTCCTTTTGCCTCTGTACGCCCAAGAGATCCACTCCAGGAAGGTAAGATAAACAGTACATTCAAATTTATTTAGTCGTTATGACAATTCCCAATTCCCCCATATAGTCCCTGTCACTGACTGTCAACAGTCTCCTCCGATACACGTGACATCACCAGCCACTTCTTTTGACATGACAGCAGTGGTGGAAAAAGTACTCAAATTGTTTACTGAAGTAAAAGTATCAATACTGCAGTGTAGAAATACTCTATTACAAATAAAAGTATTGGTATAAAAATGTACTTAAAGTACCAAAAGTAAAAGTACTCATGGTGCAGAATGTCCTATTTCGCAAAGTTCAACATTTGTAAAAATCTTTTCACAAGCTCACAATGCGCCGCATAGCGACCCATTGTGAGCTTGTAGACCGGCTATTTTCAAATGGCAGAAATATATATAGGGCTGAAGTGGTTAATGTATGTTTTGTGATAATAATCTAAATCTACAAAGTAACTAGTAATTAAAGCTGTCAAATAATTGTAGTGGGGTAAAAGTACAATATTTGTCTCTGAGATGTAGTGGAGTAGAAGTAAAACTACTGAAAATGGGAAATACTCCAGTAAAGGAAAAAAATCCTCAAAAGTGTACTTAAGTACAGTACTTAAGTAAATGTTCTTAGCTACTTTATACCACTGCATGACAGTGACGAGTTTCACAGAGAGGACCACCACTCTTTTTAAAATGCCCCCCCCCCCCCTTACATCAATTACAGTTTATTATACATTTAAATTGCCTTGAAATTGAATTGATAAAATCTTCATGAATGGCGTCATATCCAGTCTATAAACGAATTATTCAAAATGAATAATTGCTTTATCATGTGCATACTGCATAGTATAGTTCTACTTGTTGGACCAACTGCAATGAGAGTGAGTTACCCCTCAGCCCTGACAGCCACATCCACTATTATTATTCATCCACTTGTTTTTTTTTTCTTCATTCTCCAACTCCAATTGCTCCCTCGCTTCCCCTCTCCCTCTACTTTCCGCTGCTCCCTCATCTACGCTCCTCTAACCCCTCTAGCACAAGCTAAAAGTCAATTTATAAAGCTGAATTAAGTAGTCAGACAGTCTAAACATAATGTTGACTCACTGTCAAGGGAGCCCGAGATAAAAGCTGATTGTTTGTTGAATCCATGCAGGGCTACACCCCATGTTCAGACCTCTTCCTCATTACGCTGAAACATTCCATTAACTGGAATATTTCTTGACACAGCTTTGTAGAATTAAGCCAAGAAACTTTTACGAAAAAGAATAGGGACTTGGCAGTGACTCTGTGCTGTGCACATGGCGATGCAGCAAGCTCCCTATTAACCTCCTGGATATTTGTGGTGGAAAAATAGTTTATGACAAGCCGGCTAGCAGCAGATGGGAACACTTTGCTGCAGTTGTTTACATGTTAGGGGTTTTTCTTGCTCATAGCAGCGGTTTCCCTTAACCCTTATTTTTGCCTTTACAGGCCTCGTTAAGGAAGCAATGTATTCTCCATTTATGGACTGACACTTTCACTATAATGTGTTCTATGCGTTATGACAAGATTCAGGATTTACTGTGTCATCTGACTAGATCTGAAGAATGAAGTTGTCTTCTTGAGTCACATTTCTTTTTGCAAGGCTTCTTTTAAACGGAGTATCTTATAGACTCTTTAGAGTACTGAATATATAAACAGACAAGATAGTAGATAGTGAAACTGTCTCTGTTATACTAAACACCTTAGCGACAGATGGGCTCTTTGGTTCTCGGGGATGGTGTTCCTTTTTTGTTTTAGTTTTTTTTTAACATAGGACATTAGTAGAAGGTTATACTGTGCTTTTATATTCCAGGATGACTCACTTCTAGTAAACGCATCTGACAATGTCTACCTCAACGCCCGCAATGAGAATGGTGATGTCACAGACAGAATAGCTGTAGGTAAGAGGCTCACACACACACGCTCGCATACATACGCACGCACGCACGCACGCACGCACGCACGGACACGTACGGACACGTACGGACACGCACACACACACAGATATTTACCCAATCTTAATAAAGACTTGAGATACATCGAGATTTAGCCTTCGTTGAGGATGTAGGAAATAATAATATTAAAAAAAAACTCTGCGCTTTTATGTATTTACTTTCTTTGAAGGAGAAATATTCTCCAATCTCGGCTTGCCTCCCGTCTGCAACGTGATTATACTCACACACACACACGCGCGTGCACACACACACACACACACACACACACACACACACACACACACACACACACACACACACACAACAGAGTGAGAGACACAGAGAGCGAGAGAAAGGGGGGGTCTGTTAAAAATGCAACATTCAACTGATTTATGAGGGCAACAGCAAAGTCACTCATAGACATGTCCTCCAGCAGGTTCCCGCATCCAATATTAACAGTGACATCCATTCAAAATCTCTCAGATTCTCATTTAAAATCCATTCCGTCCAACATGCCGCCTCTCTTAGCCATCAGCTCCACATTGTTCTCTATTATACACAGCGCCTGGGGTCTATGGAAGCTACTATTTGCTCGCCTTTAATGGCAACCCAGTGGGGTGCGTAGAGGACTTTGTTATCATTTAAAGGCCAACAAATGACCAAACTAATTACACTGTGTCACAGAGACACCATGCATCTTCAAATGATCATTAAGCCATAACCCCCCCCTCCCCCTTTTCCCGTCCATATAGCCCACTGACTCTGAATACAACCACATACGTAGTTGGCCTATTTTTCATCTGAAGTTATTGCCTTGATGTTCATCTATCGTCACCTTCCTAAACTAAAGTCATTGTTTGAGGAAAACGATATCTTTGCCATCAGCTCCTCATGACACTGGCCACCTCTGGTAAAATCTCCTATCTCCTAATTAAAAAGGATCATGCTGTTACCTCCTCTTTTAGTATAATGGCCTATCTCCGTATTGTGACTTGGGCCAAAATAGGCATTGTTTTTGGCCTAAGTCACATTGTTTTATGACTTACTGTAGGCCAAGAAAATGGCCTAAGTCTAGAGTAAATCAGTAAATCATTTGGCCTATAAGTCAGGTTTAATCCTATTTAAACCTATTTAAATCTCTTATGTTACATACAGTAACTGACAGACAGTGTTATTTTTATGTCAATAGTCATACTTTCTTATAGACATTTTGGGTGAAATGATTAAGAAATATCATATAGTTTTGTTTTGGATCAGTTTTTAGTTTTTTTCTGAAAAAAAATAAATACTTAGGCCATTAGTTTAGGAAGGTGACGCTATATTAATCAATCAATGTATTTATTTAGCGCATTCCCTATGTTAAAATGGTGTGATTTACTTAAAAGTAAGATGAAGTGCATACAAAATAAAAATGGAAGCCAGGATATAAATTATTTTAGGCTCTGTTTTGTTTTAAAAAACTAAATGTTTGAAACATGATTTCAGTCACACAGCCACAGTACCAGGTATGTTCTGTAGCATATGCCTCAAAATGTAATTGCATACCTGAGCTTTGACAGTCTACATCTATATTAAATAGATTAATATAAAAAAAAATACTGTCTGCGTGATAGTACAAATTTGACTTTTAACAGCAATTCATCCAAAATTATTTTGAGATAATAGTGGTAGATTTCAATGCTGCTTTCTAATGTCTTCTACTGTTGTTATTGTTGTAGAACCAGACAAGGTACAGGGCCATGCACAGAGTCTGGATATGAGAACCCTTGATGGCAACATGCTGTTCAGAGCAGATGGTAAAGAGGCTGAGGTCGGACCAGGCAAGCTGCGAGTCACAGGTACACGACTGCACTAATATGTAAAACTGTCTGGTTTAACAGATGTGCCCATGATATGAATTAAAAATCACACCCTGTGTGAAGGTAGCGGCGCCTTTGATACATTTTGTCATCGATATGTGTTTATAATGTGTTTATAGCCATGTGTCACGTGAAGCTTGACCAATCACTTTGTTGACGGGTCTGACCAATCAGAACGTTGACGGGTCTGACCAATCAGAACATTGACGGTGAACGCGGACAAAGTCAGGTATAGAGCAGGCTAGCGCCGCTAAAAATGACGGGTCTGACCAATCAGAACGTTGACGGGTCTGACCAATCAGAACGTTGACGGACCTGACCAATCAGAACCTTGGCGAGCCTGACCAATCAGAACGTTGACAGACCTGACCAATCAGAACGTTGACGGAAAAGCCAGGTATAGCGCCGCTAAAAATGTAGAATCAGTCATGAGGGATTTTCAATTGCTCTGCTTTTAATGTCACTGTATCCATGGGGACTGTGTGAGAAACCTGACTTTTCCAGTATAATATTTGTGAAATCTGAGTCGAAATCTAGTAACGAGTCTTATAACAGATTTTGTTTTTTAAGTCAATGTGCCTCCGTTGTTTTCTGTCCTCTGTCTCGGTGTCTTTCGCTGTCCAGTTTGTGTATTGATGATGGGTCATTGGCCTGGCACTGTGAGAGCTAATTAGTGGCCAGGACCGTGTCAGTTGATAGCCTCATTATGTCTGGGGTCATTTCAAGCTACACCAAACCAACAGAGAGTGGAGCAAAGGGAGCTCATTGCTAAAGTAAACAACAATTACTGTTAACAGAAATGAAAATAGCCAAAGCTAGATCTGCTATTTTTGGCTAATGTTCTCCCCAGAATATGGATGCTGGTGTTTAAGTGGTCATGACATTGAAGTTATATACAGTATTTCCAAGGACTGTCACCAAGGTACATTTTTCTTTATAACCACTTAATAGCAGATCTACAAGCTCATAGCGCGGCTATGAGCTTGTATATCTGCTATTTTTCGATAGCCCAAAGAAATCTAAAATAACACAGATGCGTTCCCGGATTGAATTGGTGTCCAGTTCCCCAGGGTTCTATATTTTGTCCACTCCTTTTTTTGGCTCTACACTGGTGTTTCTCAACGGGGGCGGTACAGCCCCCCCAGGGCCCATACAGTACAGAGAAGTCAATTAAGACTGCAGTCAAATGAGACGTGGTTTCTAAATTGTGTGTAGTTGCACGTTGTTTTTTATTGGGATGACGATGGAAGCTTGGATAGATTTGTAAGTGTTGAATGGGATTTGTAAAGGTGCATGTCTGTAAAGGCTACCAAAGCCTAATTGAATTTATACTCTGTTGTGTCATGGTCAGTGTCATGGGAGTCTTCCATGATACTGATTCTGCACTCTGGATCATGCTCCAAACGTTTAAAATGTGTGGATAGAACTATATGGATAGAACTTCGTATATACATTCTTGATATTACAAATTAATTTGTAATACCAACAAATGGAGGTCTGAACCGAACCTTTGGATTTGGAGAATCATTACACCCAAGGCGCTGACACATTAAAAGCATAATAGTGACAGGGTGTTCCGTTTGATTTTAATGTAAAATCGAATTCGACAGGCATTATCATGGGCACCTATACAAGCGCATAGCCTTGTTGAGAACCTTTCAAACACTGCTCTGCTCTTGCGTTCCTTATACATCAAATCTCTTCGCCCCAGAATAGTGGGTGCTGGGGGTCAATGCCAGTGGTGGAAAAAGTACTCAAATTTTTTACTTAAGTAAATGTATCGATACTGCAACGTAGAAACTTTGTTACAAGTAAAAGTCAGTAATCAAAATGTACTTGAGTAAAAGTACAAAAGTATTGGTATCAAAATATACTTAAAGAGTAAAAGTACTCATTATGCAGAATGTCCCAGATGAAAAAAATGTATAAGAATCTTTTCAAAATAGCAGATGTTACAAGCTCACAATGCGTTGCATCGCGACGCAGTCTCTCTCACCAATGACACATTCGGAAATAACATTTGGTTCTGAAATAACATTTGGCTCGGAAATAGCATTTGGTTTTGAAATAGCATTTGGTTGCTATAAGATAACTGCCCAAACAATTGCATTATTGTCACATTTTGTACCAAACCAGTTCATTTGGGACAACATGTCTGATTGGGGAGGCCCGTATCTGCCAGGGCTAAGGTTGGAGTAATGGTTAGGGTTAGACTCTAACTATTACATATATACCTTAACCTTAACAGATATATGCCTAACTCTAACCGTTAGAGTTAAGCATATATCTGTTAAGGTTAAGGTTAGAGTAAGGGGATATGGAATAAATGTAAGCTGTTGCAGTGTCCCTGAACGTTCACAAAACCTGTGTGTGTGTGTGTGTGTGTGTGTGTGTGTGTGTGCGTGCGTGCGTGCGTGCGTGTGTGTTGTCATCAGGAGCTGAAGGAGCACTGTTCCAGCACTCCGTAGAGGTGCCTCTAATATCAGGCAGAACAGATGAATTGCTGTGAGTACTGAAAGCATAATGTAATCTACTGCAAAGTATATTACAATGTACTGTCATTTGGAGGATAGCGTATAGGCCCTACTATACCATTTTTGATTTATATTTTCTGCTCCAGCAAATCATCCCTGGTGATAACAAAGCAATCTTGCTTTTGCTTTTCCAATACAGCTAACATGTGTTTAGTACGTTAGTGTTAAATAAATAAAAATCTCAAGGCTTAAAGACCCTGTAAACAGGAAGTAGGCCTATAAAGAGTATTATGTATTCACATGTTGTCAGACCACAGAATGATATGTTATAAACCACCCAGCCAAATTAGAATGATTAAGAAAATGTGTTAAGTATATAAAAAATGGTTTTAAAGTCATGAAAAATAAATTTCTTTAGTGGGGGAGTCCACTGAAGGCAGTGAAATAATGATGTTAGCCAGAAGATGACGATGCACTCTAGGGTATAGCATCAGAAGACTGGAATATTACCTGGGGTGTACCATGGCATAATTCGTAACTACACCAGTCTTCTGCCATCAGTGATTCTGATGACATCACTGAAACTCACCTGAGCGTGTCAACCATAGACTCAGACTGTAAAAAAGAATCGACAAAGCGACGCCATTGGTTTCTACAGACCGTAAATGAAGCCGATTGTTGAGGAATTTCAAATCCGCCATCTTTCAATATCGCGTCATATCGCGTTATATCCTGTGCAATGCAACCAGACCATTATTGGTTGGGTAGCTTGTCAATCAAAAGCTGGGGCGGGGAATGCTATTGGTTTGATGCCCGGGTGTATTTCCGGTAGGAGACACAAAGAATCTACTTTGTGTCTCCTACCGGATACATTAGCCGGTAGGAGACAGGAATCAAATTATTAGCTTAGGAATGCGACAAAAACACAAATAAATCCATGGATTCAAGGCTTCATGGGGTGTGCAATTGATAGAAAATAAGTCATTTTTTGGGTGAACTACTCCTTTAAACTAGCGACTGGAAGCATATAGTATTTATGACAATGTTTATTAAGGTAAGAAAATCAAGTCTAAAGTTTGTCAAAAACCCATCCACTTGCATTAAGATAAATTCTTTCTGACACCAGCAGGGGTAAAACAACGAAACTACAGGCCATTCATATGAACTGTCACTTGAACTCTCTTCCTATATCGATTCAATTTCAAAGCAGGAAGCTGTACCCTTGGTGTCAACAGGTGTATAGACCAGAATAACTGCTCTCAGCAGGAAATGCCCAAATAAGGCATTTCCTGTTTACAGGGTTCACTTCCTCTCCTTCATATATGTTACAGTAAAAAAAAAAACACGCCCGGTCTCTTTCACGCCACTATTTTCAACACAAATGCCTGTTCGTTGCTGGGTCGTAACCCTGTTTTGAAAAGCAGTTTATAAATAAAGTGCATTATAATGATCTAATTGTTCTTTTATTAGGCTGGAATGCCCCACCCGTGCTCTCAGTATGGAGGGCCCTAAAGGAGTTGTGATCACCGCTTTGAATGGGAACATCGATGTTGCCTCCAACATGGACATTTTATTGCAGAGCACCAAGGATGGAGTAAGTATTATTTCATTTGTTTATACTTCCTATTTAGAGCATCAATCTACAGTATATATTAATCTTCTATCTATCTATCTATCTATCTATCTATCTATCTATCTATCTATCTATCTATCTATCTATCTATCTATCTATCTATCTATCTATCTAGTGTCATGATAGTGAGAAGCCATGAGGACAAGAAATTGGCCTTCCCAGTAGTGTTGATTTTGACAGCAAATTTTGATTTCGTTTTAGTCATAGTCTTTTGAATAAAATTCGACGCATTGTGAGCTTGTAGATCGGCTATTTTCAGAGCGCAACACTAACAATTTAATCTAGTTTTTATTTGTTGACGAAATTGTCAATATATTTAGTTTAGTTTTAGTCATCGTAGCTTAGTTTTTATTTTGTTTTTATTTCGATTTTGTCAGTGAAAAAAGGTAGTTGACGAACATTTTTCGTCATAGTTTTAGTCGACGAAATCAACAGCCTTTCACCTGTGTGACAGTCGTCTATCTGTGTGCCAGGAAATCAAGTCCCTGGGCCACATTTTTACTGACAATCTCCAGGATGATAGAGATATCTCTAGGCAGTGCCGCATACTTTATGCCCAGGCCAATATGCTGCTTCGCAGGTTCAGTGTGTGCTCAGGTCCTGTCAAGTGTGCACTTTTTAAAGCATTCTGCTCTCCCATGTATACAGCTTTCCTGTAGTGCACATACAAGAAAGGTCACATGTGGAGGCTTAAGGTGGCCTACAATGATGCCCTGAGGATACTACTTAAGGTCCCTAGATGGCATAGCGCCAGTCACCTGTTTGTAACATGTGGAATCCACACTTGTGAGGCTCTCGACTTAAGGCACTCTATGTATGGATTCATGTCTCGCCTGGATGAGTCCCAGAACAGTATTATTGAGGATATAGTCAATCCTGGGAAGAGCTGTCCCCGGTACACGTCCATGCTACGTAAACACTGGAGAGTCAGCCCCTACGTATGCTTATGTGCCATTTTTTAAAATGTTTTTATTTATTTGTTGTATGTACAATGTATCTATCTATCAATAAGTATCATGTCACATGATACTGACCTCATGTCAGTATAATTTCACAGGGCTGTCATCCCTGTGACAGGGCCTGTCATCCCCTGTCAGCACTGTGTGACAGGGATGTTCCCTGTGACAGGGCTGGTAACATGTTACCATGGTAACTGACAGGGTGTGTAACAGGGCAGCCCTGTCATTCAGTGCTATGAGAGGGGCCTGATGTGATGTGACAGGGCCTGACATCCATATACAATTCTACTTATAATAATCATACACTAACAGTCCAGTTTAACGTAAAAGCTTGATATTGGGAAATCAATGGAATTCTAAATTATATCAGCAATACAATACACAATAAAAATAAAGCTTACATTTTAATTGGGTGTGGGAGGGACCTGGATATTTGATAGGGGGCACTGCCCCCCCCAGTCTGTCTGTCTGTCTGTCTGTCTGTCTGTCTGTCTGTCTGTCTGTCTATCTACAGTATCTATAGTATAAATGATGTTATTCTTTCTTCATTTGATGCTACGGAGCTAATCACCTTATCTGTGTATCACACCTTTCCTAGCATGTGCACGATGACACACTGTGCGTCTCACATGGGGAATGACAGAGAGCACATTTATTTCATGTATAGTTCTATTCAGTTCAGTATGATTAAAATGTCCTCATGGTACTGTATATTTGAGCAGTGTACAAGGGTCAGTGTAGGTTATAGCCCAGTGGTATTCAACTAGATTAGGCAGGGGGCCACAATTGTAAAATAACTTGAAGTCGAGGGCCACAAGACCGTGTCCGTGGTTAATGTATGGCCGTTTGTTGTGTGCTATAGGACACAACAATGGCCATATTATGTCTATTATTGTAACTTATTAGGGCCTGCTTCATACTGCATTTATGCCTTCTGATGTTTGATTGGATCATTTATGTTCCAGTTCTTTATAATGCACAGGCTTTGATGTGGATATTGAGAAAATAGGAAGTAGATATTTCAGTGTGTTCTGTGCAAGGGTCCCTGGCATAGAAGCATATCTTTGTGAGAAAAGTGGTGGAGGCAGGCTGCCAAGGTGAAAGTGTTTACATGTTTGTATGAAGAAAAGTTGTTAACATTATGTTTTTGAGCACCCGGCTGATAAGAGCACAAGCTTTTATGATGTATTTCAAGAACCATCAGTTGAGAGTGTCAGAGTGACGCATAAAAATCCACTCAAAAGCTAATGGATGCAGAAGGAGAATTCTTTCTTTGGTGTAATGGATGACAGCCACTCAAAACTCAGAAATAGCTACAAATGGGTGGCATATGGTGTATGAAATGCATTCAAAGCTCACCTAATCACCGAATTCTAGTACATGATGTGCTACTGAAATGTAGCGATGTGGCATTTGTCAAGCTACCCAGGTAGGTGAAAAAAACTGATGAACTACTTGAAAGCTACATTATTCTAAAAGTAGTGAGAAGTAGACAACATTTCTAGCATAACAAATTAACCCTTTAACCAACCAGTTACACATTTCTTAATGGTTTGCGGTTAAATGGTTAACCATGACCATTTTGTTAATATTTGTTGTCACAGTCCCCAACTTGTATAACTGTGGCCCCCTGCCTAATCTAGACGTGCTACTACAACACGCCGCACAGCAGATCTACAGTAGTAGCTACATTAGGAAATACATACTCACCAAAGATTACATTTTCCCACATTTGGGTTCTTGTATGTACTGTAGTACTGGTGGATGTTAATTTAGGACCCTGAGTGAGTCACAAACATTCCTCCATTCTAAACAGTAGCCTATACATTTTATTCTTATCGGTTAATGGTTGCTTAACCATTATCAAGCTTCAGTTAATGGTTATGAAAAACCTTAAAAATGGTCAGTCTGTACAACCAACCATAATTTTTAATTGGAATATAGAATGTGTTCCAGGGGCCACAAGAAAGCTCCAATGGGGCCGTATTTGGACCGCGGGCCGGCAGTTGAATATCACTGCTATAGCCTCTACAACTATAAATAGTGTAGTTTGAACATACACCTATAGAATATTGAATAAATCGCCTCACAGCTAGAAGGTCCTGGGTTCGATTCCCGCCAGGGACGCTGTGGGCGCTGGGGGCGTGTCTTCTCCTCCGCGTCATCAGCGCCCATACCCAGGGTGGGGTTGGCGAAAGGGCCTACTCTGTGTGGAGTTTGCATGTTCTCCCCGTGTCTCCTAGGGTAGTTAATACCCTCACAAAAACATGTAGTAATCCTGGTCGCTATACCGCCTCCCCCATGACAGCCGGGGCGCCTGATGGAGGGGAAGGGAACTGGTTGGAATAACGTGTTCCTTCCACGCGCTACGTCCAACCAGGGAAACTCCCCCCTGTCAGGTGACAAGAAGGTCAGTTGGCTCTCATGCACTGAAGGAAGCATGAGCTCGGCCCTGGCCTCCCTGGCTGTGGGGGACCGGTGTAGCGCTGGTGTAGGGCTGGTGTAGCGCCCAGGATCACTTAGGAAATTGGCACCGGGTGAAAAAAATGGGTTACAAAAATCGTGGGATAAAAAATATTTAAAAAAAAAGAATATTGAATAAATAACTAGAGTGGTGTACATAGTCTACTGTTGAGAAAATATCTTGCAAATCTTGAAAATATCTTGCACTTTCATGTGTGGTACGATGTAGTCCCTATAAAGTTGTCAGTGCATCTCTACGCCCCTTATCACCAACACAGCTCCGTACATTTCTTCTGTTTTGTGATTCAAAGGACAACCGAATCTGCCCTTTAAAATGTCTTCATGTGTTCCACTGTGTAGTTGGTGTTGGACACCCAGATGCTGAAACTGCCAAACCTGCCCAAGAGTGAAGGAGAGGTGTCTGGCAACGCTCAGGGTCTGTACGAGGTGTGCGTCTGTCCCAGTGGCAGGGTCGTGGTGTCCAAGGCTGGACTCCAGTCCACTTGCAGCGGAAGCCAGGATTGCTAGATAAGACTCTGACAACAGAACAGATTACTGCCACTGTCAAACATCCCCGGAGCAAAGTCTTCTGGGAAGCAAGAGAAAGCACAACTCTTTATATCTGGAGCCAGGAGTCTGCCAAAGGAGTCTCAGCACTAAAATCATATTCCTTTTATATACCATGAATGGATGGATCGAAGATGATCACAGTGCTAAGATGCTTCTGGCAAAAGAAAAAGGCCTGTAGAAAACCAGCCAGCTGTCTGTCCATAACTACTTGGGGTGATATGGGATTGTCTCAGAATGTTCACACTCAAAATCACAAGTACAAATCTGATTTATTTAGCAGACATTTCACCCTGCAAGGCTTCTTTAGTGTCACTGTTCAGTAAAAGGAAAGAGCCTGGTGGGTGGTATTGTAATTGGCTGTAAGAAAAAATATAATATCAAAATAATAATAATAATAATAATAAAAAAGTATTAATAATAATGATAAAGATATGTAGCATCATATTGGTCAGGGGGATCTAAGGGATATTTTATGTACAAATGACATACATACTGTACAAGTACAAGCACAATATACTGTATAAGTGGCAGGTGTCATGTCATGTGGCAGGAGTCAGGTCATAGTAAATCAGTGTTAAGGCAAATGGGCTACCTGGAGAGCATACATTTAGAGGAAGGACAGTAGTGGTTGACAGACCTCCTTTAGACCACGGGAGGGGGTCTACAGGTAAAGATACAGAGAGTCTTGAGGTCACCACCTATTTATCCATCCTGACCTGAAGTGCAGCTTTAACCTTTTCAATCCGGGAACGCATCTGTGTCATATTAAGATTCATTTGGCTATTCAAAAATAGCAGATCTACAAGCTCATAGCGCGTCACCGAGTGCCGCGCTATGAGCTTCTGATCTGCTATTTTTTTTTAATCGTGAAAATGTGCGCAAATCATTGAATATATAAAGCGAACCTTTTTAACTCTAATCCTTGCTCCTGGGGGGTCCCTGGAACAACATATTTTGAGATGGGGGTCGGCGGCCAAATATGCATAATTTTACTATTTGACTGAATCATGTTGGAAATGAGTAGCTAGTGGATTCCTCCTGTATTGGAGGACTTTCCAGAGGTTCTGTTTTTGTACACAGTATTATGGCTGGGCAATGAGGAGCTGGTTACCAGCTTACATCCTATGCAATATCATTTTGAGGTGCAATAATTAAACTATACATATATCAAGGGCTTCGGTTAATCAGCAAAATGTCCAGAGTTAAACTGGACCTTAAAAAGAAGGGAATGTGTGTTGTATTTTGTCTTTTCTGTAAATTTAGTCAAAGTCTATAGTTATGACCTTCTGTTGCCAAGCCCTCGATATGTAGTATTTTTATTTGAGGTGTAATATGTTTTGCATATATTGGGGAGAAAAGCATGATAAGAAATATTAGTAAAGAGTAAACCCAGTCCAGAATCACATTAGAGACTGCTTTTGTTATGTTTTGTCCAAGATCCAGATACAACACATAATCTGTATCAGGTGTTCGAATTTATAGCATCTCACAACATATTGGATGCTATGCCACCCGCTCTATAGCGACAGTATTACGATTGCAGTGTTTCAAATAAATTCCTTTAGGGATAAACGATTGTAGTTTTTCATGTTTTTGAATTTGTTTCTGTCACCCTGCTTTATTTTCTAGCCTGCCTGCTCAAGTCAGGATTTACGTTTGTTACAGGTCACTGCTTACAAGTGTCAAAGGACAGTCAGGACCGTTTACTTTCTGTCTCCTACTTTACAGCTATATCTATCAAGCATTAAAAGATTATGGAGAATAGTTTGTAACTATCGATCAGTATGAATTGGCTTTCTTGGTAGTTGAGGCTGTAAAATATAGTAGTCTGCCTGTTAAATGTACTATAAAGTTCATGATTTAAAGTGACTATTATTATATATCTTGTTTTGAGTCCATGTGAGTGCTTTCCCCCAGAAAACGTATTAACGTGTAAACATTTTCATTTGTCTCACTGTCCTTTGTGTTATGTTACTGATAGTGTTGAAAAGTTGCCGTTTTTAATTTTTCAACTCAGGATTTGGTATATTTTGATACGATGTTGAATGCTGTGTATTTATTCATTTTACATGTTTGAATAAACAGTTTTAAGTTATTTTGAGTCGTAGATTTATCTATCTACAATCAGTTAAAACATTTCAGATTTGAAGCTTTGCATGTTTTGCATTAACCCAATAAGACCTGGAACGCATCTGTGTCATTTTTAGATTTTAGCAAAATAAAGTTAAACAAAAAAGCAGATCTACAAGCTCATAGCGCGGCACCGAGCCGCGCTTCGAGCTTGTAGATCTGCTATTTTTGAAAAATTGTGAAAATGTGTGCAAATCTTTCAAAGCAAACATTTTTAACTCAAATCTTTGCTTTTGGGGGGGTCCCTGGAACAACATATTTTTAGATGGGGGTCCGCAGCCAAATACATATAATTTTTGGGGTTCTTGCCAATTATGAAAAAGTTTGAGAACCACTGATATAGAAACATACGTTTTTTTTTAGAAAACTGTTGGGATTTAGAAGACATTTGTAGAATCGGCTTCAGGGGCCTGTTCCTCGAAAGGTGAATTAAAATAAGCCTGGCCTTAAGCCAAATCCAGGCTTGACAAAGTCGGGTCCATATAGCCTCGTTTATTCCGTTCCACGAACGCCAAGCCAGGCTGAGAAGGAGCGACGCAATAACCCCACATTTGCAAGACCACTTTGGTAGAGGTTTGGGTTATGTAGTTACCTTGCCATCATGATGTAACTCCAAAGGTGGACAAGAAATAAAAAATAATTTCTCCATTGACTAGAAATTGATCATTTAAAATATGCTCCTCATTGACTTACATTCAGTGAAGAGGCTCTTTTAAACCCGTAACTAATAATTTATATATATATATATATATATATATATATATATATATATATATATATATATATATATATATATATATATATATATATATATATATATATATATATATATATATAATATATATTTATATATATATATTAGGGCCCCCCATGAGAAAGATTTATATTCAATACTTAAAAAGAATATATGGTAGCACTTTACAATAATGACCCGTTATAAAGCATTTATAAACGTTTATAAGTAGTTTGTAGACTATTAACAAATCATTAACAACCTGTTTGTTGACATTCGTAAATGATTACTAAAACCTTTATAACTACAGTTACAAATCATTTGTAAAGTATTAGTAAGTAGTGAACTATTCATGAATAAGACATTTATATACATCTGTAAAAGATTATTAAATCATTTGTAACGACCCATTCTAAAGCATTTATAAACGTTTATAAGCAGTTTGTAGACTATTAACAAATCATTAACAACCTGTTTATTGACATTCGTAAATGATTACTAAAACCTTTATAACTACGGTTACAAATCATCTCTAAAGGTATTAGTAACTATTCATGAATAAGCCATGTATAATACATCTGTAAATGATTATTAAATCATTTGTAACTGATGTTACATAATATATACAAGCTATTGGTAGCTTGTTCATGTTTAACATATGCTTTGTTAAACATTCCTAAAGTATCTATAAATCCTTAGTACATGTTATTATGTGCCCTATAGTAAAGTGAAGACAGTTCATCATTTACAACTGTCTGTTAATGTGTTTGTTCATGTTTAACATGCTTTGTAAAACATTCCTAAAATATCTATAAATCCTTTGTACATGTTATTATGTGCCCTACAGTAAAGTGAAGACAGTTCATCATTTATGACTGTCTGTTAATGTGGACTTTCTCCTTACCTGTTGCAAACTACCTGGCTTTCATGAATGCAGACACCAAACAATTACTAGAATTATCATTCATGTTAAGCAAATGATGCGTAAGACATTCATAAAGAGTATGTAAACCATTTGCAGACGTTATCATGAACCTGAGCCTAGTTGCTTCTTTTGGGCTTGTTTTCATAGACCTGTCCGCTTGTTTCTTTTGCAAAATCTGGCAACACACTGATTACCTGCATTACACCTGCAGTAGCCTACTAGGGAGGAAGTGAACAGTGATGCAGTTGCAGACTGGACAGAAATATGTCTAATTCATGTTTTATGTGTTTTAACTGTCTTGTTGCAGGTGATCGAGGTAACATAAAATGGCTAATCTTACACACATGAAGTAGCATTATGACTAGGGGGTATTTTGATGGTGGCTGTTTGTATCCACAATGTTTGTTTTGATGTGTAGGCTAGTAATGTCCTCCATGCTTAGCAGTTTAGCTTAGCAGCTAAAGCTAACTTGAACTGGGAGGTGGTGACTGCAGAGGCTCCAAGCTGCTACTCTGTGATTCTGTTGTGATTAATTTCTTTGTTTAAATGTCAGTGTGTGTGCTGTGGCCAAGAGTTGCTACATTTTATATCTTAATAAATTGTTGTATACTTGTATACTATATAACGTTACTTTTGCCACTTTTTGATGTCACATGTTTTACTAATCACTGTTAAACATGAAATAATAATGCATAGTCTTCACTTTACAACAAGGCCCATGATAACGTTAGCAAATGGTCAACACACTCTTTACGAATGTCTTACGAATCATATATTAAACATGAAAGATAATTCTAGTAATTGTTTGGCATCTGCATTCATGAAAGCCAGGTAGTTTGCAACAGGTAAGGAGAAAGTCACATTAACAGACAGTTGTAAATGATGAACTGTCTTCACTTTACTATAGGGCACATAATAACATGTACTAAGGATTTATAGATATTTTACTCTACTCAGAGTCATAAGTTTACAAAATGTACTAAAGTACAGTGAACGTCTGTGCGGTTTGTCTTCATCACTGAAAATAACGTACATGTAAACTGATATAAAACTGCTGTCATGTGCAGTTGGGGTGAAGAAACACAACCATTTCACTCCTAATAATACCTATTTGATTTGACATCCTGACTTGCTGCTGTAGCTGAGGCTTGAACCTGTTACCTGCGGCTCACTAGTCAGTGACTCTATCCATTCACCTACAGCTGTTTCCTTGGAATCTGTGGTTCTGAAACGTTTTGTTGTCAACCCCCCAAATTGACATGTATTTGGGCAGTGGACCCCAATGTGAAAAGATGTAGTGTCAGGGCCCCCCATGAAAAAGATTTATATTTATGCTGTAACACATTTTTTTAAAGTTATTTGTCTTGTTTGTTGTTCAAGTCAAAGCACCAGGAAGGCTGTACTTGTCAGCCATCTGTTAGCTCAATGGGTTGAGACGCAGTATTCATGATCCAGAGGCCATGAGTTCAAATCCCATTGATGTCTTTCCTATGATTCTTTCCTTTGCAGACTGGCTTCCAGAAGATCAACTGAAAACTACCAGGAAGGCTATATTTGTCATCCAACTGTTAGCTCAATGGGTTGAGACGCAGTATACATGATCCAGAGGCCATGAGTTCAAATCCCATTGATGTCTTTCCTATGATTCTTTCCTTTGCAGACTGGCTTCCAGAAGATCAACTGAAAACTACCAGGAAGGCCGTACTTGTCAGCCATCTGTTAGCTCAATGGGTTGAGACGCAGTATTCACGATCCAGAGGCCATGAGTTCAAATCCCATTGATGTCTTTCCTATGATTCTTTCCTTTGCAGACTGGCTTCCAGAAGATCAACTGAAAACTACCAGGAAGGCTGTACTTGTCAGCCATCTGTTAGCTCAATGGGTTGAGACGCAGTATTCATGATCCAGAGGCCATGAGTTCAAATCCCATTGATGTCTTTCCTATGATTCTTTCCTTTGCAGACTGGCTTCCAGAAGATCAACTGAAAACTACCAGGAAGGCTGTACTTGTCAGCCATCTGTTAGCTCAATGGGTTGAGACGCAGTATTCAAGATCCAGAGGCCATGAGTTCAAATCCCATTGATGTCTTTCCTTTGCAGACTGGCTTCCAGAAGATCAACTGAAATCTACCAGGAAGGCTGTACTTGTCAGCCATCTGTTAACTCAATGGGTTGAGATGCAGTATACATGATCCAGAGGCCATGAGTTCAAATCCCACTGGTGTCTTTACTGTGATGCTTCCCTTTGCAGACTAACTTCTAGAAAAACAAGTTAAAACCACCAGAAAACCTGTAACTCTCAGCCAACAGCATAGCTCAACTGATAAAGCGTCTGTCCAATAACATGACTTGACTTAACTTGACTTGAGTGGGTTTGATTCCCACTCGAGTCAAGTGTCCCCGGTAACTTGGGGCAACAGATAAATTGACTGATATCCTCAGTGATGCTTCCCTTTGCAGACTAACTTCTAGAAAAACAAGTTAAAACCACCAGGAAACCTGTAACTCTCAGCCAACAGCATAGCTCAACTGGTAGAGCGTCTGTCCAATAACATGACTTGACTTAACTTGACTTGACTTGTGTGGGTTCGATTCCCACTTGAGTCAAGTGTCCCCGGTATCTTGGGGCAACGGATAAATTGACTGATATCCTTCGTGATGTCAAAAACACATCCGTAGAATAACTCCTACAAGTTATTCTACGGATATCAGTCAATTTATCCGTTGCCCCAAGTTACCTGGGACACTTGACTAGAGTGGGAATCGAACCCACTCAAGTCAAGTCAAGTCATGTTATTGGACAGACGCTCTACCAGTCGAGCTATGCTGTTGGCTGAGAGTTACAGGTTTCCTGGTGGTTTTAACTTGTTTTCTAGAAGTTAGTCTGCAAAGGGAAGCATCACGAAGGATATCAGTCAATTTATCCGTTGCCCCAAGATACCGGGGACACTTGACTCGAGTGGGAATCGAACCCACTCAAGTCAAGTCAAGTTAAGTCAAGTCATGTTATTGGACAGACGCTCTACCAGTTGAGCTATGCTGTTGGCTGAGAGTTACAGGTTTTCTGGTGGTTTTAACTTGTTTTTCTAGAAGTTAGTCTGCAAAGGGAAGCATCACAGTAAAGACACCAGTGGGATTTGAACTCATGGCCTCTGGATCATGTATACTGCGTCTCAACCCATTGAGTTAACAGATGGCTGACAAGTACAGCCTTCCTGGTAGATTTCAGTTGATCTTCTGGAAGCCAGTCTGCAAAGGAAAGACATCAATGGGATTTGAACTCATGGCCTCTGGATCTTAAATACTGCGTCTCAACCCATTGAGCTAACAGATGGCTGACAAGTACAGCCTTCCTGGTAGTTTTCAGTTGATCTTCTGGAAGCCAGTCTGCAAAGGAAAGAATCATAGGAAAGACATCAATGGGATTTGAACTCATGGCCTCTGGATCATGAATACTGCGTCTCAACCCATTGAGCTAACAGATGGCTGACAAGTACAGCCTTCCTGGTAGTTTTCAGTTGATCTTCTGGAAGCCAGTCTGCAAAGGAAAGAATCATAGGAAAGACATCAATGGGATTTGAACTCATGGCCTCTGGATCATGAATACTGCGTCTCAACCCATTGAGCTAACAGATGGCTGACAAGTACAGCCTTCCTGGTAGTTTTCAGTTGATCTTCTGGAAGCCAGTCTGCAAAGGAAAGAATCATAGGAAAGACATCAATGGGATTTGAACTCATGGCCTCTGGATCATGAATACTGCGTCTCAACCCATTGAGCTAACAGATGGCTGACAAGTACAGCCTTCCTGGTGCTTTGACTTGAACAACAAACAAGACAAATAACTTTAAAAAAATGTGTTACAGCATAAATATAAATCTTTTTCATGGGGGGCCCTGACACTACATCTTTTCACATTGGGGTCCACTGCCCAAATACATGTCAATTTGGGGGGTTGACAACAAAACGTTTCAGAACCACAGATTCTGTGGCCATTGAATGTCATGAATTTCACAACATTGAATGTCAGCAGAAAAGTCTAACAGGCCATTTTGGCACATTTTTGCTCGGCGCTACCCACACGTTTGCCTGTGTTGCTCATTCCACAAATGCCCGATGCTTACAAGCTGTACCTCGTTGTAAAGGTGACTAATCACCAATAAAAATGATATATAACACGTTACTGATTGGTATTAGTAAAGGGGAGATATAATGGCCCAAATTCAAGTTTCCTTACATTTTGTGAGCGGTTTATTAACATGCATACCTCACTTCTCAGCTGACAAGCACGAAGTGAGTCCACATCACCAGCCCTACCTCCCACACCTTCACCGCAGCAGCCTGACAGCCAAGGTGATGACTTCTGTTGTCCTCATCCCTTCCATGCAGTCTTTCCACTCTACACTATTTCCCACCTATAATCTCTCATCACCAACATATGCTCTGCCCAGCACAACAACACACCACCACTTCTTTTGTCTCACTGATTCACATATATCGCATTACTGCTCATTACTGGCGCACACTTTCCCATCATGACTACACTCACCTTCTCGCACATTCTATGTCCACCCAAAGCACGCCACGTCTCCCACCTGCACTTAATCCTTTTCATCCAATGTGTACCTCATATACTGTACATGCCACATCACTTCTCAGATGCCGGTCATGATGCCACACCACAACGCCAGCTTCACACCCCTTCATTGTAGCTGCCTGACAGCCAAGGTAGACTTTACTGCATTCCCAAACTTCCAGCCATTCTCTTCGCAAAAGCATATGTACAACCTTTTCCCTCACATCACCAACATGCACACAGAGGAACACTGCCAGTCTGTGTGTCTGTCTATGTGCGTGGCCCTTTATCGTCTGCAACACGCAGCCGTCCTTGCAATAATCACATCCACATGCCATTACTGCTCATTCCACTACCTCATCTCTAACTATCTTCACTTCCCAGCTCAACTCCTCGCAAAGGACACACACCCGCACGACCAGCAACAGCCGCCAGACACACGGACACGCACATTCACCCAGCCCCATGCCACAGGTGATGACTCATGCTATTACATTGACCTCCAACACATTCTCTTCACTTCAGGGACCTCTTTATTTCACATCCTCACCACATCACCCTCACCTACTTCTCTTCCACAGTACACCTACCGTGTCAAAAACACATTGCTCATTGATGCCTTTACTTGCCTTTCCAATGCAACAAATATATCCACCTCAACTGTCTTCCATTATTAGGTGCAGACCATCAACCCAATCGCCTCTGCACACACCTGCCTACTGGCACAGAACAACACCAACACCATCAACACAGTCACCACACACCGGAGCACGCTGCACACACAGCAGGCCCTTCTTGCAGCTGCCTCACAAGCAAGGTACTGCCTAATGCAATTCTCATTACTTCCACTCATGCAGTCCACTGTCATCCATGTACTACCTACTCTTTCACATCACCACCATGCACACACAACTACAGCCTGTGTGTCTGTGTGTGCGCGTGTGTGTGTCTGTGTGTGTCTGTCTGTGTGTGTGTGTGTGTGTGTGTGTGTGTGTGTGTGTGTGTGTGTGTGTGTGTGTGTGTGTGTGTGTGTGTGTGTGTGTGTGTGTGTGTGTGTGTGTCTCTGTCTGTGTGGCAGTGTGTGTGTGTGTGTGTGTGTGTGTGTGTGTGTGTGTGTGTGTGTGTGTGTGTGTGTGTGTGTGTGTGTGTGTGTGTGTGTGTGTGTGTGTGTGTGTGTGTGTGTGTCTGTGTGTCTGTGTCTCTCTGTCACACAGAGTGTCTGTGTTTCACTCTATTGTCTGCACGACACAGACGTCCTTGCGCACATCTGTTGTCCTCAGGTGGACGTCCTCTGCTGTTGCATTGGCCTTCACATCACACTCTTTGCCCTCATTGCCTTTCACCTTCACATTGCTTCACCTCCACAAACAGCACCACACACTATATACACCGCAACATACATGTGTGTGCAATTCTTTCCTTCTCCACCCCTCATTCCTATGTACATCTTCACACTGAACACTAGCTACCTACTACACCAGCCCCCAATATCTATCACTTACATCACACAGACTGCCTTACTGCCAATTCACACACCTCTCATCCACACTGCATAATTGCTCCTCACACTACTTCATAGCCAACTGTCTTCACTTCTCAGCTCAACTCCTCGCAAAGAACACACGCTGCCAGCAGCACCAACCACAGCCCAACACACCGAGACGCTCCTTGAGACTTTTGCGCCAGGCTGCAGCCACAGCACAACCTTCCTTGCAGCTGTCTCCCAAACAAACACTCATGCTCTTCTCCACTCTTGCACACATTCTCTCCACTGCACTGTCATACACCCTATACTCACACACCACATACATGCACACAGTCTGGGTATGTGTCTCCCTGTGCATTGCGTGTGTGCGTGTGTGTGTGTGCATGTTCTGTCTGCAACACACAGCCCTCTTTACCCTTATCTCTGCTCCTCAGTTGCCCCTCCTCTGCACTTCCATGCACTTCACATTCCACATGACGGCAGAGTCATTTCACACATGCCCTATAACTAATACACTGCTTCCCCCTCCACAAACAGCACACCACACTACATACACACCAACATGCAACGCCTGCATGTACTACTCTCTCCACCCACACCCCTATCTACATTTGCCTGCCAAAGGGCCTGACCGTGCAATGGTATCTGCTGAAGCGGATGGTGTCCAACCGGCACGTGATGAGATTCGCGAGTATGTGGACATGCGGTCAGTTGGATCCAGTGAGGCCTGCTGGAAACTCTTCTCCTTCAACATATCAAAGAACCACCCTCCTGTCAAAGCCCTCCGCCTGCATCTGAAAGAGCAGCAGCAAGTCTATTTTGCCCATGGTCATGAGGAGACTGTGGTGCAGCAGGAGAGGGCCACAGAGTTGACTGCTTTCTTCGACAACAATGACAAACAGAAAGCCCTCGCAGGTCCACACTTCGACCCTACAACCATGCCGCGCTATGTTGACATGCCTCAGAAATACACCTACCTACCACAAACCAAAAAATGGAAGCTCAGAAAAAAAAGGCAGTCGGGTCCACACCGTCAACCCCGTGGCAGGCGACGTCTTCTACTTGAGAATGCTACTCCACCATGACCACTGCAGAGGGAAAACAAGTTTTGACGACCTCTACTCCCTCAATGGCAGGACCCTGGAAACCTACAAGGAAGTGTGCAGGGAGCTCGGCCTATTGGATGATGACAACGAGTGGGCCACTGTCCTCACTGAGGCTGCAATCACACAGCTGTGCCCACAGATTCGTCTCTTATTCGTCGTAATCATCCTCCTCTTCTGCCAACCAGCTGACCCCAAAACACTGTTCAACGACAACTGGTCACAGTGGACTGATGATTTCAAGCGCACAGCACAGCGTAGGAATCTCTCCTTCACTGAGGACCAGCTGAAAACCATGGTCCGAGTGGATCTACAAGCCTCACTCCAGTCACATCACCAGGACCTCCACGACGTTTTCCTGGAACCAATGACTGATGCTGAAAAGGCCACTGTCCATGGGCTGGTCAACATGGAAGACGCCCTCATCCGTGAAGAAATGAACTACGATGTGCGCGAGATTTCCGCCATTGTGGAGGCAACAATACCAAAGTTCACTACAGCACAACAACAGATTTACGACACAGTCATGTCAGCTGTCACACAACAACAAAGCCTACAAGTCTTCATATCTGCACGTGGAGGCTGCGGTAAAACCTTCCTGCTCAATGCCCTCCTAGATGCAGTGCGGAGTCTGGAACCAGGTGGCTGCATTGCCCTTGCCATGGCCACCACTGGCATTGCAGCCCAACTCCTTCACCTCGGCAGAACGCTCCATTCGCGCCTGAAAGCTCCTCTCCACCTCACAAAGAACACTACCTTGAACATCACAGCACAGAGCAGCCTGGCCAAACTACTACGCCGCTCACGCCTCCTGCTGATTGATGAAGCCACCATGATGCACCGCCACCTGCTAGAGGCACTTGACCGCTCACTCCAGAAGCCAAACACTCCATTTGGTGGCAAAATTATTGTCTTGGCAGGTGACTTCCGACAGTGTCTCCCAGTGATTCGAGGGGCCAATGAGGGCCAGATTATAGACAGCTGCCTGAACAATTCCACACTCTGGGAAAAATTCTCCATCTTCTCCCTCACAGAAAACATGCGCGTCAAGGCCAGTGGAGACCCACGTCTGGAGGACCCTCAGCCTTGGCGATGGCACAGCAAATGATGCCAACGACTTCGTCTCCATCCCTGAAAGCATGCGTTTCCACATTCAACCTAACACAGATCGCAACAACGTCGCAGAGGCCACATCCATGAAAGAATTTTGCAACACAGTGTTTCCAGACTTGCCTACCAACTACGCACGCACTGACTGGCTGCACGGCAGATCACTGCTTGCCCCTACCAACAAAGAGGTGGACACCATCAATGACATCATGGAGACCTGGATGCCAGGTATGGCTACCAAGCTCACCAGTACTGACACCCTGGTGGACTACCAAGATGTTATGCGCTTCACCATCGAAAATGACGAAAAATGCTGGTGACGAAAAAATGCTGGTGACGAAAAATGACGAAAAATGCTGGTGACGAAAAAATTCTGGTGACGAAAAATGACGAAAAATGCTGGTGACGAAGAAATGCTGGTGACGAAAAATGACGAAAAATGCTGGTGACGAAAACATGCTGGTGACGGAAAATGACGAAAAATGCTGGTGACGAAAAATGCTGGTGACGAAAAAATGCTGGTGACGAAAAATGACGAAAAATGCTGGTGACGAAAAAATGCTGGTGACGAAAAATGACGAAAAATGCTGGTGACGAAAAATGACGAAAAATGCTGGTGACGGAAAAATGCTGGTGACGAAAAAATGCTGGTGACGAAAAATGACGAAAAATGCTGGTGACGAAAAAATGCTGGTGACGAAAAATGATAAAAAATGCTGGTGACGAAAAGTGACGAAAAATGCTGGTGACGAAAAAATGCTGGTGACGAAAAATGACGAAAAATGCTGGTGACGAAAAAATGCTGGTGACGAAAAATGACGAAAAATGCTGGTGACGAAAAAATGCTGGTGACGAAAAATGACGAAAAATGCTGGTGACGAAAACATGCTGGTGACGAAAAATGACGAAAAATGCTGGTGACGAAAAATGCTGGTGACGAAAAATGATGAAAAATGCTGGTGACGAAAAAATGCTGGTGACGAAAAATGACGAAAAATGCTGGTGACGAAAAATGACGAAAAATGCTGGTGACGAAAAAATGCTGGTGACGAAAAAATGCTGGTGACGAAAAATGCTGGAGACGAAAAATGACGAAAAATGCTGGTGACGAAAAAATGCTGGTGACGAAAAATGACGAAAAATGCTGGTGACGAAAAATGCCGAAAAATGCTGGTGACGAAAAATGCTGGTGACGAAAAAATGCTGGTGACGAAAAATGACGAAAAATGCTGGTGACGAAAAATGCTGGTGACGAAAAAATGCTGGTGACGAAAAATGACGAAAAATGCTGGTGACGAAAAATGATGAAAAATGCTGGTGACGAAAACATGCTGGTGACGAAAAATGACGAAAAATGCTGGTGACGAAAAATGCTGGTGACGAAAAAATGCTGGTGACGAAAAATGACGAAAAATGCTGGTGACGAAAAAATGCTGGTGACGAAAAATGACGAAAAATGCTGGTGACGAAAACATGCTGGTGACGAAAAATGACGAAAAATGCTGGTGACGAAAAATGCTGGTGACGAAAAAATGCTGGTGACGAAAAATGACGAAAAATGCTGGTGACGAAAAAATGCTGGTGACGAAAAATGACGAAAAATGCTGGTGACAAAAAATGACGAGAAATGCTGGTGACGAAAAAATGCTGGTGACGAAAAATGACGAAAAATGCTGGTGACGAAAAAATGCTGGTGACGAAAAATGCTGGTGACGAAAAATGACGAAAAATGCTGGTGACGAAAAAATGCTGGTGACGAAAAATGATGAAAAATGCTGGTGACGAAAAATGACGAAAAATGCTGGTGACGAAAAAATGCTGGTGACGAAAAATGATGAAAAATGCTGGTGACGAAAAGTGACGAAAAATAATGGTGACGAAAAAATGCTGGTGACGAAAAATGACGAAAACTGCTGGTGACGAAAAAATGCTGGCGACGAAAAATGACGAAAAATGCTGGTGACGAAAAAATGCTGGTGACGAAAAATGACGAAAAATGCTGGTGACGGAAAAATGCTGGTGACGAAAAATGACGAAAAATGCTGGTGACGAAAAATGCTGGTGACGAAAAATGACGAAAAAATGCTGGTGACGAAAAATGACGAAAAATGCTGGTGACGAAAAATGACGAAAAATGCTGGTGACGAAAAAATGCTGGTGACGAAAAATGCTGGTGACGAAAAATGACGAAAAATGCTGGTGACGAAAAAATGACGAAAAATGCTGGTGACGAAAAAATGCTGGTGACGAAAAATGCTGGTGACGAAAAATGACGAAAAATGCTGGTGACGAAAAATGCTGGTGACGAAAAAATGCTGGTGACGAAAAATGACGAAAAATGCTGGTGACGAAAAAATGCTGGTGACGAAAAATGACGAAAAATGCTGGTGACGAAAAATGACGAAATATGCTGGTGACGAAAAATGACGAAAAATGCTGGTGACGAAAAATGACGAAAAATGCTGGTGACGAAAAAATGCTGGTGACGAAAAATGACGAAAAATGCTGGTGACGAAAAATGCTGGTGACGAAAAAATGCTGGTGACGAAAAATGACGAAAAATGCTGGTGACGAAAAAATGCTGGTGACGAAAAATGACGAAAAATGCTGGTGACGAAAAATGACGAAAAATGCTGGTGACGAAAAATGACGAAAAATGCTGGTGACGAAAAAATGCTGGTGACGAAAAATGACGAAAAATGCTGGTGACGAAAAATTACGAAAAATGCTGGTGACGAAAAAATGCTGGTGACGAAAAATGACGAAAAATGGTGGTGACGAAAAATGCTGGTGACGAAAAAAGGACGAAAAATGCTGGTGACGAAAAAATGCTGGTGACGAAAAATGACGAAAAATGCTGGTGACGAAAAATGCTGTTGACAAAAAATGACGAAAAATGCTGGTGACGAAAAAATGCTGGTGACGAAAAATGACGAAAAATGCTGGTGACGAAAAAATGCTGGTGACGAAAAATGCTGGTGACGAAAAGTGACGAAAAATGCTGGTGACGAAAAAATGCTGGTGACGAAAAATGACGAAAAATGCTGGTGACGAAAAATGACGAAAAATGCTGGTGACGAAAAATGTCTTGATCCCTCGCATCAAGTTCCTTCCTGAAGCTGGACAGTTCCCTTTTGACTGGGCCAGACGACAGTTTCCGATCCGCACTGCTTTTGCCACCACCATCAACAAGTCCCAAGGGCAGACCCTCAGAAGAGTGGGAGTCTGGCTACAGTCCCCTGTCTTCAGCCACGGACAGCTTTATGTTGCCAGTTCAAGGACGGGTGACCCAGCAGCCATGACGTTTGCCATACCGCACCAGACATACCACACTGAAAATGTGGTTTTCAAACAAGTGCTTCTTCCACATTGAGGTAAAAGTCTTGCATTCTTCCATGTGCCATTTGTAATTGCTCTACATAATTGACAATACCTACCGCTTCAAACACAAATCACTGTCTTCACTGTCACATGATCCATAGTGGACGTCTCACATGGTGTGCTTCCTTCCCGCCTTCTCCATTTCTCCCATTCTGCAGCCTCTGTCATGGATGACTATCTGTGTAACCTCAGCCCGTTGCAACTTCCCTTCATGGTCAAGTGCTCCTTCACAAAGAGGTACGTCTGCTGCATTGTCACATGTGCCATTTCTCATTCATCTACATAAATGCTGCTGACATTGACGCAAATTACCACTTCACAGACATTTCACTGCCTTGCCCGCACACCAGCGCCCGTTCCAGAGACCATCTCACAGCAGTCCTCCACCACCTGCAGTGGCCCCCCGTCAAACAAACAATCCACTTGAAAACACTACTATTACTACAGTTTTCCCCCCTAATCAACGTGACGATGAGCTGACTAATTGGTGGTTGCCAAAGTCGTTGTGATACAGGGATACACTTTTATCCCGCACTGTTCCAACAACTTCTGGCACCACATAGGTCACAACCCCCTTCTGCTCATCACACAGCACCACAACCGCTGTCATCAAAGTCACCGCTGCCATTCAGCCATTCTGCAGAGCCTCTCATGACAACCTGTGCCACCTGCCGGCCTTGCAGCTTCTTTCCTGGACTACTGCTTCGTCCCCCTTGAGGCAAGGTTCATGCATTGTTACATTCCTTTCTCATAAATCCACATAACTAATAGTGGTGCTGCTTAACACTTCACACACATGCCTTTCCTTTCACATCATCCCTCTTCAACATGTCACATTGTGTGGTTGATTCCTGGCTGCTCTTTCACTCCCATTCTGCAGGCCCCGTGTTGCCAATCTCTGGAACCTGATGACGTGCCAACTTCCTTACATCATGGACATCTGCTTCTTCCCCATTGAGGTACATCTGTTCCATTCTTCCATGTGTCATTTATGCTTGCACTACATAATTGTCAAGGCCTACCACTTCACACAAAAGACGCTGCCTTTACAGTTACATTCTCTATGCTGGCCATCCACATTGTGTCCTTCTTCCCGCCTTCTGTCTTTCTCCCATTCTGCAGGCTCTGCCATGAATGCCACCGATGGAAACTGCATCCCTCACAACATTCCTTCATGGGGAAGTACTCCTTCACAAATTAGGTACATCTGTTGCATTGTCACCTGTGCCATATCTCATTCACCTACATCACCGATGCAGACAATGCTTCTCACCACTTCACTAATACACCACTAGCTTACGTTTCACCTGTTCCCTGATGGACATGCCAGACTGCGTGCTTGACTCCTGCCTTCTCCTTCTCTCCCATTCCGCAGGCCCAGCTATGACAAGCTGTCGTCCTCAGCACGTTGCCACTGTCTGCAACACCTGCTCACTCCTACATAATTTTCTACAAATACAAAATCTTCATTCCCTTTCATGCAAATAAACTCCTCACTTCGTCACATGCAATTCCGTCTATGTCATTTATCTCACATTATTGCACTTCCTTTTCACATGTCATCACAACACATCTTTTCAAAATATCCATTCCTATGCAAGGCCCAGTAGCAAACAAAAAAGCACACAACCCCGCAAGCTATTCCGCCCTACGTACACACACACACACACACAACACTCACTCACACGATCAGGTGGCAATAAGGTTAGTCTGCAATGAGCCAATATTCACAACGCCTCTTTGCAAACAACAGAATCCCACGATCCACCTCCCTTAAAGGAGCATACATCCCATCTTAATGCCCACTCTGTGCTGCAGCGACACAAACACAAAGACAGACAAACGTAGGCAGCAGCGAACGCAAAGCCCCGCGCAGCTCTAGTAAATGGATAAAGTGGTTAAAATGTTTATGATGCTACCTTAACTACTTTAGCTGGGAACCCCCTGAAATCCCCCCAAGGACCCCTGGGGGTCCCCGGACCCCACTTTGAGACAGGCTAAGAGCTTGTAGCTGCGTTAGCATTTGGAACCGTATCCATCACACTGTCAGAGCTGGTGTGTGGACTTCACGTCTGATAAACCATTACAATACCAGTGGTCCTCAAACTTTTATGTTTCAAGGACCACCATAACGGGTCTATTTGGTTCCATTTGTACACTAAAGAGTTATAGACCTGTAATGGTCCATTTGGTCATCAACAATTATAATGATAATGAAGGATCCCAACCCTACACAATGAACATAAAGAATAAAACAAACCATATAAGGGTAAATACAACACTATGAACAAAGAATTAAACAAACCATGTAAGGGTAAATACAACACAATGAACATAAATAATAAAACATAAAACCATAAAAGGGTAAATACAACACTATGAACATAAATAAAACAGACAATATAAAATGGTAAATACAACACTATGAGTAGGGCACTGCAGGGAATTGAACCCCATCCTGGTAAACCAGGAGAACCACACCAGAGCCTTTGTTTTTATGTTGTTATTTACAAATCATGGTAACATTCACTCATTTACATTTCAACAGTAAAGTCACTTCACAATTTTCAATGTAGATATTCATCTATACTCTTTGTCCAGAGTGACTCACAATAAACAAGGTAAACACATACATAGAATACAATCACATTCAAATACAGTAAATGGAAGTTAAAACAAAACATACATTACAACTGAAATATTTTTTGTGCAAATATTACATAATTTCCAATGATATTATCCATATCCAAGACTAATGCTATTATGTAATTTTGACAAGCCTATGAAGTCATGACGACCAAGAAGAAAACAGGAAAACAATAACCCAAAATACATGTCAATAATTAACATTACAATAAAAAAGGAGAAAAACTAAAACAAAATACAGATAAGATACAATAAACTAACAGATATTCAAATTAATATTTGCACAAAAAAAAACTCTTGCTGACCTCCCTCATCTATCCCGTCACAGTTCATCCATTTACCAATTTAGTTTATCCACTTAACAAGGTTGCCATGTTAAAGGACAAGTCCGGACTAGAATAACAGACTTTTGTCCTACTTTTATTGATCCCAAATGACTGGCCATGGAAAATTCATGAACAGGCCATAAATAGGTAGCCATGTTTTCACTCCACACAAACTTTAAGGAAAACTCCTTAGACAGAGATTAAGAAAATATATTTGCATTTTATTTGTTCATGCTCATAAAGCGCTCCAAGTGCTAAAAGTGAAAAGTGCAACAGCAAACGTTTGGGTCAAAGGACCATTATCAGTGCATCGCCTACTGACCGCTGTGAATAATGAAGCTTTACCCACAAATGACAACACATAAATCCACATCACATACAGCGCCTATGGTCATATGTGATGTGGACTGACGTGATGAAGACTTACCTGCAAATGACTTATAAGTGACGTGAAATGATAAGACGAGACGCAAATCAAATTACGCAAAATGATACGAGACATAAATCCACATCACATACTACACTACACTACACCAGACACACACTATGGTCATTATGTGATGTGGATTGACGTAATGAAGCTTTAACCGCAAATGATTAGATCTGATGATATAGCACTGACGATGGTCTTATGACCTAAATGTGTGTTGCTGCACTTTTCACTTTGAGCACTTGGATCACTTTATGATCATGAAACAAATAAAACAAAAATAGATTTT
The DNA here is from genome assembly GCF_963454915.1 of Gymnoscopelus microlampas. NCBI lineage: Eukaryota > Metazoa > Chordata > Actinopteri > Myctophiformes > Myctophidae > Gymnoscopelus > Gymnoscopelus microlampas. Next base: position 30,051,918 of record NC_139945.1, read on the forward strand.
CTTAATCTGTCTATCAATCTTTCTCTTTTTCCTTTAAGTTTCCTACATTTTTTAAAAATAAAACACTTACAGAAATAAAAAGTTCTCATATTTCAAAAGAACCTCATACATTTAAGGCAACAAATGGACCCTGGTCCGTTGTTTCCCAAGTTATGGGTCGGGACTCAATGGTGGGTCGTGGACACATTTTCTTGGGTCATGAGTAAATACCCCCTCCCCCCCCCCAAACCTGTTAATAAAGTATTCAATCAAATCAAAGATCTACAACATCAAAACATAACCCTATCGATTAACGCTCTGTACATGAGCAAAATGTAGTTCACAATTAAGATTGCTTTTAAAGGAAAAACTATTTTATTCAACACTTTTTAAAGCTCTGTGGATTTTTTGTTTTACTTCTTTTTTTTTTTATGACAACCTGATAATGCATTTAATCATCGGGTAAACAATACATCATATTTTTATCAAAAAAACAAAGCAAAAATATCCACAGAACTTACAAGTGTGAAATACAATCTTGACTCTTCCAAACAAAAACATTTAGAAATTTGTAATAATTTAATCATTACAGACCATAAATGTGAAGCCATGTTAACATCTTTATACAAAAGGAAAACCGGTTGAAAAAAGACTCACTCCACAAAAACCTTAAGAAAAACACCTTAGACAGAGACTAAAAAAATATATTAGTGTTTTATTTGTTCATGCTCATGAAGAGCTCCAAGTGCTAAAAGTGAAAAGTGCAGCAGCAAACGTTTGGGTCAAAGGACCATCGTCAGTGCCTCGCCTATTGTCCGGCATGAATAATGAAGCTTTACCCACAAATGACAACACAGAAATCCACATCACATACTACACTACACTACATTACGGGCATTATGTGATGTGGACTGACGTGATGAAGCTTTAATTGCACTGACGATGGTCCTACGACCTAAATGTGTGTCGCTGCACTTTTCACTTTGAGCACTTGGAGCACTTTATGAACATAGAAAAAATAAAATAAAAATATATGTTCTTAGTCTCTGTCTGAGGAGTTTTCCTTAAGGTTTTTATGGAGTGAGTCTTTATTTCTGCCAGTTTTAATTTGTTTTTGAGATCAGTCAGTGAATATTCCTCTTTCCTTTTAGCATCCTTCATTTGTTTTACATGAATAAAATACAATATTTAGAGTAGTAAAACGTTCTTATGTTTCAAAAGAACCCGATACATTTAAAAACAAAAATCAATCAAAGAAATTCAATTTAAAATATTAAAATAAGAGTAATGAAAACAGCAGATCTACAAGCCGAGCTTGTAGATCTGCTATTCTCACTAGGTCCCAGGGAGACATCACATTTGTCTTTTGGGTCTCGAGCTAAAACGTTATGAAAATCTTTACACTTAAATGTTTACATTCCAGTGTGTTTTTGCCATTGCTTGTTTATTGATAATTTCAGATCCAGATTCAAACAGTGACTATTTTTTCTGGGGTCAAATAGTAAAATGAAAATGAATTAAAAGCACATATAAGAAGCAAGCAAAATAGAACATGTGCTATTTCGTGAAAACAACAAATCTAAGCAATAAATTAGAAACAAAACAAAAAAAAGAGGTTGTGAAAATAGATTTACATGCTCGTTGTGAGCTTGCAAATCTATTATCTTCACTAGTTTGGGTCCTGAGCTAAAAGGTTTGGGAACCTCTGCAGTGGCACAATGCCTGGTAGCTGTTAAATATAGAGCTAACACATTTTGAATGACATCAGTTATGACTGTAATGTTTAGAATGCAATCACACAGTTATGACTAATGTTTAGTCATACAGTGACTTAGTCATACAGTGACTGAACTGCCTCTTACACAGTGTCACAGTGGCTGCTAGCTGATGCCTATGAGTTCAATTCAAAGTTTCAATTTAAATGGTGCATTTATCTATAGTACCTTTAACCAAAGCACTTTGTAATGTGCATTACATTCACCAACATACTTAGCAGGGGGAGAGATAGAGAGATGAGGGATGAAGAGACAGAGAGAGGGATAGATAGAGAGACTCGTATAATTTACATCATTTGTGAACGATTGACATAAATCATACGAGGCGCATATGACGCAATGGCAGCAGCATTCTTTGTTTCATGTTCTCTGCATCAGTCTCAGTCCAGCATCAGTCCATTTTCTTCATTATTCTCCGGCCAAATGACGAGCATTGTACGCAAACAACGTGAAACGAAGTCCACATCACATACTGGTCATATGGTTGTATGTATTCGTTTATATTATATTATTATAATTATTATTATTATTATTATTATTATTATTATGTGATGTGGATTGACGTGATGAAGCTTTACTCGCAAATGACGGCACAAATAACGAGTAACTATACGTGATGCACATGCCGACATCCGTCAAACACCTTCACATCACATACTGGTCATATGCGATGTGGATTGGCGTGATTAAGCTTTACCGCAAATGACGCAACGCAAAATCAATTGTGCCAATATTTGTCAGCAATACAGCAACAGCATGAATGACATTAGTACACAACACTATGAATGACATTAGTACACAATACACAACATACAACACAAGCAACAGGAATAACCAAAGTCATTAAATGCATATGATATGAATGATGGCCCTACATCTCTCCCTGTTCTGACCTACTGTAAACAACGGCGTGTACCTCGCCTAGAAGAAAAGAATTGCCGACCGATGTGAATGACGAGCTATCCGCAAATGTCGTGAAATAATCACAAAATCACATAAATCCACATCACATATAACCCTAACCCTACGACCAGTAATGTGATGTTATTATTATTATTATTATTATTATTATTATTATGTGATGTGGATTGACGTGATGAAGCTTTACTCGCAAATAGCCTGAAACGGTACAACGGCAATACAATTACGCGAAACGACACACGACGTAAAGGACGACATGCATCACATATCTCCACATATGTTCATATGTGACGTGGACTAACGTGATGATGTTTTACCCGCATATGTTGTGAAATGACACAACACAAGACATACATCACATCAATGCACATCACATACGGCCCCCGTGTACGGTCATATGTGATGTGGGCTGACGTGATGAAGACTTACCTGCATATGACGGAAGCGACGTGAAATCAAATGTAATTTTTACCCGCATGTGTTGTGAAATGACAACACATACATCACATCAGTCCACATCACATACTACACTACACTACACCACACCATGGACTTATGTGATGTGGGCTGACGTGATGAAGACTTACCTGCACGGATATGACGTGAAATCCTGAGACGCGACGCAAATCAAATTACTTAACGCAAATGACGCGAAATGCTACGAGACATAAATCACACAAACGCTGGCCGTGACCCAATAATAAAAAAAAATGGTCCAGTCCCTTACATATTCTTCAGGAATGACGGGCATTGAACGCAAACGACGCAAACCGCTGGCCCGCCACCCGTTAAATTACGCAACGCAAGCGGCGCTGATAGTGCAAATTTTACAGTTAAAGCAAAAAAAATGTTTAGTTGATACTATGACAGGGCAAAAAAAAAGTTATATTTTTAACTTGATCAAAAATAGATAAAGCACAAATAGGTTTAACTATGTGAGTTTGCTATGTGACCAAGAGCCACATATACTATACCCTGTCACTATATTATACAACCTAGTATACATATACTGTACCCTGTCGCTATATTATACAACCTAGTATACATACAGTATACTATACCCTGTCACTATATTATACAACCTAGTATACATCTACTGTACCCCGTCACTATATTATACAGCTTAGCGTAGGCCTACATATACTGTACCCTGTCATTACATAAACAGCCTGGATACGTATACTGTCAGTACTACGAATAGAACCAAATGGACCAGTGACGGGTCCATTTGGTTCCATTTGTAAAAAACTCAAAGACACAATAGAAGGAAAAAAAGTTATAACTTTATTCAAGCAAATAATGAAGAGAAAAGAGGGGAAGTTAAAGTATGGAGGTCAGGCAGAAACCTTGTATGTCCAAAATTGTTACTTTTTAAAATGGACACAAAATAACCTGTGTTCCAATGGATCCAATATAATTATCATGATCTTTGCGTTGTGAGCTTGTAGATCGGCTGTTTGTACTGCTTTAGTATGTGACACTGTCACACGGTATGACCAAGTAAAGAAATGTCTTTACGACAAAACATTTGTTTAATATATATATATGGTTTCTGCCCAACAACCAATGATAGACCGTGTCACTACTATCACTTACCTTGAACAGCAGCCACGACTCAAACAGCAGATGAAATTAAAAAAACACTAAGAGAGAAGCAAATGACACCACGGACATCATTTGCTTTCTCTTTTAGTTTGCACAGACCTACAGCATAGATGACTGTTAACACAGTGTTAATGGGGCTACATGCTACCATAATGATACCAGAGTCCAGACATAAATCACATAGCTCCACATCACATATATTTGTACACACAAACCACTAGTGAAGAACTAGTGCAATAGACAGGCAAGAAGAAAGAAATGTGTTTGTGAAAAGAAAGATAGACAAAAATAAAAAATCGATCAAATAACTCAGACACAAAAGTAAATAAAAACAAATAATCTTGTTATTGCTTTATTAAAGCAAAGAATAGAGAAAAAGAGGAGAAGTTACGACCACATATGGTCATATGTGATGTGGACCGATGTGATCAAAGTTTTGGGCGCAAATGACGTGAAACAATAAATAAAATCACATTAATCGACATCACAGAAAGGCACATGGTCCTATGTGATGTGGACCGACGTGATGAAGCTTTACCCACAAATGACGCGATGCAAATGACGTGAAACGATAGACGACGCAAATTACCACATACATGGTATGGTAGCATGTAGCCCCCTTAACAAGCAGCAGCTGCAATCAAAAGGTTCCTACCTTCCTGCCATCTTCACTTACGGACGTCTACTTCTTGTCATCTTCGTGTTCTGTAAAGACACAAAAAAGAAAACAAAAACGTTGAGTTGAGCAGGCCTTACAGGGTGACATTTTGGAAGCCAAGATGGTCTGTAGAGCCATAAGCTGGTCACTGACAGGGCTGTGTCACCATTATGGCATTTTACTTGAGTAATTGTCACAAATAATTGTGATTAAGGATTTAATTGTATTGTACATGAACATTGAACATGTTTGAAAATAAATCAACATTTTTGTAACTAGAAGAGTGGGCACCCGGGAAAAGTGGGCACTTCAATGTGTAATTGGCCATTTCTATTCCTCAAAGTAAGTAATTAAGTAACTTAAAGGAGTAGTTCACCCACAAAATGACTTATTTTCTATCAATTGCACACGCCATGAAGCCTTAATTCATGGATTTGTTTTTGTCGCATTCCTATGCCAATAATTAGATACCGGCTAATGTATCCGGTAGGAGACACAAAGTAAATTATTTGTGTCTCCTACCGGAAATACACCCGGTCATCAAATGATTGGCTTAGTAATGAGACAAAAACTAAATCATGAATTCAAGGCTTCATGGGGTGTGCAATTTATAGAAAATAAGTGATTTTTTTGGGTGAACTACTCCTTTAAGTACATGCTTTGAAGATGCTTGACTGGCCTACAGCCACTGTGGGCATAAAACAATACGTTTTAGGTCTGATAATGATGTACCCACCCGTACATGTTCACATCATGTATACTTACTTAAAAAGGGATAGTTCACCCAAAAACATACTTTTTTTTCGATTAGTCACCCCCCGGAGCCTTGAATTATGGACCGGTAGGCACAAAGGAGACTCTTTGTGTCTCCTACCGGAACCGCTGCCGGTCATCAAATTATTGGTTTAGGAATGAGACAAAAACAAAAACATATTCATGAATTCATGTCTCCATGGGGTGACTAATCCATAGGAAAAAGTGTTTTAAACCGTTGGTTCTCAAAGTGGGGTCCGGGGACCCCCAGGGGTACTTGAGGGGGTTCCAGGGGGTCCCCAGCTAAATGATGGACAGGAACCAAATGGACCCTTATGGGTCTGTAACTCAGAGAGTGTACAAATGGAACCAAATGGACCCTAACGGGTCCATTTGGTTTCATTTGTACACTCTCAGAGTTAAATTGACATTGGTTTTACAATGTGAATTGGGGTCCCAGAGGTATAAATGCCACTAGATGGGGGTCCGTAGCCTAATGCATGTCAAACTGGGGGGTCCTTGAAATGAAAATGGTTCAGAATCACTGCTAGAGAGCCGTAAAAACCTTCTCTTATTGGGGTCCCTGGCTTATCTTTTCAAATGGGGGTCCGCGGGGTAATAAGTGTCAATTAGGGGGTCCTTGACATGAAAAAGTTTGAGAACCACTGTTTTAAACTATCCCTTTAAGACAGGGGTCTTCAACGTTTTCAGGCCAAGGTCCCCCTAGCTGAGAGAGAGATGAAGCAGGGACCCCCTCTATATTGTATAAAATTGTGTTTGGGATAAACTTTTGCTGCTCTTTTTTCCCTCTACACCTATAACTCTTTGCTAAAAAATAGCCGATCTACAAGCTCACTACGCCTTGCAGCGCGAGGCGTTGTGAGCTTGTAGATCTGCCATTTTTGGCTTAAGTTCTCCTCAGCAAAGGGATGCTAAGATTTGGCGGACCCCCTGTAGTAACTCTGGGTCCCGGACCCCCTGTTGAAGACCCCTGCTTTAAGAACATTTTGCAAATTCTTCATTTGCTTTACATTTTGGGAGAAACATTGCCAATTTAGCAAAGAGGTGCCGTCTATTCCTGTATCAAACACCATGTTCAAGTAAAGTCTACAAGTTTCAGAAACAACTAAAGACAGTGGCTCTCAAATGTTTTCATATCAAGGACCCCCACATGAATATTCATTTGGCCAAGGATTGGGCCTCTTCCTTACTTCCTTCACATTACCACGTTACCAATGATACAAATGAAGGCTCTGTTCTATTTAGTGTAGCACAGTGGTTCTCAAAGGACACCCATAACTCTGAGTGTACAAATGGAACCAAATGGACTGTAATTTGTTTCCATCTGTACACTCAAGAGTTACACACCCGTAAGGGTCCATTTGGAACAGAGCCTTCATTAGCATCATTGGTAACACCTGTGAAGGGAAATGAGGAAGAGGCCCGATTTATTTCCAATATGGCCGCTGATTCCAAAACTCCAGTTTGTGCCTCCTACCTCCAGCATGGTTGTGTGTTACAGTGAAATTGGTGACCTTCAGAAAACATGCGACCATCTTGTGGACTTCACAAAAACATCACCACGTCCAAATGTAAATAACAACCGTTTGTTTATGAACAGAGCAACTCTGTTCATGAACTAACAGCAGTGATTTACTTTGGATGTTTGACATGTGATGGACACTATGGACACATCTTTTGCCAGGTCACCAATTTCTCCATAACACTGGAGGAGGCAGAATGTTGAGGGTTGGGATTCGGCTTGAAAATAAAACCACAGACGTCTTGGTTCAGCTCTCAGCCGCTAGACCAGTGGCTCTCAAAGTGATGTCTGATACCAGTCATCAGTTACCATGAGTATAAACCCTAGGGTTTATACTAGACCGGTCACAATTATTAAGCAATAGCCTAATTGCAATTATGTTTTGCATAATCGTCATAATCATTACCATGTTAATAATGTTCATATATTTTCAAACATTTTGTGGAAATAGCAGATCTACCAGCTCAAAACGTGTTGCGATGCGACACGTTCTGAGCTTGTAGATTGGCTATTTCCACTCTGCTAATCCCACTATGAATGTATTTGTTGTAATTAAATGATGTATATTATGTGTCATATCTACCTTGTGCAACTTTTGTTTACGAAGCCCTAAAAGCCAAAAATAAATTACATTTGTATTCATAATGTTCCCATGCTCAACGTCAAACACAATTAAATCTTTCATCGCAATCAATCATGTGACAATGAATCGTCAACTTCCATTTTGTAATGGTGACACAGCCCTAGTTTATAATGGCCAGCAGTGGTGGAAGAAAATACTGATTTGTTTTTACTTAAGTAAAAGTATCACTACTGCAATGTAGAAATACTCTGTTACAAGTTAAAGTCCAGAATTCAAAATTCACTTGAGTAAAAGTACAAAGGTACAGGTATCAAAATGTACTTGAAGTACCAAAAATAAAAAGTACTCATTATGTAGAATATCCCGTTTCAAAAGTTTTCAAAATATATTAAAATCTTTTAAAAATAGCCGATCTACAAGCTCACAATGCGTCGCATCGCATTGTGAGCTTGTAGATCGGCTAATTTCAAATGGCCAAAATGTATATAGGGCTGAAGTGGTTAATAATTGTTTTTCTTAATTACAGTAAAAATCTACAGAGTAACTAAAATAAAGTTTTCAAATAAATGTAGTGAAGTAATAAGTACAATATTTGGATCCGAGATGTAGTGGAGTAAAAGTAAAAGTATTGAAATTTGGAAATACTCAAGGAAAGTACAAATCCCTTGAAATTGCACTTAATACAGTACTCAAGTAAATGCACCTAGTTACTTTCCACCACTGCTGGCCAGGTGTGATCCAGGTACGTACCGTGTGGGGCCTCCCGCCGCGTGGTTGAAGATAGCTGGTATTAATAGAGCCGCGTAGGTTGTATGGCACCACGTCCCGAGCACCGTACGCCTTGTATCTCAAACGGAGAACGTTCGTTGGCACCGTTATACGTTTCAGCTCTCAGGGCCTCGTTGTTGCATCGACGCCATCGAGGTTCCATCTTCAAGCCCCTTGTCCTGAGTTACAGACACTCTATTACCAGCTATCTCCTGATGACTCCATCCATCCTTTGAACCTTCCCTGAAGCATTCATACAGTGAGTCAAACGCTGAGTCATAGCTAGGAGCCATGACTCAGCGTTTTTAACTCACTGTATGAAGTAGATTTAGTCCACTCTGCAGAAGGTCACATGATTAACCTGCAAGACACAGATATACACCAACATTACATTTAATATATTGTATAATAACAATAATAATAGAAAATACAGTTTTTAAGTAGGCTATAGTGCAGGGGTGATACAACTTTGATGGTGTATAGGGCCACTATATTTCCACACTCACTCCAGAGGGACACATTGCATATTATTGTTACTGTCGGGCAGACGCCTCTTATCTCCATATTTTCACTTTTTTTGTAAATTAAATTCGTCATTCTAGTATGTCACACAAAAGTAGCAAAAAATAGCTGATCTACAAGCTCAAAGCGCGTCGCATCGCGACGCGTTTTGAGCTTGTACTAGATCAGCTATTTTGGAATTGGAATCCTGACAGTTTTTTTTTAAATTTAATTTCAAACGGATTTGCTTATAATTAAGTTAACTTTATGAACTTAAATACAAATACATTGGATATAAAGTCATTGAACTAATAATATAGACTGGAGTAATTAAAGCGGGTCATGATTGCATGTTTGGAATTGGAACAGCTGAAATCAATAACATATATCACTATTAACCTGCGGGCCGCATTAAGTTAAGGTGAGGGCCGCGTGTGGCCCCCGGAACGCCAGTTGCCCATGTATGCTATAGTGTTAACCCTTTAAGACCGGGAACGCGTCAGTGTAAACACTTTAACCATTATCTTACACTTTGGCTATTCAAAAATAGCAGATCTACAAGCTCACCGAGTGCGGCGCTATGAGCCTGCATATCTGCTATTTTTTTGAAAAATTGTGAAAATTTCTGAATTTCTTTTACTCAAATTTTTGCTTCTGTGGGGTCCCTGGAACAAATATACATATCATTTTGGGTGGTCCTTGTCCTTGACATGAAAAAGTTTGATTATAGCAACATAAGTTTTTTTCAAAAAACGTATGATTTAGAACATTGGTTCTCAAAGTGGGGTCCGGGGACCCCCAGGGGTACTTGAGGGGGTTCCAGGGGGTCCCCAGCTAAATGATGGACAGGGACCAAATGGACCCTTATGGGTCTGTAACTCTGAGAGTGTACAAATGGAACCAAATGGACCCTAACGGGTCCATTTGGTTCCATTTGTACACTCTCAGAGTTAAATTAACATTGACTTTACAATATGAATTGGGGTCCCAGAGACATACATGCCATTAAATGGGGGTCTGTAGCCCTAATGCATGTCAAACTGGGGGTCTTTGAAATTTAAAATGGTTGAAAATCACTGCTAGAGCCGTAAAAATCTTCTATTATGGGGGTCCCTGGCTTATCTTTTCAAATGGGGGTCCGCGGGCTAATAAATGTCTATTTGGGGGTCCTTGGCACGAAAATGTTTGAGAACCACTGATTTAGAAGACATTTGTAGAATCCCCCAAGAAGCAAATATTAGTGTTAAAAATGTTCGCTTTAAAAAAACATATTGAAAAATGTGGACACATTTTCAAGTTGTACCATCAACAGTAGCAGATCTACAAGCTTGAAACGTGGCACAAAGCAACACGTTTTGAGCTTGTAGATCTGCTACTTTTGCCATTTTTTAAATCCTGAAAAGTAACAGTTTGGGACATTCTATGGTTTCCTCCCGATAGACGATATTATAGTTTCATCTTAGCCTTAGATCAAGACTCAGATTTCTTATCGATTTTGATATCGATATTTAGTTTAGATTACTTATTATCCTGCCTGAGTGTTATTTATCTTATGTTACAATTTAGCTCAGTTTAATCTCTATCCTTAGGCTTTTACATTTGTTTTGTTCTAGATATTTCATGAAAAGTATGAAATGTGAAAAGTGCTGTACAAATAAAATGACATTATTATCATTATCCTATCTTTGACATTCTTAACACTCTCCAAATATAGTGTTTGTTAGTTGGTTCCATGTTAAAGTCTCAAACATCTTGATAAATGTATGTTACTCTAAATATAACGTGTTTATCCCAAAGCCACAGATGTTATCCCACCATACAGACCCTTTATGTTCGGTAATATTCCGCATTATTCGATAAATAAATGTTTCAATCTGGTCTGTCTGAACATCACTGTATATATCATTCAATGGGTGTAAGTGGCGCTGTTGCAGGTGAACACCGGTATTACACCCCATGTAATCCAGGAAATACAATGACGTTCATCCACAGAGGGGATTAAAACACTTCTTTATTAATCTATACTGAACATTAACTGTACGGATAACATCTGTAGCTTTACGATAATCACTTTATATTTACAATGCATACATAAGTATAGACGCACGAGCCTTAAACACAGAACCACAAACTATTTGGTAAAGTGGCTGTTGCAGCAGGTAAATGTCCATGTAAATGTGGAACTAGAACGGCGTTCAGACCAACCCTTATACAGTCTATGGTTCAGACGCACACGGGACTAAGACGCGTCTTTATTAAACTCTACGTAATATTACGGAACACAACAGACCCGTATGGACGGGTAACATCCGTGTCTTTGTGTTTAAACACTTTATATGTTGGATTGGGTTCATTTATGAGGATTTATGATCCGTTTAAAACTACCAACAAACATCAGACTCGATCACCATAAATAGACCCCTTAACAGACGACGTCACACTGGCTGCACGCAGCCAGTATGCGCGCAACTAAACCCATTATATCAGGTCTCGTTAGGACGCGTCTCACTAGCCAACACACACAAGAGGGGGTTGGGGTGTGCTGAAACCAGTGCACCCCGAAACAGGTTGGGAATTGATTGCGTGAAACAATCACCTGTGCGTCCAGGCTCAATGTTAGTAAACAAATAATTGGTCTATAATACAATCCCTGACGGGCCGTCTTGATCCAAGACTAAAGTAGATTTATAAACACACATGTACATATGGCAGGGTTAGATCTACAAACGCCCACACAGTGAGTGTTTAAACTTTAGATATAAATCAAACATTACCTTCAGCAGAGCGGCGCGACGTGGTGCAAGCTAAAATGTTTGAAAGCAGACGTGGGGCGCTTGCGTCTGTTTTAAATCCGTATTCACATCCGGTTTAAAGCCCCGCCTACTGGATCCGGTGCGTTGAACACGTTCAAACGAACGTCACATGGACAAACCATTTGCGTTTTCTGACCGGATCTTCATCCTGCAGAGTGAATAGATCCCCACAGACTGCTTTTTACTCATCAACACTAAATCATCTTCACCTGTGCAGAGCAGCGGTGTAAAGTAACTAAGTACATGTACTCCTGTACTTACGTACAATTTTGAGGTATTTGTACTTTATTTGAGTATTTTCAATACTTTTACTTCTACTCCACTACATCTCAGAGGCAAATATTGTACTTTTACTTCACCACAATTACTTGAAAGCTTTAGTTACTAGTTACTTTATAGATGTTTAATATGATTACAAAACATGCATTAACCACTACAGTCCTATGCATACTTAGGCTATTTGAAATCTACAAGCTCACAATGCGTTGTGAGCTTGTAGATCTGCTGTTTTCAAAGCATTTTTACACATTTGGAAACTTGTGAAATGGGATATTCTGCAAAATGAGTACTTTTACTTTCAGCACTTAAGTATATTTTAATGTGAATACTTTTGTACTTTGCATATGTGAATCGTGTATATTTACATATTTGAATAAATTGTCTATTTAAAACCAGTATGTTTTAAAACAAAAAAAAATCGATTCAATTTAAAATACAGCATCACAATCATTTTAACCACTTGATCCATATTTTATACTTTGGCCATTCAAAAATATCAGATCTACAAGCTCACAGCGCGTCACTTCGAGGCGGCGCAGCGAGCTTGTACATCTGATATTTTAAAAAATGTTTGAAACATCTTGAAAATGTTTGGAACGTTTTGAATGATGTTGAATTTCTTAACATAACTTTTCTCTTCTGGGGGTCCCTGGCACAAAATATTTTTCAGATGGGGGCCCCTGGGCCAGGGGGTCCCTAGGGGTCCGTGGCCATAAAGCATACGTTAATGTGGGGGTCTCTACTGATTTATAGCATCCATAACTAGACGCGTCGCAATTCTGGGAAATTGCAAAGTGTGGTTGCGCTGACCGTATCACCAGGGGTGCAATGCTCAGTGGACGGGGTTGCACGCCGAGCAACCACTTATTTGGCCAGGGGGACGCGCAGGCGTCGTGATACGGTATCACGACTCGAGGGATACGCCGGGAGGAATACCGTCGGAGGCCGTGCGACGTGCCATTCTGGTTTTGGACTCCATGATTGGTCAAGTTCAAGGATTCTGCTATCTTTCATGGTCTTTTATAGAAATACGTGAAGCCTGGCTTCATTATTCAGGCTGGACATAGCCTGGCTTGACAAGGCCTAGCTCGACAAAGTCGCTCCTTTTCAGCCTGGCTTTGCTTCGAGGAACGGAATAAACAAGGCTTATATGGACCCGACTTTGTCAAGTCTGGATTTGGCTTAAGTCCAGGCTTAGTTTATTCACCTTTTGAGGAACAGGCCCCAGAAGATTGTCAGGAGACATGGTCAAAAACCAGGAGACTCATGCGGGAGGAGTGTTGGCAGCCCTGGTCTTGGGACCTAAGGCCCAAAAGAGAAATTTGATGTCTTTGCGGGATCCTCTGGTTCGACTCAAGACTCTTTTGGTTATTGAGTCTTGGGACTCATTTGTTTGGATGCATGGCGCTATGGGCGCATATAATAGGCTATGGCCTTTATGGACTTGTATATAAATTGTATATATTTTTGGATGACTTGTGCATTTAATTTTCATTTGGGGATGAAATGAGATTAAAGAGATTTAAACCGATTCCACCCTGTTGCCCCCACATTTGCAAGACCACTTTGGTAGAGGTTTGGGTTGTGTAGTTACTTTGCCATCATGATGTAACTCCAAAGGTGGACAAGAAATAAAAAATAATTTCTCCATTGACTAGAAATTGATAATTCAAAATATGCTCCTCATTGACTTACATTCAGTGAAGAGGCTCTTTTAAACCCATAACTTATAATTTTTATATATATATATATATATATATATATATATATATATATATATATATATATATATATATATATATGTATATATATATATATATATATATATGTGTGTGTGTGTGTGTGTGTGTGTGTGTGTGTGTGTGTGTGTGTGTGTGTGTGTGTGTGTGTGTGTGTGTGTGTGTGTGTGTGTGTGTGTGTGTGTGTCAGACATTTTTTTATATGTGTGTCAGACATTTTTTATAATATTAAAAAAAATCTGTAATATATTATCAAACATCCACCAACAATATGAACTATAGTGTTAACAGAGTGACAATGACATATCACATGAGTCATTGTGAAACAATTATGATTCATGGTCACACACGATTTCAGTCATATAATTAATTTGATTATATCTTATTGTATTTATTTCATTTTATTTGAATGCAAGGTCATGAAAATGAGTCCATATTCAAACACATGTGTTGAATTAACTGTGGAAAAACTTGAAGAACAAGGCACTGGATTAAGTAAACTTGGCTGTTAGCCTGCTCCTGACCAGGCTAACTTCACAGCTAAATTGCCATGGTAACTAAGGTAGGCTTGCTTCAATTCTCTTTCGTGGAATCGGATAAGGCTAAACTTAGCCAGGGTGAACTGGCTAAACTAATCTTCAAGATAATTCAGCTTTCGTGGAACCGATTCAGCCCTAATCCTGGCTAAATTAAGCCAGGATAGGTGGTAAAGCCAGGCTTTAGCTCTAATTCACCTTTTGAGGAACAGCAGGCCCCTGGTCTTGATGGGTTAAAGCTATGTAAGTGTTATGTACTACCTTTCCTGACAAAGAGAGGTAACTGCAACAATGTCTGACTCTAAACTACAAACAAGATGGTGGCTCTACTATGCAGCATTGTTTCCAGCAATCCAGCAGAGTTGTACTGTATACAATAGAGCAATCACTGTACTTTGATATGAAAATCATTTATTGAAACCAGTGAAGCCGACGCTTGTTTTTCCACTCAACAAAAGTTAGTAAATGTGATCGTGAGGAAGACAAGCTAGAGGTAGCGGACCAGCTGAGGGGAAGAGGAGCGAGCTGGGGAGGAGGAAGAGGCTGAGGTGCACACCTCCTTTAGTCAGGAGGATGGAGACATGGCTGCAATGCTTCCACCCTGATAGCAGGCTGTGACTTCCACTTCCAGATGCAATGTTCCCGGGAACACACCTTGAACCAGATTGAACATCACAATATTTTAGTTGGCGTGCAACTATCAATCAAACTAATAGATTTACCCATTAAGACCTGAAGCAGCATCTGTGTCACATTTTCATTTGAGCTAAAAAGCATTATTATACACTTTGGCTATTCAAAAATATCAGATGTACAAGCTCATAGCGCGGCACTGAGTGTCGCGCTACGAGCTTGTATATCTGCTATTTTTGAAAAAACTTGAAAATGTGTGAAAATCTTTGAATGTATATTGTTTAAAGCGAACATTTTTAACTCTATTCTTTGATTCTGGGGGTCCCTGGAACAACATATTTTGAGATGGGGGTTGGTGGTCAAATACATATCATTTTGCGAGACCTTGACATGAAAAAGTTTGAGAACCACTGATATAGAAACATACGTTTTTTTCAGAATACTGTTGGGATCTAGTAGACATTTTGTAGAATCAGCCTCAGGTCTTAATGGTTTAATCGATTATTTAAAAAATATATATATATATCGAGAATCTATCATTTAATCAAATAATCAAATAACAATCAATACTTATTCTGAGCCATTATAGGCCAAGTCATTATAGGCCAAGTGTCACAAAATGTCAAAAATACACAAGCTCACAACTGGTCGTATAGCAATGCATTGTGAGCTTGTAGATCGTGTATTTTCACTATTTTTGCATGACACCTTTGTGTGGCAAAGAATAAAATAACGCTTAAGTTGTTAATCGATTCGTTGATATAGAAAAAAGAAACGAAAAACGCAAATAGAATAATTGCTAGGAAGATAATCGATAGTTGTAGCCCTACTGTAGATATTAGTGACCCAAAACAATAGCCACAGCAACACTGTGGGCCATTGATAAGTTGGAAACAATAATGTTACATAATTAATACATACACACATACATAATACAACAGGTTTTCTGTAGAGAAATTCTTTACCAAAACCTGCAATAAGCAATCTCACCCATTGAACAATGGCTGCGGTCCCCCTAGATTGAATGTGCACTGCATAGGGGGGCGTACTGTCACACTCCATTCCTGTGCTATCGTCCAAGTACCCACACTTTGTCACTGGAAGCTGGAGGAAGGTGGTGAGTTGCCTCAAATTGTTCTCGTAGGTGAGGAATGCTTTCTGGCCAACAATGTCATCGTCCTCACACCATACTCGAGGATGCTCTGGCGAAGAGGACATGGTGTCCGGTGTCGGGGGCTCTTCGCCGTCGGGCGCGTCACGCTGCACCGCAGCGTTAACGCTGGCGGCCGGGAGGCTCGTTTCCACTTGAAAAAGTCTCTGCAGAGCGCCACCACCCGTTCTGCGTTCATGGAGAGAGAAACGTGAGTTACAGGCAGTGGTGATAAAAGTACTAAAAGTTTTTACTTTAAGTAAAAGTCCAGAATTCAAAATGTACTTTAGTAAAAGTAGAAAAGTATTGGTATCAAAATGGACTTAAAAACAATTAAAATAGCTGATCTACAAGCTCACAATGCGTTGCGACACATTGTGATCTTGTAGATCTGCTATTTTCAAATGGCCGAAATGTATATAGGGCTGAAGTGGTTACTGTATGTTTTGTAATAATAATCAAAATCTACAAAGTAACAAGTAACTAAAGTTTTTTAAATAATTGCAGTGGAGTAGAAGTACAATATTTGACTCTGAAATGTAGTGGAGTCAAAGTATAAACAAATTGGAAATACTCCAGTGAAGTAAAAGTACCTCAAACTTGTACTTAAGTACAGTACTTAAGTAAATGTACTTAGTCACTTTCCAAAATGTCCAAAAATTGTTATTTTCACAAAAAGAAAAGAAAAAAAGAACCAATGGATCCAATGTAGTTAGTATCTAGTCACAAGCTCTTGTTACACTTTTAATTGGTTCAATATCATACAGACTAAACCACTTTCACTTGACAATCGCATTGTGCCGAGCTGTGAGCTTGTAGATCGGACTATTTTTGCAACATTTGTGCGACACTAATATGACGATGTAGTAGGGCATTAATTTATGAAAAACATAAAAAGTTGAAATATGGACGATATGATGGTGACTAGCAGGATGTGTCGATCTATAATAAAAAATGAATAGCAAAACATACCGTGCACAGAGAGAGGGTACATAGTCATCATCAGAACCATCCTCCTCTTCGCCATACCAGTCCTCATCAGAACTTGTAGTAACCCCCATTTTGATTCTTGGAAA
Organism: Gymnoscopelus microlampas; assembly: GCF_963454915.1. Lineage (NCBI taxonomy): Eukaryota > Metazoa > Chordata > Actinopteri > Myctophiformes > Myctophidae > Gymnoscopelus > Gymnoscopelus microlampas. The sequence goes on from NC_139945.1 coordinate 30,069,230, forward strand.
CAAACAAAAAACACATAAAAGCAAAAGTAATAACTAATAAGCTCTCATGTATCCCTTCTGACAAGTGAACAAACACACTGGTTATTTGTAAAGTATGATATTTTCCCACCTTAAATGTCACTGGTCACATTTGGGAAATTGTTCATTTATGTTCTAAAGATGTCTGGCTATTCAAATATAAAAGAAAATGAGAGTCTGCACACTGGTGAAAACTAACATTTTGATCAAGAGATCTTTATCAGTAATCAGCATCTGATGAAGATCTCTTGATCAAAACGTTGAATGCAATAAACAGTGGAGCTTATTTTTCACCAGTGTGGGGACTTAACTCTATTCTCTTTGATGTAAACTGTTGCTTCAGTGTTTTTCTTATATTTTTAAGAGCTAATGCAATCAAACTCCGGCTTCTAGTAGAAGTTCAAACGTAAACAAACCAATGTTTTTGAGTTTACACATTTAACTAACCTGTCAGATTCAGCTCCAATGCTGGATAACGGTGGGCGTGACTTCCTGGGCTTAGATTCCAGTGGGCTGTACAACATGTAGTAACTGTGTAATACAACATAACAACATGTAGCAACTGTGTAGTACAACATAAAAGCATGTAATAACTGTGTAATACAACATAAGCTGCAATCAATACAGCAGATCAGTTATCATCACAGCTGAGCTGACCACTCAGCTATGACATACAGTCTACAGTTAATGCACAATGACTATTCATCAGTGTTTACTGATCTCATAGTGCATTTGGTTCTCAACCTGTTCAGGCCGTGACCCCCAAAAAGAATCATATTTGAACTGGGGACCCACCCCACCCTGATACGAACTTGGAATATAGGAGTTGAGGCATTACATTTAGTTTGACTCAGATAACTATTGTAAAAATAGCAGACTACAAGCTCACAACGCCTCGTAACCTTGTAGATCAGCTACTTTCACAATTGTTGCCTCTTTTTAGTTTTTTGGTTACTTTTGATGCAATAATGTCTTTTCCTTTTCTTTTTTCTTTTTTACTAAGGTATTAAAAAGGTCTTATATTAGTTCTTATATAGTTCTTAAATTGTCACTTCACTGCAATCTGGAGACCCCCCCCAGTGAATGAATGAGGCCAGACTGTGGTGGCTAACGTCTTTCATCACATTGTGTAGGCTGAGTGAAGTAGTGGATCTGACTTAGCAGTAGAATACAACTCTCGTAGACGTATTTATGATTCTGACGTTTTCAATCTACGAGAGTTGTAGGGTTCACCCCCCATGGACACAGGGACTTTCAGCACTATACCCCGTAGACACTCCAAACATGTACAAATTGAAAATAAAGGTGCTTACCCCCATGCCACAAATGTTAACTCTCGCTACGGGGTAGTAGTTTAAATTAAACTACTACCCCGTAGCGAGAGTTTAATGTAATAATCCATATCTTTCAATAAAGAAGTGTTCTAATGCTGTCTGTGGCCGATTCTGTCGGAAGTTCCCAATGGGCGGTATTGACGCGCCCATCTGGTGAAACCCGGAATTACACTCAATGTAAATAGGAAGTAAACGAGGGTGAAAAAATGGCATTCGGCCACAGACGGCATTAAAACACTTCTTTATTGAAAGATATGGATTATTACATTAAACTACTACCCCGTAGCGAGAGTTAACATTTGGGTGGGGGTAAGCACCTTTATTTTCAATTTGTACATATTTGGAGTGTCTACGGGTACCATGGGTACATTTTCCCCTTGAAAAACAAAAGATATAAAACAAATTTTAAAGACACTATACAAAATAATACTACCAATACTATTACCACACTGTAGTACTATATACTATAATACAACAATATGCCTATAATTTCTTTGGGCATGTTTTCTTTAGCTTTGTTTAGATAAGATAGTGGAGAATAGGAAAGATATATTTTGCATCTTAAGCAAATTTTTAAATGTTTTTCTGTGTTTCTTTTTTTACCTACTGTACACAGCACTATAATATAATTCAGCACGTCATGGGATTATAATTAAAAAATGTGTTGAAACAAGCATTACTTAAACTGGATACTGATGCTTAACAGCTTAAGTATAATATTTTGTGGGCAGTGGTGGAAAAAGAAGCTGATATGAAGTACATTGGAGGTATAGCTATATTTCAGGGCAAGCATTGTTTCAATTAACTTTCAAAATGATGGAAAACATTCTCCATGAATACTATAGTCTACATCAGCGTCTTCAATGTTTTTCAGGCCAAGGATCCCTTAGCTGAGAGAAAGATTAAGCAGGGACCTCCACTACATATTGCATATCATTGGGCTGCATATTACACTTTTTCATAGATAGCTTCATAGACTTGTTTTACAGCACTATTAGTATCTACTATCTAGTATCAGTATCAGTCCCTGTGTCCATGGGGGTTGAACCCTAGGCTACAACTCTCGTAGATTGAAAACGTCAGAATCATAAATACGTCTACGAGAGTTGTATTCTAATTCTACAGCTAGATCTGACTGTCATGCAGCATGCATGACAGTCAGATCTCCACTACTTCACACAGCCTACACAATGCGATAACAGGTGCATTATTATTATTATTATTATGAATATCTTTACGTGTCCAGCAGCAGCAGAGCGACGTCCGCATCGAGCCTCAGCCCCTTGTCCTGCTGCAGCTGCTTCCAGCGCGGATAGGCGGAGGCTCCGATGTTGATCCTGGTCTGAGCGCGCGAGCGGTCGGCCTCTCTCTTGGCGATCTGACCCGCCTCGGACCGGCAGCGCTTCTTCTTCCTCTTCCCCTGCATGGGAGACTGCAGTGTGGAGGAGGCCTGCCGTTTGGTGCTTGAATGTTCCATAGTAATAACGGAACTGAATGACACATGGAAGAGGAAGAGAGAGGAGCTCTGCTGCACTTGCAGCTGTTTGTGGAGCACCACTTATTTTATTTCATTATTATTTTTTTGCTGCTACTGTCAGTGTTGCCAGATTTTGTGAGAGAAACAAGCACCAGGTCTTGGAAAACAAGGCCAAAAGAAGCGACTATATAGGCTACATAAGCACTTTAAACGTTTTTAGCTTGTAGATCTGCTAATTTCAAAAACTCTTTGCAATCAAATGTGGAATATTTAGGAGTAATTTTTGAAACATTCTGACAACACAAATGCTCCCTGGCACAAAACATTTTCATGAAATTGTTTAATAATATTTTTTTTTGGGAACAAGCCTAAATAAGCAAGTAGGCTACACTTTAGAAACAAGCCCAAAATAAGCGACTAGGCTAGATGAGCACTTTGAACCACCTACTGTATACATGGGCTATTTATTTGAAAATAGCAGATCTACAAGCTCTTAGATCTGCTATTTTCAAAAAGTATTTGGAATAAAATATGGAATATTTGGATTTTATTTTTAAACCATTCTAACACAAATGCTCCCTGGCACAAAACATTTAAAACATTTAATAATATATATTTAGAAACAAGCCAAAAAAACTGCAACCTGCAATTGACTACCAACATTTACAAGCAACTGTACAGAAGAATAAGACCAAAGTTACTTATAATAAGCAAACATGGCAACACTGGTAGTTAAGAGAAATGCGTAACTTCCGGTGCGCCGTCTGCTTCAAATAACTTTATTGGCCATTATTGTCAACGTACCCATGAGGATAGAATGTCTGCTGGAGTCAGTAGTGTAAAAGTAACAAAGTACATGTACTTGTGTTGCATGGTGAGCTTGTAGGTCTGCTGTTTTCAAACCTTGTGAAATGGGACATTCTGCATAACGAGTACTTTTACTTTATATTTTGACGCCAATACTTTTGTACTTTTACTCAAGTACATTTTTAATACCAGACCTTTACTTGTAACGGAGTATTACATTATAGTTCTACATTGTTGTATTGATACTTTTACTCAAGTAAAAACCACCCTTCAGCCACCACAAAGATGCTAGTTGTATTAACATAGTAACTCTACCTTAAATACAATTTAATTCATTAAAATAAGTGGACAATTTGTTTTAGTTGTTTCCTCCCTAAAAAAATATTCTTGTCTCTCTAATGCCATCTAGTGGGTATTTGTTATATCGGCAGGATGAAGTCTCCTGTTCATTGGTCAACACTGCATTGTATTTCTGTGTTCATTCATGTTGGATGTGTCTAATGGAAGGTACATTTTCCACTTGAAAAACAAAAGATATAAAACTAATTTTACACTATACAAAATAACACTACCAATACTATTACCACACTGTAGTACTATACTATAATACAACTATAGCCTATCATTTCTTTAGGCATGTTTTCTTTAGCTTTGTTTAGATAAGATAGTGGAGAATAGGAAAGATATATTTTGCAATTAAGCAATTTTTAAAAATGTTTTTCTGTGTTTCTTTTTTACCTACTGTACACAGCACTATAGTATAATTCAGCACGTCATGGGATTATAATTTAAAAAATTGGTGAAACAAGCATTACTTAAACTGGATACTGATGCTTAACAGCTTAAGTATAATATTTTGTGGGCAGTGGTGGAAAAAGACGCTGATATGAAGTACATGTGCAGGTATAGCTATATTTCAGGGCAAGCAATATTGTTTCAATTAACTTTCAAAATGATGAAAAACATTCTCCATGACTACTATAGTCTACATCAGGGTCTTCAATGTTTTTCAGGCCAAGGATCCCTTAGCTGAGAGAAAGATTAAGCAGGGACCCCCACTACATATTGTATATCATTGTGCTGCATATTACACTTTTTCATAGATAGCTTCATAGACTTGTTTTACAGCACTATTAGTATCAGTGTTGTGTTTTTGTTTGTTTGTTTAAACATCATCTTTTCTATTAATATGTTGGGATTCATGTACTTGGTCTGCTCTTTTTCCCCCTACACCAAATATCTTTGCTGAAAGTAGCCGATCTACAAGCAAGGTGTTGCGTCGCAACACCTTGTGAGCTTGTAGATTGACTATTCTTCGAATGTTCCCCGCAGAAATAGAGATGCTATCGAGTGGTTAATGTAAAAAAAAAAAAGAGTTCTTATCACACAAACATTTGGCAGAGTAGTAACTCTGAGAACCCCCTAGGGGTCCCAGACCTCATGTTGAAGACCCACGGTCTACCACCACTAAACTATTATGAAAAACAAGCAAAATGTATTTAAGGGAGATTTATTACCAATGGCACAGTGTAAATCAACATGTGATATACAAGGTTTTTCCATTTGCTAATGTTAGTAAAATTTGTCATCAATGAGTTTCCTTGAGTGACCTCAACATCAAGGTGTAACAAGACATATAAGAAAATAAGCACAGCATTTGAAATGTGTTTTTGAAGTTACATTATGCTACAGTATGCTGTATTTTGTACTGTAGTACTGTAAATGATGGGAAAACAAAGCACTAAAAACTAACAAGCACCATAACTGGAGGGTACTATATGTTCCTTAAACCAGAAAAGGTCAAATAACCAAATATAGACATGAACATGATTTTGCTTTGGCAAAAGTAAACCAGTTAAAAACGTACCCAAATTAAATCATCAACATGTAACATAATGTACCAAAAATATTTTACACTATGCATGATGAGGCCATCACTGGAAAAATAACTGGCTCTTAATTGTCTTGGTACATACAAATGAAAATATCCATACAAAATTCTCAAAGCATTTGTTAATAACTATACCATTTTGTCCCATTATTTTTCAGCCTGCTTCCTTCCCTCCAGAGAATGCCATAGAACATGAAGGTCATTTGTGCTAGCAATCAACATACAAACACCGAATGGTAATGATCATGATCATACGAAGCCATCAGACACCATGTCATCATATATGGAGACACATCTGAACATACAGCTAACATTATTATATCTTGAGAGAGGTCATAGTTAAGCTTAGTGTAACATCAAAGAACATTCTGTTCACAGTTGAAATCTCCCTAGTTGCTGGGGCAACACAAGCGCTCTAGAAGTGCAAGTGCAATTACATGAGGAGTTTCACGAAAGTGCTGTCATTAACAAGCAATTGGCTATGATACATAACATTTACAACTTTTACAGAAACAATATGAAATCAACCATCAAAATACAAAATAAGTAATGTACAAATACAAATGTGATTGTAATTTCCTTGACTTGATTTGAGATCTTGCAAATTGGACACATTGCATGATAATAGTTGTGACATTTGACCGTTGCAGAGAAATAACAGGTTTCATAACATATATAACAGATTAGGACACCCAGTACAGTAAACTGGTTATCTGTGGCAGGAAAAATATATTTTTATAAAAGATAAAGTAAAAAAGCAGCATACATTTTCTAATATAACTCAGAGCAAATATTCAATACGGGGACTTTGGTTGCCAAAATGTATTGCTGAGGCTTTTGTATGTACAGCATCTACAGAACATGTGTCTGTTCACACAAGTTATACAGTAGCAACATTATTTTGACAGCCTAGATATGGGAGCCATACATTTAGACACGGTGCATGTGCCACCTTCCACCATCAAAGGTAGAAACAGCAAATATACCATAAGCTGCCAGCTGGAAACTTCAATTTGCCCCAAAATAATAATATACATGATTTATATTGCACACAGCCGCTATCGTTCCTCTCTTGCTCAGATGATCTATGCATAATTACTTGATTTACATTACATTTTCTGATGTTTAACAGTGCTATGAAGACTGTTTTATATTTTTTGCTGCACAAAGGTTTCAAGTTTTATGATAATCCGTGCGGTACATTCCATGACTCTCATCGCCACCTCAGATGTGTATCTGTCATTTGGGATTTGTGGAAACGGAAGAAGATCAGGATAACGAGTTCTTAGGCTGTCCACACCATATCCCTCCAGGATTTGAACGTCATTGCTAAGTCCTGCTAACTGTGAGTTGTACTCCTCCACTTTCTGTGCCAGAGCAGTGGGTTTCACGTCTTTATCCGACTTTCCTCTGACTGCATAGTCAGCAGCTATCAGTGCCAGCTTTGTGGCCAGGTAGCATTTGAAACATACCCACTCATTGGCATTCTTATGGAGGTCATTTCGAGCAGCGGAAAAGTTGGCCCTTGCTTGCCTCAACCATCTGCGGGCTTCAACAGGATTTCCGACAGACTTAAAAGTTGGGGGCACGAAGAAACGGTTAGAATGTGAAGAACCGGCATAACTAGTGTATTGCTCCCGGAATTGCTGCCTGTCCGATTTATGACTTGTTGCCTCCTGGTTCCATGATGTGTAGAACCTCTGAAAGGAGGACTTCTCTGACTGGAATCGTGTGGAAGATGACGAGAAGGGTCTCCTGGAGGCTCTCTCTGTGTTTTGTTGATCTGTCAGCGTCTGCTTCTCCAACCTGTTGATTTCGGTCTGTAAGTGCTTAAAGACCTCGGTGGCAATGTCCAGATTATCTGCATTTTTGTCAGGATGCCATTTGAGATACAACCGGCGAATTATCTTCTTTCTCTCTGTCTCAGAAAGCTTCCAAGCTTGCTCAACTACTAAGGTCACTTCTTTCAGAATCTCAGGCAATTTGTGAAGTTTGAGCTTTTTCGGTGATTGTTTCTGGGTAGAGGGTCTCTGATTTTCCTTGCCCGCAGAAAAAAGAGGAGGCACCATTCGTGGTCCAGTGGAACGACAATCTGGACTCGTTGGAGTTGATGGGGAACCGCTATCTCGCACGTTACTGCTTTCATCCTGTCTGGAGAATTTGTACAAATCAAGAGAACTGACTACTTTATATTCACTGTAACCAATATCAATCTGAAAGCATTTCCCAAGGCAGCTTGGGTTGTCTTCCTCTTGCTTGTCAACTTCTTGAACAATGATGGCATACGTGTAGGTAGGCTGGTACGACCCGTAGATATCTCCACCTTCAGAGTCTACAAGGTAACCCACATATTCGCCTGGGTAAAATACATTCATGGGATCCATGAGGAGGAAGTGGTGTATCTCTGCGGGTATAGGGGTGCCAGGAAGTGGAAGCTCAAGTTTTGAGGGTTCTGATGAGTCATACTTTACACCCAGGTTGTCCAGTTTCTCTGTGATTCTGTAAATGTCATTGCAGCCTAACATAGCGATGAGATAGGAAGTGTCAGATATCAAATTGTCTGTAGCCGACTTCAATGTCATAGCCAACGCCAAGAGAAAGTTAATATCTTTGCTGTCTGAGTGTTGGATATAGAGATGAATCACAGCTGTCCCATACCTCTTCAGGAAAGCCAGTGTTTCACTGCGGCTGTGTGGGATAGGACTGCATCCTTTGACTCTTAACGTTGTCTGGAGTTTCTCAAAACAAGAGACTTTCAGGCCCTCACAAAGTGCTTTGCAGAGTCGAATGGCTTTCTCCTCATTTACAAGAAATGCATTGTCATTCTCATGTTTCATTATTCTGATCAGTCCAGTGATGAATTGCTCTGAAGACAACAGTAGCTGAAGTCGACCTTGAAGTGAGCACAGAGCTCCAAACTGGCACATTTTGGGAGAGTCTTCATCTAGTTGCTCTTCCAGGATGTTACTCAGGAGTCTTGGTCTTAGCTTCTGTGGAAGTAGCATGATCAGCCTTGTATGTAAAGCATGATCTTTGCCCAGATAGCATTGGCTCATGTCCACAAGCATTTGAACGCCAACATTGCCCTGAATCCTGCTCTTGTAGTGTGGGGCATCATCAAACACTAGGCTGTTAGATTTGGCTAATCTACCATCATGGCTTGGCAGATAAAAGATTACATCTCTGAGGCTTTCGAGATCTTTACGGATTTCCACTGGGTCATTCTGGAGACTTTTGAAAAGCCCGGAGACAGCCCTCTTCACAGTTCTCATTTCATTTGGATCAAGCTGCTTGCCCTCTGAATTTCGGTGAATGCGACACAGCACTTCAACATACTGTTTTGTTGATACAACATCTTCTGTGCCCAGGAGTTTAAACAGTTGATGAAATATGCCAAGCTCCAGTGGCAATTTGTACAAGTAGGGCTTGAAGTCAGATTCATTGTCCAAGTTAATGACAACTTCTTCCGGTTTCAGTAGTTTCCAGCCATCTTCAACCATGACGAAGGTCACCCCACGGAGCTGGTAGCGAAACTCTCTTTTATCTGCATTGAGGAATTCATAGGTGGACCTTAAAACTTTGTTCCTTGTTTTCACCATATCATCGTCTGGGGTAGATATGTTGCAGATGTTCTTGCAGTTATTTATGACTTTCTCCAGGGGTGGCTCCATGTTGACATTTAACATGGTCAGCACTTGGTCAAGCTGCTCCTGCCCAGTGAGTGTACTTCCCTCCTGATCTTTTAAACTTGATGGTGTACCGTTTTCTGGTAGAATAGGACAAGATGTCCAAAGTAAGTGGATTATATCCGTTTGCTTGAATTTTGGATTGACCTGAGAGCCACTAAAACGAATCAGTGGAAGTGTGCCACTCATTTCTTGGTACTGTGAATGAAGGCGGATGAGTTCTGTGGGAGCTCGCTCAGGACACAAGAATGGTATCATTGAGAGCTCTTTGAGGAAAGCACCAACAAACAGATCAGTCCTCTCATTGAATATGTGATTCAGGAGAACATCGACAATGGTTTGTGCCTTTTCTTTGGTCCAGCTCTCGGTTTGGGCTTTAATGCTGACCTCTTTTGCGTACTGGAGAACTTGCTGCTGTGAGACTACATACTTGAGTCCAATGTTTCTTAGAAATGTGATCCAGGAGGTTATGAATGCAGTTCCATTTTTGGGTTTTGACACTTGCTCTATTTTCTTGAAGAAATCTTTGGGTATGAATGATTTTGCAGGCAGCATAACTTCAAACACTTTCACCGTCTCATCATAGAACAACTTGGCTGACTTGAGCCTGTTTGTGTAGTCATAGATGAACGACAGTCCTTCCAGCTTTTCATACAGCTGGTCCTTTATCTCACATGAGTCCTCCATTGACACAAGTCTTTCCTTCAAATAGACAATGTGCTCAATTTTTGCATCATATGAGAGACTTTCAAACTTTGGCAGGAGATGTTTATGGTAGACTTCCATATCATCAATTGCAGTGCATCCAAGGAAACTGTACAGTTCTTTGACTTGTGGATTGTCAGCAAGAAATGCAAAAGATGTTGTGTGTGCCCATTTGTCCATATCAGCAGTAGGAATGCAATTTTCAAGAACATAGCATGAACCGTAGTTTGCAATGCTGATGTACTTGCCACTCACTGTTTTGAAGCATGGGATCAGTTTGAGACTCTGTGCATCCTCTTGTGTGAGATTAACCAGGTTGCAATTAAAATACAACAGAAGAGCCTCTATGTCTTTGTCGGTCAAGCTTGCTGCTTTGAATGCTGATGTCTGAATCATGTACTCCAATGCTTTCAAGATGCTGGATGGATTATCAATGTTTGCTGTGTGCTGTGCCAGAAAAGACATGATTGGAGTGTCTTTGCCAGAGATTTTGTTCACTGCAAGTTGAATGCAGCCTCCTTTCATAAGGCAGTGATAGACTTTGTCATTTTGCCCCTGTGGAAAGATGGCAATATTAATCAAACTCAGGGGCAACAGTACATCATGCTCAGGCACAACCAGCTTTTCTCTTGCCATGAATTTGTTGCCAGGCAGTAAAGCCCAGTCCTTCAGAATGTCAAGCACTGTGTCAAAACTGGGTTTAACTTCTTCCTGGTCTTCTTTGACAGCGATGTTCTCGCCAATGAAGTTCCACACACTTTTCAGCCAGGATTCACTTGCATAGCCATCTCTCCACTTTACAGGGATGCGTGTTCTGTACTCTCGAGGAAGAAATGAACTCAGTAATTCACCAAAGCTGTTGATATCAAAGGTCTTTGCAACGCCAGCTTTCATCAGGAGGTCGCTGTACCTGAGATACAATGTGTTCATGAACATTTCCTTCCTTGGCGTGATCAGCTCATGGTGTGTTGTCAGGAACTTTGGTCTTTTGGAGTCAAATACCTGAAGCATGTTGTCCATTGTTATCAACAGAGGCAACCCCTCTATTTTGATGTCATCCCCTTCTATATCCTTGAAGCAGTAGTCGACTAGAAGCTTCAAGCTGTGAAAAAGTTTGTAGTTTGATTGCTGCAGTCGACAGGGGAGTTTCCCAACTTGGCAAGATGTGTCTGGAGATGAAAATGTGAACAGAAAGTTGCGAACATCTTCAGATGTCACATAACTCACTGGAATTCCTGCATCTTCCAAGCAGAAGTAAAGACTTGCTGTGTCATCGCAAAAATGGACCAAGTTAAAGCCAATGTCTAAGAGCAAGGACTTCAGCCTGTAAACATTATCTGCAACAGATTTCCTTGAAGTGATGTTGTACTCTGTGTTTTTCAGGTGCTGAAGCTCATCCTGCAGTAGATTGTCAAAAAAGGCTCTGCCTCTGTGTGCAGTGGAAGTGTTCACCCACGAGATGTAAATAACAGAGTGCATGTCGGAATTATCAATTTGCGGTGCCCTGACGACAGGAAGTAAACGCTTGAGGTCAGCATGAATGCAGCTGTACACAGCTTTAACCAGGCAGTACCAATCTGGTTGTATATCAACCCTGTTGACTGGGAAAAAGTACAGGAATTTCCGTAAAGTGTCTTTAACCACATGAATTGAGGTTCCCTGTAACACAGTCATGGTGGGATCAGGACCTGGGAAGTATCGACGTTTCAGTTGAATCATCAGTTCCACATAGGCAGGAGCTATCAGTGATGTCATCAAGTTATTGTTCCAATCACTTCTTACCCCTACTCCATTGTCATCTCTCCACAGGTTTCTCCTTGCAGAATCTAGAGCAAAATGCCCATTGACGTGAAATGGCAGGCCAGTCTCCAATGAAAGGGGTAGGAAGCAGAAAGCTCTGTGAGGTTTCTTGTAGTTGTGGCTTACACATGCAGCTACCCCTCCACGTGGAAAGAGAGTTATGTCTTCATTTTTGTGGGCTGAAATCACACTTTTGGAAACACTTTCAACATTGGGGAAGCCAGATCGGTTGCAGATCATCCAAGTTGTTAAATTACCATCTTTGTCTTCTATATCCATTGTGTAGGTTATCTGCTGAACTGGGATAGCAGTGAGCTGTTTCTTTTTGATGACACTATCGATGACAGACGCATGGAACTGCTTGCGTTTTAGTCGATCACCATCTGTAATTTTAGCAGTCACGGAATATAGCACCTTCAGCTCTCCTGTTGCATTCTCAATTTGACAGATTGATATTTTCTCCATGTGGTTGAGGAACATGAGAAGCTCTGCACCATCCGTTTTCAATTTATCTAGAAGGTTTTGTACCATTCTGTCTGATGCAGGAACAGAACTGATCTCAGATGTTCTTGCCATCTCTTTAGAGCGTATGGGGAATCTGAACATTGTGCTGCGTTCTAGCTTGAAATGAGCCCCCAAATAAAGATCTAGAACATCTGAAAATTGAGATCTGAAGTCAGAGTCCAAATCCCTGAACATCCTTCCAGGACTCACAGATGTTGCCCCAGGTGCGTACTGTGCATGAGGATCAAAGATGCAGAGGATGTCATTGTTTGAGATGAAGGAGGGGCAGTCAGTGATGTGATAGACAGAGTTGAATCCTATGCCATATTGCCCAGTTTTGCCAGGATTGGCTTCCTTTGTTCCTCTTCCTAGATTCTGTATTCCTCTGACATCATCATCTGTGAAAGGCTGGTTGTTGTATACACAGAGTGAGGGGCCTTGCATTGGAATCCATTTATCATCAAATATTCTGTCTGTGGCGTGCGTTCTTGGATCAAAAACAAAGTATATTTCAGTGGCTTTGGCATCATCTGCATTTTGAAGCAGCTCTTTTAGCATTTCCTTCTCTGATGGATATGCATTAAGAATACTTTTAATCCTGCTTGTGAGCTTCTCTTTCTGTCCGAACTCACTCCCAAGTGTAGTGAAGCAGATGTTGGAGGCATATCTCTCCAAGGCTTTGTGCCGTTTGGGAACAGCTCCTAACTTAATAGCAACCTCTCTCGGAATATCAGAGTGACAGTATTTCACAGTGGTGTCTCTGACTTTAACCCAGGGACAGTCATTGTAGCACAATGCCTTTGATGGCAGCAATATCATATGGGAGTCAGGTAGGAGAATCACTCCATAATTTGCTTGGCAGTATTCTTGTTTTTTGTCCCGGATCAAGCTCCATATTCCTTCACTAATGATTCTTCGGGACAGCTGAAAATTTTCCTCAGTGAGTGCTCTTCGCCCACATTCTTGCTTAATTATTTCAAGAATGGCTGAAAAATTCTCAATTGTGAAGTTTGCTTGGACACCAACATTTTCAAACAGCTCACGGCAACTGTTTCTGTACTTGTTAGGGAGCTGGTAAAGGTATGGAGCAGCGTCAAAGTTCAGGTGGAATGCAACTTTGGAGGGATTGACGTATGTGTTCTCCACCAGAATGGAGCTGAAGTTTTTCAACTCCTCCATGATTTGATCTTTTGCACTATCTTGCTGTAGCATCTCCTCGTGTAGATATTTATAGCAGGCATTGGTTATGTTCTCCTGGTACAGAGTGACACCATCAAATGATTTAGACAGTTCCTTGAGTTGACCGATGACTAGTCCAACGATGGGCTTTCTTATCAATCCTAGGAAGTCTTTCACAGCCAAAGAGATAGGGCCACAACCTTTGAAAGATGGTGAGTTCTCATTCAGGATTGGCTTGATCAGACACACCGTGTCCTGATGTTCAGTTGTGAAGAGTTCTTTGGCAGAGAACATAGCAGTAGGGGAGAAGTTATTCCCATGCCATGGTAGGGAAAACCCTGCAGGTTTTGTAAGGAATGGAAGGAACTTGATGTCCTGTAGCTTCTCTAAGAGCTCGGCTGCTACTGTCTCTCTAATTTTCAGTTTCTCGTCAATGAGACTGAGCAGAATGCTGCTACGAGCGCAAGCAGCTATGTGATCGTTTTCATTCAGATCAATCACAGACTCGGTACGTTCAATCAGATCTTCCCATGAGAGGTCATCCTTTACCATTCCCAGTTGCAGTAGCTTCACCAAACACACAGGGTTTAGGTAGTCTTTTGGGGTTCCTTTAGGAAATCTTCCATCATCATCATTGTAAAGCTTAGCCACTCTTCCCTCAGGATGGATCAGCCTGGAAGGCAAAACCAAGTTCTCTTCAAGGCCAGAACATGGGATGCACGGAGTCACTCTTAGAATCGATGCAAATTCGTCCAATTTGTCATTTAGGACATATTGCATCAAGGGGTCTCGGAGCTCTTTGTCAATGTCCTGGATATGAGGGAAAAAGACATCTGAGAAAAACTGTTTCTCCGTAAGAGTGTTTTCCATTAACTTCCCCTTACATCCAGCATCGTCAAAACCTTCCTTCACAAAATCAGGCAACTCAACGGCACAGAGGTCTTGTGAGCCACTCTTCGTGAGGTATTTTAAGAAAATCTTAAATGCAGCAGGGCCAATGTCTGGTCTGCAAAGCAAAGTGTCATCAAGGAATCTGACGTACTTGATTGATACCCACATTTTCCCATCTGAGAAAACCTTTGCATGCTCATTGTCTCCGCCTTTGGCAATTTCCTGATAGACCCCCTGGCTGATCAGTGTGAAGTCATCATGCACCAGACTTGGGTCGGGCCATGTAGCATAGTAGCTGTAGTCAAGTAGTTCTCCACTCTCAGACATTGAACGTAGCATACCTAGCGCGGACATGTATGACTGGACAATGACATGTCTCATAAACACTGAATTCCAGTGTCCTTTAGTATCTGTCTTCCAGATTTCTTTGCGGTTTGAAGTTACAGCAAAGCAGCCATTGATGTGGATTGGCAGGCCTGTTTTGATCCTGAGTGGTAAATAGCAAAACACCTCTCCAATTGGGGAGGTGTTTGTCTTCACAGTCCATTTACGATTCTCCTCTTCTGTGAGGAGAACGCCCACACCTCCACAAGGCACCAGACCTAATCTTTTTCCACTCTCGCCCAGTGAGAATTTGAGAGCTTCAGTAACGTCCATACAAGAACAAATTAGCCAGTTAGTGACCTCGACTGCTTTTTGGGGCATTTCATCTGTGAGTCTTCTACTTTGAACACCTTTAGCAGCCATCTCAAAGTACTGATTGGGATCTTCCTCTGAGCCTCTGAAGAGAGGAGACTGGAGATCAACAATGCGTTTGAACACATTGTGAAACTCCTCCACCATAATGCGTATGATGCAGCCAGACTTGGGAACATCAGCTGGAACCCTGTTGGTGCTCGCCACCCGTTTCATGACTTTGGCAGCAGATTTCAGGATGCTCAGTGGTCCGTATGAAGCTTTGGTTGACCATACACTTTTGTTTATGGTGACAACATCTTGGGCTGCAGCAGGGTTTTGCTCCTCAGATTTCAGGTATTTCAACACCATGGTTCCAACATGCTGAGTGAACAAAATGAGCCGGTGGCCACATATGCTGAACTCATCGACAAGAGAGTAGATGTCTGTAGTGTTGTAGTACATGCTGCTGATTTCACTCCCTGAAGCTTCCTGCTCTGTTCTGAATGGTAGCCTGAACAGTGTACCGTTGTATTTGTAAGGGGATTCCTGAGCTAGAGGAAGTTGGCAGTTGAAGACATTAATGAATGGTTTGAACTGGTTGGGGAATTTCCTAAGTCGTTTCTGCTGTTTACTCCAATTGATTTTGATCCCTGGGTTGGACCTGTCTCTGATGTGCTTACTGATGTGATTGATGTTTGGATCAAACATGATCATGAACTCTCTGCTCATTATGATAGGGATGTCAGTGACATGATATACTGAGTTGAAGCCTAAGCCAAACTTGCCCACTTTGTCTGCCTCACATCTCTTCATTGAACCTCCTAACCTTGTGATGTTCAGGAAATCAGTGTCGGAGAACACAGAGTTGTTAAAGGACCACAAGGTGGGGCCATGGCAGGCAATCATGCCGGGATCAAGGAGGTTCTCTCGAATGTCAGCATTCTTGCGCATGTCAATCATGAAGCTGCACTCTGTTGCATTGGCATCATCAGCATTCTGGAGAAGTTCTTTGAAGATATCTGATACAGATGGATACTCCTCTAGAATGTTCTTTATTCTCACTGTCAGAGGTTCTCGTTGGCCTGACTGCTCAAAGCCAAGGTTCTCTGGGTTTATCAGTCTCGTGCTGAGGCATGGCACTTTCAGCCACTCTGCAGTTTTCATTGGGATGTCATCATGGATTAATATAATCGGTTCTGATGCATCTTCAAGTAAGTCGTTCAGATCATCCACTTTAATGTCACAGTAGGTACATTCATGAATGGGCTTCATACCTAATTTACTTGGTTCTTTGTAACAGAGGATTGGCACGTGCATGTCAATATCCACTGATATCTGACTGCTGTATAGCCATCTCAGGATGTTTATCAAAAGGAGGAGATCATGTTTGCTTTCCTCTTTTGTCATCTCTTCCGCACATCTTTGCTGGATGGTCTTAATAACCCCAAACACATGGCTTGGCACAACCTCTTCGACAGAGCCGCAAAACTTAAAAAGTTTGTGAAACTTTCGAATGGTCTTTGGTAGGGAGTACAGGTAGGGCTGCAAATCTAAATCAGGGATGGACTTTAGCACAGTGTGGGCAGGTGATGAGAATGCCTTCCCTGTCCACACCCAGTCAAAAGGCAATGACTTCATTGCTTCTCTTGCATCCTCTAGGTGAGCTTGCATGAAGCCATAGATCTCAAAAAGGATCTGTTGAAACTGATACCAATCCTCAGTGCTGAAAGCTTGAGATTTATGCCAGTCATTCACTGCTTTAAGGTGTTGTAATACTTGATCCACTTGTGGCTCCATCGATAATTTCAGGGCCTTCTTCATCCCTGCAGATGTGCGCTCAACAAGTGCTACAGAGGACCCCACAAGCACTGCATGAGATATATCACACATCTCAGATAGTGAGCAGATGTTGACTGTGTCTCCCAACCAAGCAAGGGATTTGGGGTAATTCAAAGGTCTCTCTTTGCAAACTGGCACCCATTTCAGTTTTAACAATGATGTCTGAGTGTCTGCCGACTTCACCAACTTGGTTTGTTTATTAAGTATTTGCAGCAGTGTTTTCGCCTTTTTCACCACAGAATCCCACTCCGGTTCTTTGTTGTTTTGCAGCTCCTCTATCTTCTTTGCCACTTGGATAACATCTTTTTCAGTGAGTTGCACCTCATTTTTCAGTCCCAGTTGTCTGAGTGAATGGAGAATATCAGGGGTTGAGGTAAATGTACTGGTGGGGAACCTGGTCTTCTCCATATAAAACAAATCCTGTAAAATTTCCAGTTCAGGGTCAAAGAGGTCTGTGGCTGTGACAGGCTTTCCCGGGGAGATATGAATGAACTTCAGGGTGGAAAGCCATCCGATTACGGATGAATTTTCATTCTTGAGGAAGGACAGATGTTTGAGGGCCCAGAGCATGATTTTGGTGATCTCGTCCTTTGAATAGAACCCCTTCTCAATATCTTGAATGACAAGCTTCAAACACTCTGTTGTTTTCACTTGTTCTACATTTAGCATCTTGATGAGACGGATTGATGCCTCATCACCGCAGCCCACAACATTGAGAGATAGCTTTACATGCGGAGGATATTTGGCGGTGTGATGTAATGCTCTGGCTCCTCTCAGTGAGGTAAATGTTGGGGTTCCTTTCTCAGAGCAGGGTCCCAGTTTCTCAAAGATGGCGAGCTCCAGCAGAAGACGTCTCTCCTTTTCCGTGATGTCAGACAGCCCTGCTAAAAAGTCTCTGAGTGCAACCTTTTCTTTGACAGAAAAAGACGAGACGGTGCTGGATATGCGCTGCGTCGCCGTTCTATCCATTATCTGCAAGAGCACACTGGGAGAGCATGGATGGATGTAATTCTTGAGAAGAGGGTGCTGCAAAGAAGGGTCCAGCTTTCTCATCGTCACCGCTCCCAGCTTTTTCATGATGTCGAGGAGGTTCTCGGAAATTGGCGCCTCTTCCTCGTGATCGATGAGAACAATGGGGGAGGGGGTTTTGAGGCGCATGAGCTCCACTTTGTCCATGCCGTCCTCAAGCGGCGCACTTGGGATCAAAGGCATGTCTTCGAAGGTGCTTAAATCCTCAGCAAAATGAATGTATAGATGTTTCCAAACCATCTTTAACCATGAGAATGTCAGATGCTCTCTTTGTTCGGAATCCCAGTGGACCGTGAAGTCTCTGGACGGCCATGCGGTCGTGAGGATCTCCTTGATGAGTCGAGCTGAGCGCTCTGGGGTGAGCACTTGTAACTGAGTACAGGGTCTTCCTGTTGAGAAAACAGAGAAGAGAGAGTAATGTATCAACATTCCTTTATAACTTTGTTTATATTACTATTCCTAGTGACAGGTGCGTAGAATTGCAACACACCAAACTTGCACAACAAATGAACGCACGCGCACACACACACACACACACACACACACACACACACACACACACACACACACACACACACACACACACACACACACACACACACACACACACACACACACACACACACACACACACACACACACACACACACACACACACACACACACAGAATGCTGTTAATTTCACACCATAAACATCAATGTACAGCCATGCTGCAGCTTTACGGCTAAAAGAATGACAGCTAGTACACCATGAGAAGACCAAGCTAGTAGACCAATGCAGTTATGAAGGATATTATGGAGCAAAAACACAAACTATTCCTCTCACTTCAAGGAAAATGTTATAGACTTTCAAGGTTTGTATGCCTCCGCCGGCAACAGCTGTGGCCGGAGGCATCATTTTTTAGTTGTATTTTTCACATGCACATTTCTAAGAGTGTTGTAGAAGAGATGCCTTTTAGAATGCTGCATTGGTTTGGGTTAATGTTAAAATAGTAACATTTGTCATCACACCGTAGAATACCTACCAGAACACCCCCAAAGATACTGTTGCACTGAAATTCAATTCAAGTGACATGTTTTAGAGACCATGACACTTACATTTAATCATTTCCCTTTCATTTCCTGTTTTAGCTTCCTTGCTATTTAATCTAACATAATACATTTCACACATCCAACATGACTACTTATTTCAGGCTTTTAATAGAGTACCGAAGTCCTGACGTCACTCGTTCATCCCCTGGGGCGTGGAAGTAATTTCTATACTATATACGTCTATACTATAATAACATTGGGTCATCTTAGAATCGACTCATGTAAGAATTGTGGTCCAAAAATAAACAAATTGTCCCGGCGCTATTGTCAGGAAGGTGGCCCTGTATCGTTTATTACGATAGTCAGTCACTCATATCTGATACAGCCTTTTCTGGCGAAAATTAATTTGGTGGCGGTAACGTTAGCGTTTTCTCGCCGTCGGTTGATGCTTCATATGAGTCAAACCGCTGTGCTCATTTGCAGTGGTGGAAAAAGTACTTAAATGGTAAGTAAAAGTATCAATACTGCAATGTAGAAGTACTCTGTTACATGTAAAAGTCCAGAATTCAAAATTTACTTGAGTAAAAGTACAAAAGTATTGGTATGAAGATGTACTTCTACAAGCTCACAACGCGTTGTGATGCGACGCGTTGTGAGCTTGTAGATCGGCTATTTTCAAATAGCCTAGGTATAAAATAGGACTAAAGTGGTTAATGTATGTTTTATAATGTAATAATTTATATCTGCAAAGTAACTAGTAACTAAAGTTTTCAAATAATTGTAGTCGAGTGAAAGTAAAATATTTGCCTCTGAGATGTAGTATGATGAGTAGAAGTAAAAGTATTGACAATTGGAAATACTTGGAAATACTACTACTTGAGTAAATGTACTTAGTTACTTTACACCACTGCTCATTTGTTTATAATTTTAACACAGTTCTTATATGACGCGATATTAAACACGTCTATGGGAATTCAGTGACCGTGACCCAGGTAGGAATCGTAGGAATGCGTAAATTACGAGAGACTATTAATTCCCCCCAATAAGCAAGAAATACAATGCAGAGAGGATTTAATTTCCCTTGATAGCACCGCAACCTATCAATCTGCTAGCCAGGAGACAGTAATGATGACATAGCAATGTTCAGTAGGAGCCCTGAAACTCCTCCTTATAGATTGGTGGGAAGAGGGGAGGAGGGAGGGGGGGGTGCTGTGCGCTGTGCCCCAGGGAAGTGTGTGTGTGGGAGGGGTGTGGTTGCATTAACAAGATTCAATTGTGATTAATGCTACAGTATAGCAGAACGCCTCAAGTATAGAAAATGCCAACATGTATGCGGTCAGTGTAACATCCAGTTTGTCTAGCCAATTTATATTAGCTGCTGTGTGAGCTTTAACATAGATATAGTGACCCACTAGATCCACAGTTCTCTCTCTCTTGGCTCAAGAAAAGAAACATACCACATGCTGTGACCATTTACACGCGGGGTAAGAATTATGCTATTTCTGACTATGTAAAATGTAAAAACATCTTCTTTGTTGTTTCATTATGGAAGTAGTATAGTTCTGTTCTGTGTCTTTCAAAGTGGGTTTTAGAGGACAAATCTGTAAATTCAGCATATTCTCATTGCTTGGCTAATGGCCCTTTTGGCAAACTCCAGGAATGAGTATGCAAGTGAGCGTGGCCAGGATCTGAAAGCCAGTGGAATGTGAGGCACCAAACCAACTCTGCTCTCTCTCTCTCTCTCTCTCTCTCTCTCTTCTCTCTCGTCTGGTCATGAATCTATCAGTCCATCCCTCTGGACGTCGTGCAGGCGAATGAGGTGACCTACTCTAGTGTCAGAAGAAGCCAATTTCAAGGCCTACATAAATCCTCAGCATCTGTCAAGTCAAGGTTTTTCAGCTACCCTTGAGTGAGGAACTATTTTTACCAACTTATTAGCTCTCTTAAATGCACCATTTAGGATGGACTCAGATTACTGGCCAATGTATGTTTGCAGAGGTATGATTGTTAACCCTAATCAGGCATTGATATGCCTTGATGAATATTTTGACCGGACGCTTGACAGCCGCCTCATGAATTGGTGTATGTGTGAGCGAGGTGGGGAGGGGTGAGGTGGTGGGTAGGTGCGCTTGAGTTATCTGTTTTGTTTTCTTTTATATATATTGTATATACCTATATACTGCTGTCTCTTTTTATATTATGTGCTGTCTTCTTTTATATGGACCCACGGGTCTGAAATAAAGATTATTATTATTATTGAGCAGCTATAAATCAAATATTTTCTATAGAATGATGCAGCAGTCTTTGTGCCAATGCTTAGCATTAGCCAATGAGAGCCTGGCACCTGGCCAAAAAATGTTTGTTTTGTATCCCCATTATCTATCCCATTTATGTCAATTAAAAAAAAAGCATAATGGGCAACGGAGCCTTCGGAATAAAAGCTTATTAACTTGTGGCTGGAGCCAGAGTGCCTGTATGATGTCTGAAGCAAGATATTAGGAGAGTAAGCACTTCTACTTCAGACTGGTGTGTTGTATAGGACAAATGCCTCAAAAATACTTATGAAGACCCCCACCCCTGAATGAAAGGGAACACCCTTTCATTCAGTACTTACAGTATTTACTATGGCTATTTACATGATCAAATACTGATATAATCTTTTTTATATCTAACATATACATCTTAGAAATTATAATAATATAATACTAATATGAGGATTATGGTTCTGCCATTGGCACTAACACAACATAAAAGCCTTCCTATTTGGAATCACAGAGATGTTTCTGCAAATTGTGTGTGTGTGTGTGAGAGAGAGAGAGAGAGAGAGAGAGAGAGAGAAGAGAGAGAGAGAGAGAGAGAGAGAGAGAGAGAGAGAGATTGTATGAATCAGCGTATTGTAAGTTTATACCTCTGCTTTTGGATGCGATCTTTAAGCTGTTCATAACTGACGGCTTAATATCCTCCAATAAGAATCGTCCCTCCAGTCCTGGGTACAGAGACCTTAACAGGGGAAAAACATGTTTCAAACAATATTCTGTTGGTGGTTTTCAGGCTATTGTAGGCATCATCACTTATATCCATTAGTTTTATTCTATGTTTCTTGATGCCAATCCGTATCAAGACTGTCATACAGTGGCTAAGCCAAATAAGCCTCTGTATACACAAGCTGTACTTACAGTTTGTTTGAATAATAAATATTGCAAAAACATTGAATGTAAAAAATATACAAATCTACCAAAACAATGAAGAGACTAAACAAATGTTTAATGTAAAGCCTGTCTGTTACTGTGTTAGAGCAGTGGTTCTCAACCTGTGGGTCGGGAACCTCAGGGGGGTCCCCACATGACTTTTTTTTTTTGAGGGGGGGGGGTCCCCAGATGACAGTGAAGAGACAATTTTAGGACTTTTAAGACATTTTTTATTCCAAAAAAAAAGAAAGAAAGAAAAGAAAGAAAAACCATTACTGCATCAAAAGTAATCAACAAACTAAACTATAAAAATGGGTCAAACATCGGAAAATAGCCGATCTACAAGCTCACAACGCCTCGCGTCGCAAGCTTGTAGATCGGCTATTTTCACAATATTTATCTGTCAAACTAAATGTAATGCCTCAACTCCTACATTCCAAGTGCTTGTCAGGGTGTGTGTGTGTGGGAGGGGAGGGGGGGGATTCCCAGTTCAAATATGATTATTTTGGGGGGTTCCCGGTTCAAATATGATTATATTGGGGGGTCCCCAGTTCAAATATGATTATTTTGGGGGGGTTGCGGCCTGAAAAGGTTGAGAACCAGTGTGATAGAGGGTAGGAGACAAGTTAAAGATCTTTTTTTAAAACAACCAAGCCATGCATAATAGAAAACGGGCAGCATAGAAATGTGTTTTTAGATAGCATACCACTTTTCACTCTTATGTACCTGGGGTATTCTTCCGAGGCAATATAAACCGCGTCCTTGTCGCCGACAGAGGACGAGAACGCCGCGAACGTGCCGTCCTGCAGCGGGAGGAGCTCCAGGCCGATGAGCTCGGTGCAGCAGTCGTCGCTGAGCACGAACTCCAGCAGCCGCAGCTTCTCCTGGGAGGAGCCTCTGTGCTTGGACTTCCTGATCGCCTGCCGCACCAGCGAAGGGGTCAACTTCTTCACGATGCTGGGTTCGGCCGCGTACGTGGCCATCACGGTGTCCACCGCGGCAGGCACTTTGGCCACCTGCAAACAGTGTTGATTTTGACAGCAAATTTTGAATAAAATTCCATTTAGTTTCAGTCATATTTTAGTCATCTGAAATGTTTTACTGTATAGTTTTAGTCGACTAAATATCATAAGACTTTAGTCGACTGAATCTACAGTTGATTTAGTCGACTGAAATGTATTCTGGCGGTGCCTTGATGGCGTCGTAATACCTGATTTTACACTCGGTTGCATGCTGAAAATAGCCGATCTACGAGCTCACAACGCGTCGCAGCGCGACGCGTTGTGAGCTTGTAGATCTGCTATTTTCAGAGCACAACACCCGACACCAAACATAAAATGACTTGTCTTTTAGTTCTACTGGATCTCATTTTAGTCTCGTTTTTTATTTGTTGACGAAATTGTCAGTATATTTAGTCTTAGTTTTAGTCATCATAGCTTGGTTTTTAGTTTGTTTTTATCTAGTTTTCGTCAGTAACATTTTTCGTCATAGTTTTAGTCGTCGACGAAATCAACACTGACCTGCATTCCTGAGCTTTGGAGGTAGCTGATCACCGTCTCGGCGATGTCCTCGTCGTCGTGCAACTCCGAGAACACGGATTCGTCCATCCGGATCCAGGTCTCGCTGAGCGAGTAGATGACGTGCTGCTGGAGCAGGTCCTGGAACAGAGGCTGGAGGATGGGCTTCCAGCGGGCCTTGACCTGCTCGGGGTCCGGCCAGGCGCCGTAGGTCCCCGCGGGCGACAGCGGAAAGTCTTGGTCCTTCTTGGTCTGGACCCTGTCGATGGCCTCGGTGATGAGCGTGAAGTAAGCCCTCGGGATGACCGTGATGATGAGCAGCTCGTTCCACAAGGCCGCCGGGTCCCTCCACTGGTCCACCTCCCGCCACTTGATGCTCCGGCGGTTGTCCGTCAGACCGAAGAAGCCGCTGACGTGGACCGGGAGACCGGTCAGGCTCTCGTCTCCGGGGGGAAGGGGAAGGAAGCAGAACGCTCGCCCTGAGAAATGCGACGCGGCGCCTTTGTCCTCCGTGTCGATGAGGGTGAGGGGAAGGCCGATGCCGATGGTGGGGATGAACTTCAGGTCGTCCGCTAGACTGTCCAGTTCCGTACACATCCCTCTGCCCCCCACCCCGTTGCACACCAGCCAGGTGGTCCTCTGACTCTCCTTAGCCGTCTCGTCCTGGGTGTCAATGTTCACCTGGTACGTGGCACACGTGACGGTGCTGCTGGGCACGCCGTTGCTGTAGCTGTCGATGGCCTGGCCCAACGTCTTCAGCGAGGTAGGCCTCTCCAGCTTATCGTCGCTGTTCTCCGACGCCGTGACCTGAAAGAGCATGCGCTCGGTGCCGTCCGACTCGCGCACGTGCAGAGAGACCTTCTGCACGCTCGTCAGGAAAAGGAGCACGGTGTCCGCGTCGGCTTTGAACGACTCGAACAGCTCCAAGACCTTCTCTTTGTTGTAGATGTTGGCGCTCAGCTGTGAGGGCGTCATGCGAAGTGGAAAGCGGAACAGCGTTCCGGGAAAGCTGCCGTCCTTGATGGTTTTGTCGGAGCTTTCGAACATCCCGACGTACGGACTGAACTGATCGGTAAGCTCTGTGATCTCCTTTATGTCCGCCTTCAGGTTCCAGCATTGGCCAGACTCGTGGACACCAAACAGGGTCTGATGAGGGTCCAGTATTCCAATCTGCTCTCCACTGAATATACTTGGAACGTCTGAAACATTCAGGAAGCAGACAATGGAACAACAATAGATGAGCTCAAAATGTTAAGCAAAAAAACCCAGAACAAACAAAAAAACGAACAAACCCTAAAACCACAGCATGAACGACTAAGTGCACACACTTAAGATTTTGTGAGATAGTTGCGATCAATAAATCATGTTAATGTGATATTTAAACCAATAACACTGAAATATTAAATATTGCTAAATGTATGCCACAAAACCCAATAGTAAAGCCTTACAGTATGTGAGGGGAAAAATACACTTTAAATGCTGGGCCCCCTGGCAGATATAACTTCATGCAGTGGTGTAAAGTAACTAAGTACATTAACTCAAGTACTGTACTTAAGTACAATATTGAGGTATTTTTTTTACTAAGTGGAGTATTTCCAATTTTCAATACTTTTACTTCTACTCCACTACATCTCTGAGGATGATGTTTTACTTTTACTCCACTACAAGTATTTGAAAACTTTAGTTACTAGTTACTTTGTAGATTTAGCTTTGAATGAGTACTTTTACTTTTGGTACTCCTCGGTCCCTCACATCACGAGAGGAATTCTGGACAATGACTGATTCATATGCAGCTCAAATTAGGTCTTTATAACCGTGCATCTCAATAGGCATTTTACTGTGACCCATTTATTTTCCACAGAACTCCCAACACAGGCATGGCATTCATGTTGCTTCAATGACTGTAAATAGCTATTGTGACAATCCAGAGGGTTCTAATTACCAAAAAACAATTGCTATGAACTTAAACACTGCAATATGTTTGATATAGAGTCGAGGCCTGAACATAATATAATAATAATATTATGTGCTGTAAGTTTTCACTGAGACATAATGCTACCATGCCTACCAACCATAATGTTGTTTCCCCCTCCTTTTAACCCTTTAAGACCAGAAACGCATCCGTGTCATTTTTAAGATTTCTTTGGCTATTCAAAAATAGCAGATATACAAGCTCATAGCATGAGTGCCGCGCTATAAAATGTGTGCAAATCTTTGAATATATATATTTTTTTTTAAAGGGACTTTTTTTTACTCAAATATGTGCTTCTGGGGGGTCCCTGGAACAACATATTTTGAAATGGGGGTCCGCGGCCAAATACATATCATTTTGGGGGTCCTTGACATGAAAAGATAACATACGTTTTTTCAAAAAACTGTTAGGATTTAGAAGACATTTGTAGAATCCCCAGAAGCAAAGATTTGAGTTACAAATGTTCGCTTTAACAAATATATATTCAAAGATTTGCACAAAATGTAATGTTCACGATTTTTTTTTAAATAGCAGATCTACAAGCTCATAGCGCGGCACTCTGTGAGTTTGTATATGTGACATTTTTGTAATAGCCAAAGTATAAGATAATGGTTAAAGTGGTTAAAATCTAAAATGACAGATGCTTTTTTAACATGCGATGGGGAGTCAGGAGGGAAAGGTTGCAGGGCAGGAGAGAGCTTATTATCAGTTTATTATCCTAATTCCCCATGTTAATCAGTAGGGTCCACATATCACACAATGCATACTTGGAGGGTGCACATCGTTTTACATAGGGCCACACATTCTCTTGAGAGAAGCTTCACTCTGTCAGTACCGTAAGTGGATTTCACTCCTTGGGACGACCCTTACCCGTGATGTGGTAGACAGAGTTGAAGCCGATCCCAAATCGTCCGACTTTCAGAGGATCTTCTCTCTTTCTGCTCCTTGCAATCTCTTGAATTCCATTCCAATCTTCAGTTGTGAAGACTGCATCGTTATACACATACAAGGCTGTACCTGCAATACAATTTCAATCCAGAAATACATTGAATTAATATTTTACTTCTACTGTATCTACGGTATATAACACATAACGTGTAGTCTACTCTGTCGGTATACAGTATAATTGTATATGTTGTATATGATTTACACAGCTTCCTTTGTTCTGTAAGCCAGTGGTTCTCAACCTGTGGGTCGGGATCCCCAAGGGGGTCCCCACATGATTTTGTGCGGGGGGGGGTCGCCAGATGACAGTGAAGTGACAATTTAAGGACTTTTAAGACCTTTTTAATGCCTCCAAAAAAAAAGAAAGAAAGAAAGAAAAGAAAAAAGACCATTACTGCAACAAAAGCGATCAACAAACTATACAATAGAAATGATAAATTGTCAAATAATGTAAGAAAGAGGGAAACATTTTTGAAAATAGCCAATCTACAAGCCCACAACGCCTCGCAACACAAGGCGGTGTGAGCTTGTAGATCGGCTATTTTGTATCTGTGGAACCGAGTCTAACTAAATGTAATGCCTCAACTCTTACAATTCCAAGTGCTTGTCAGGGTGGGGGGTCCCCAGTTCAAATATGATTATTTTGGGGGGTCACGGTCTGAAAAGGTTGAGAACCACTGCTGTAAACTATGCTTTGGGCCATTTTTAAGGATTAACCCATTAAGACCTGAAGAAGCATCTGTGTCACTTTTTCATTTGAGCTAAAAAGCATTATTTTAACACTTTGGCTATTCAAAAATAGCAGATATACAAGCTCATAGCGCGGCACCGAGTGCCGCGCTATGAGCTTGTATATCTGCTATTTTTGAAAAATCGAGAAAATGTGTGCAAATTAAGATATTTATATTATTTTAAACCTTTTTTTTTAACTCAAATCTTTGCTTCTGGGGGTCCCTGGAACAACATATTTTGGGGGTCCTTGACATGAAAAAGTTTGAGCATCACTGATATAGAAACATAGGTTTTTCAGAAAGCTGTTGGGATTTAGAAGACATTTTGTAGAAATCGGCTTCAGGTCTCAATGGGTTAAATGTGTAGCTACATGTCACTGCTTTAGGCTTTAGTCATTTGTAATAAAGATGAACGTGGTTAGGAAGGACACACTACCTTGGTACTGAGCCATATTCTGTGACCACAGGGACTCCACTCCATACTCTGTCTCATCGTACATAAACTTAACCTCTGTCGCTCCCGCATCCTCCGCATTCTGGATCAACTCCTATTCATGAAAACACACGACAACAAAGATACACAACCATCAAAGCAAGGCTTCGATGTAGCAATGGACAATATATAGAATTATCCAATACATAGCAGTGTTGACAGTGGTGGAAAGTAACTAAGTACATTTACTTAAGTACTGTACTTAAGTACAATGTTGAGGTATTTGTACTTTACTTGAGTATTTCCAATTTCCAATACTTTTACTTCTACTCCACTACATCTCAGAGGCAAATATTGTACTTTTACTCCACTACAATTATTTGGAAACTTTAGTTACTAGATACTTTTCAGATATTAATTATGATATAATGAAACATACATTAACCACTTTAGCCCTATTTTATACCTAGGCTATTTGAAAATAGCAGATCTACAAGCTCACAACGCGTCGCATCGCGACGCGTTGTGAGCTTGTAGATCGGCTATTTTCAAATATTTAGTACTTTTACTTTTGGTACTTTAAGTACATTTTGATGCCAATACTTTTGTACTTTTACTCAAGTACATTTTTAATTCTGGACTCTTGTAACAGAGTAGTTTTATATTGCAGTATTGGTACTTTTACTTAAGTAAAGAATTTGAGTACTTTTTCCACCACTGCGAAAAACTAAGCTTTGATGACTAAAACTAAGACTAAATATATTGACAAAAAACTAGACAAAAATGTTAGCGAGGGACTAGTGGAGAAGAGATCCAGTAGAACTAAGTGGTTCGGGTGTTGAGCTCTGAAAATAGCCGATCTGCAAGCTCACAGCTGTAAGCTTTTAGATCGGCTATTTTCAGCACGCAACCAAGTGTAAATTCAGACATTATGATGACATCAAGGCACCACCAAAATGCATTTTAGGCGACTAAATCAACTGTAGATTTAGTCCACTAAAATCTAAAACTAGACAAAAACTAAAGCATTTCAGATGACTAAAATATGACCAAAACAAAATAGTTGTTTTTTTTCAAAAGACTATGACTAAAACAAAATCAAAACACTTATACTATATTAATGAAGAATATGGAAAGCGTATTATAAAATATCATTTTCAACATCTCAATGTAATGAATTGTGTAATGAAGGAAATATAATGGAAAAAGATAATTTGACACATAACAAATATTGACATTGTATATTGCTTTTTATTCATATTGGCAAGCACTACTTTGAAGTTAACATATTGTGTACTATTGTAGCGTATCAAGTGTACATGTGTATCATTAAACTAAAATGGTACTTTAGTTATTAACAGATTTAATTTAATTGCACTATTGCTGCTTCGATTGCAGTGTGAAATGGTTACAATGACTCTAGTGACTGGCTGAAGAACAACAGGCCTGACATGATTTCAAGTTTCAAACCCCATGACTCTGCATTTCCTCTCGAGGATCGCCTTTGCCTAGGAGCAGTTCTAAACATGGCTGCTCATTCACACAATAACAGCTAAATGAGCTTGTATGAACCTTCTCTCTCCTTGGAGACCGCACACCTTGAATTTAAATGGTCAACTTAACAGACATTTTGCTGATTCTGAACCTAAATCCCATTGTTCTGATGTGATATCATAAAGAGGGAAGAAATGTCACTATCCCTTCTGTGTATCTGTCAGTGAAATGTGGAAAAGCCCAATTACATCAAATGTGTCGTTGCGACATAGGGTATTTTCCCCTACATTATATACACGTATATATTGTGTGTATATATCCGTGTATATATCGTATAAATGATTTCCCCACCTCAGAACAATGGGATTTAGGTTCAAAAGTGGCGAAAATGTCCCTGTAATAATTCAGCATAGAGCTACTTAATCCAAGACTTTGATTTTGCTCTTACAAGACATAGCACTTACTTTCAAAATCTGTCCACCTTCGGGATACCTTCTGAGAATGTCTTTAAGAAACTCGACCAGCGGTGGTGTAGTCTGTCCAAACCTCCCTGAAAAAAAAGACTTGGTGTAAGAGTTTCTGCTCTGAAAACTGGTTCACTGTAGAATTATTTTCTAATGTGGTTTTATGCTTACCTCCCCCTCTCAGGCCTCTACCCTCCAGTGTGAAGGATACTTCTGGGCTCCCAGTGGGCACCAGGGTCCCAATCTGCACACTGTCATCCAGCTAAAACAGAAGGGGGTAGCAGGGGACAACATCCTTTCAGTAACATGGCATAATGAAACCTATAGCATTGTGATTTGAAAATCAAAATCAAAAATCAAAATCAAAAAAGTTATTCACTGGTGCCTCATTTATTTACTTTGATAGCATCCTATTAAAGCAGCACGGCACTATGTAACTTTTTAATGAATACATTGTAATTTTGCTCAATCTGTATGGTAACTTTACCGCCAACCCCACCTAGGGTATGGGCACTGATGACGCGGAGGAGAGAACACGCCCCCAGCGCCCACAGCGTCCCCTGAGGGAATCGAAGCTAGCTCACGTTTTTATCAATTTCTTTCGCTTCTTTTTTTGGTCATACAGTATCTGACGTTCATAATGACAGAAAACTCTCCACAGTGTTTGTGTGAGATGCGCCCCTCCGGAAATCTCGCAAGACGAGATTTCACCTGTGATTTCATCCAAAGTCCGCTTGTAAACACTATGGCGGCCCACTGCGGCGAGGTTTCTGTCATTACGAACGTCAGATATCACCAAAACATTTCGAGCGATGAAAATAGGCAATCTATCACACATCCGCTCGGGTTTTTAGCTGCTGTGGACTCGGGATGGAGTTATAAAAGTGTTCTACTGTACCACTCGTCCTAGGATATCATATAAAAGTAAGAAAAAGGATAGTCTGAAATTCTCCTTTAATACAATATAACTTATACAATTGGGGTGGTTGTCTCCCTGCTCTTCTATTGAGACATTTAGATCGTGTCAAAGGTCATGTCTCACCTAGACACAGGATCTGACACAGATTTTGACCTGATGGTCAAGATTCAGATTTATCCCCTGAGCAAGCAGGCAGGCTCTATTGGCTCAATGGTAAAACAAATGTCTGCACTTGCGCAGGATTTCAAATCCGGGGTAGAAGAGGAAAGTTACAGCTTTAAGGTAACCAACTGGCTTATGTTTTGGTTCTATCAGAAAATAATACATGTATAAATGATTTACTGTACCACCAACTGTTATCAAATAAAAACATTCACAGCTCAGCTGTGAGCTGCAATATGGTAGCAAAAGAGTAGCCTTGGAAATTTCTCAAAAGATAAACAAATGACCTTAGCCATAAACTCTTTTATAAGCCAACTGAGGCAAGCATCTATCTTTCAAGGGGACTATTAGTAGTGATCGTGCACAACTTTAACACATTCAATCCGGGAACGCATCTCTGTCATTTTACATTTCTTTGGCTATTAAAAAATAGCAGATCTACAAGCTCATAGCGTGGCACCGAGTGCCACGCTGAGCTTGTAGATCTGCTATTTTTGAAAAATCGTGAAAATGTGTGCAAATCTTTACAAATGTCTTCTGAATCCTAACAGTGTTTTGAAAAAAAAGCCTATTGTTGTTATATCAGTGGTTCTCAAACTTTTTCCATGTCAAGGACCCCCAAAATGATATGTTTTTGGCCACCGACCCCATCAAAATATGTTGTTCCAGGGACCCCCCCCCCCCCCAGAAGCAAAGATTTGAGTTAAAAATGTTGTACGTCAAAGATTTGCACCAATGTTCGAGATTTTTCAAAAATAGCAGATCTACAAGCTCGTAGCGCGTCACTTGGTGCTGCGCTACGAGCTTGTAGATCTGCTATTTTTGAATAGTTGATAGTTGAAATCTAAAAATGACACGGGTGCGTTCCCGGATTGAAAGGGGTTAAGAACAATTACACTCCGTCCTCTGTCAGCCTCTAGACAAATCTTTGGGGCAGTGTTGCTGCACTAGCATCATCAGCGTGATGCACACAGTCGTGTGACTGAGCTAAGCCCACACCGCGGGCCCGATGCCTCAGCTTCTGCTGCAACGGCTGCTCTCCGTGGCTCTCTCTCCAAGGTGAAAGCCTGCGCTATCGCGTCACTGTGACTGCACTCAGCAGTTATGACACGCCAACATATGCTGCCTAGCAGAAAGAGACCGTCGTCACCTTACACAACCCATCCCTATCAGTGCTGCTCATCGTTGTGTTGATGAAGAGCTGCCTGTTTTTGAAGACCACAGTTTGTGTCCCCGCATGCAAAGGAAAATGTCTCTTGAACGTTTTTGCCAGTGCACTCCACACCAAGCAGTGGTGGGAAAAGTACTACATTTTTTTTACTTAAGTAAAAGTATCAATACTGCAATATAGAAATACTCTGTCACAAGTAGATGTCCGGAATTCAAAATTGACTTGAGTAAAAGTACAAAAGTATTGGCATCAAAATGTACTTAAAGTACCAAAAGTAGAAAGTACTCATTATGCAGAATGTCCCATTTCAAGTTTTCAAATGTATAAAAATGATTTGTATTTTCAAATGGCCGAAATGTATATAGGGGCTGAAGTGGGTAATGTATGTTTTGTAATAATAATCAAAATCTACAAAGTAATTAGTAACTAAAGTGTTCAAATGAATGTAGTGGAGTAAAAGTACAATATTTGCCTCTGAGATGTATAGTGGAGTAGAAGTAAAAGTATTGGAAATTGGAAATACTCAAGTAAAGTACAAATACCTCAAAATTTGACTTAAGTACAGTACTTAAGTAAATCTACTTAGTTACTTTCCACCACTGCAAACAAGCAGCAAATTGTATACAGCACATACAGTATACTGTACGTGAACGAATAGAAACAATAACGTTGATACATTTCATACTGTACATTTCACACACACATCATAAGGATAAGGATAAGGATAATTCCTTTTAACAGGTCGTTCATGAAAGTCCTTGCGGTCTTGTTTCCAATCTGTGAGCAATTAGGGGTTAAGAGTCTTGCTCAGGGACAAATTTCATTTCATCGACACATATGCTGGCCTGGCCGGGAATCGAACCTGGGGCAACCAGGGCCTCTGGCTCCCCAGGCGGGCTCACTAACCACTCAGCTATGGCCGCCCCTTATATCATACCAAAACACCCAATGGAGAACCTCTACTTAAAAGTTTTTAATTGGTTTAACCCATTAAGACATGGAATGCATCTGTGTCACTTTAAGATTTATTTGGCTATTCAAAAATAGCAGATCTACAAGCTCATAGCGCGGCACCGAGTGCCGCGCTATGAGCTTGTAGATCTGCTATTTTTGAAAATTCTTGAAATAAAAAGGATTTTTTTTCAAAAAAACTGTTAGGATTTAGAAAACATTTTAAAGAATCGCCTCAGATCTTAAAGGGTTAAGAGATTCCGCAAGACCCAGGCATTTGCATTGAAGTATGTGCCTTATGCAAACCGAGTTAGAGGAACTGAGTAAACGTGTTAGTGCCTTTCAGTGTCCCATAAAGCAATACATTCCCCCAATTAAGTATGGAGGCTGGCACAGTGCCACCTGCATCACTCTGCTGCACTCTCGTAACCCAATCAAAGTGGAACGGCAAAGCTTCCAAAATAAGTCATTCTTATGGGCGCTGCTGGAGTAGGCTTAAAGTAATGGGCACTACAGAAATAGCAGACACTTCACAATGGTCTAATTTCAGTCATATGTAAAGCAAGTACTTTTACAACACAGTTGTACAATACAATATTGTACTGTGTAGCAGTGGTTCTCAAACTTTTTCGTGGCAAGGACCCCCAAATAGACACTTATTAGACCGCGGACCCCCATTTGAAAAGATAAGCCATGGGACGGCCCATAATAGAAGATTTTTACGGCTCTCTAGCAGTGATTTCAACCATTTTAATGTCAAGGACCCCCAGTTTGACATGCATTAGGCATGACCCCTATTTAATGGCATGTATGTCTCTGGGACCCCAATTTATATTGTAAAATCAATGTTAATTTAACTCTGAGAGTGTACAAGTGGAACCAAATGGACCCGTTAGGGTCCATTTGGTTCCATTTGTACACTCTCAGAGTTACAGACCCATAAGGGTCCATTTGGTTTCTAATCTATCATTTAGCTGGGGACCCCCTGGAACTCCCTCAAGTACCCCTGGGGGTCCCCGGACCCCACTTTGAGAACCAATGCTGTGTAGGCAATTGGCTATACTAACACATTAATAACAGTTTTTTTATGTTATTGTATGTACTTATTATAGTAGTAATAGTGATAATATATTGATAATATATTGATATAGGAGTTAATGTACAGTTGTGTATATTAACTGTATATCAATATATTAGATGAATATCAATATATTAGATGAATATACTGTACAATGAATCAAATGGAAATAAGGTCATTGTAAAGTGGTACTGATAAATGTGTTAATGTATTTGCCAGAGAACTGTTCTCATGACCTCAAATCACAACTCCTATAATATGAGCTAATAGCCCAGGGATTCCCCTTGGGCTGTGGAAGGTTTCCTGAGCTGTAGGTTTTAACGTAGTTAGATGTCTGACGGGTTCCTCTGGGCTGTTCCAGATCAAGTGCCGCTAATTTGCAGGGGTGCGGTTCACATCTAATTTCTGCATGTGACATCAGGGAGGTGGGTGGGGGGGGGGGGGGGGGTGCTGCTGGGCAGCAATCGTCACCTGCTCCTGTCCCTCAGCAAAGGCCAGAGAGGTCCTCTCCGGCCATGGTTACAAGAGACATTAAAAAACAAACAGGGTTGCCAGATCTGCGTATTATAATTTCCCCGCAAGATGTTATTTGAAAATAGCCGATCTACAAGCTCACAACGCGTCGCATCGCGACGCGTTGTGAGCTTGTAGATCGGCTATTTTCAAATAGCTGATGTGTATGTTAAAGTGCTCATGTGGCCCATAGTTGCTTCTTTTGGGCTGGCTTTCCTAGACCTGGTTGCTTGTTTCTCTCATGGAATCTGGCAACACTGCAAACAAACTGGACAGCTATATAGGACCCCACCGTACTGTAGATTCCTATGTCAAAAGCATGTCTACTTATATATGTATTACATAATATACATTGTATTAGTTATTTGGGGTCCTTTTGTACTCAATTCATAGTGACATTATCTGTCTGTCATTTAATGTCACCATGAATCGAGTACAAAAGGACCCCATTTGAAACAAGCCATTAGGCTTTCATGGGCTTTTTAATCCTATTTAGTTGACCTTGTATTTAAACTGTACTTTCATATACTTTTTTCCTGCAAACTTCTAAATAAAGTATTCAATCAATCAATCAATTTAAAAATTATTAAGTAGAGATATGTAACGTTTGGTACAAATCATTTGAAAAACATTGAGTGAGTAGTATATTATTACAAAATGGCTGCTGGCATGAAAGGCAAACATATTCTAAGGCACATCATTAAATCATTTATAAGCTATCCTTAAACTATTGCTCATAAAGTATGAACAATAAAAAAGCGATTAATATCTTCTGTGTTTTTTTTTATCCTTACTGTTAATATTCTGAGTGTGCAGGGTAAGCAATTATTGTTTTAGTCGTCTAACCCCACTCAAGCAGCAAAACTGCATAGTCATGTTTCCCAGAAGATGAAGAAGACTAATTCAATGTATTCCATAACAGCGAGACTGTGGCCAATAACGACCACTGAACAATGATTATTCTCTATCCATCCAACACAAACTTATCTGGTCTGTATGTAGTCATAGATCACAAATGTAATGCATGACAACTGTCTCAGGGGGAATGTTCCAGAAAAAGTCATTAAAAAAAATAATTGGTGTGGATGAGGACTATGGCCTAAAGCAGTGTGCCATCAGCAAGCTGAGTCAACGCAGAACAGTTGCGGCAACAATTGTTCTTTTCAAATGCACACTCCCAGCTGTCCCGAAGACAGCGACCCCCAGCTCACATCTTGTTGAGGTTAACACCTAAGCTAATCTCGCAAACTACCTCACCAAACACACAATCAGGTATGTATTATTATTAGGGTGCGTGTGCCTCCTGACACTTGATCATGCTGTGAAGTGACATTGTAACATTTTTATAACACAAACAGTTATATCATTTATGCCATCCAATGCTGCTATGACAAACAGATTTATTTTGCTACTCTGTAGCTCTTTATGCTCTGTTAAGGTGACTCTCCACCAAACAGACTACTTCAGATTACAACATACTGCAACAGACTGGTAATCTGTTGGCAAAAGTTGGCATTTAGTTCAGCACTAACACTCTGGATTCAGCAGTATTCACTTCTAGGAACACAGGAATACGTGGGAGTGGGCCTTCGCTTTTCTTTCACTTTGTGCTGTTTTGGGTCTCCAGAATTAGTGCTCTGGCTATATGACATGAATTTCAAATACTTTGGCCCGTTTCCTTTCAGTGGCACTTATTTACCATTAAAGGAATTCACAAAGTGGTTCCATTTATCTTTGTTTGGAGCAAATAGGGTCAGCATGACAGCATGAAAAGAGGAAAAAAAGGCCATGGCACAATCAAGGATCCCCAATAAATAACCATGAAGAAGTAATCGTCTAAGGAACTTCACTACAGCCCACACGAAGATTTGGACTTTATAGAACCTTCCAACAAATGCCAACAATGGGTCAGATTTACTCGGTACTGGCAGAGGTACAATCCCCGCAGTAAAAAGCTGTGATCTGGCAAGTTACAAAACCCACATGCCTGGATTTTATTAGGTCAGACAAAAGGCTACTGTGTAAAAGCAGTAGTAAATGTTCACGTTTATTTGTCTTCATGCACTATAACGTTATCAGAGTCAAGTAAGCTGCATTTGTTTTGATGGTTTTGTTTAGACATAGCCAAACGCTAGTTCAGCAAAATATGACTTATGACTGCACTTTGGCTGAATAGTCATTACAACAATAATGACTGTTTATGTTATATAATTGAAGATTAATAAACAATGTATGTATTTTATAATGTATTTTAACTCACTTGACATGATAACAAAACTAAAACAGCCTGCCAGCAGTAGCTACGTTTGTCTTGCTTGGGCCGACCCCGTGGCCTGCAGGTCCCGCGGGTTGAACCGCGGGGCAGGCGGACGGGTTATAGATTACGACGCAATTATCGCGGGGCGGGCGAAGCGGGTCAACCGGTTCAACTCTCTCGCACACGCACGCTCTCTCTCTCTCCCTCCCTCTGTCCCCCTCTCTCTCTCTCTCTCTCTGGAAAGCAATTCAATGGACTTGCTTGTGTGTGTTTTGTTTGTTTTTTTGGCGGGTTGCGGGACGAGCTGGGTCGTTGATTTATATTCATTTTTGCGGGACGGGTTGGGGCCAAGGGGCAAGGCTTGGATATTTACGATGAGGCCAACACGGAAGCTTATGAATGGCCAGAGTGAGGCACTGTTTTACCCTGCGCCGACCTGAAGTGTCAGAAAGAATTTATTTTAGCGCAAGTGAATGGGTTTTTGACAAACTTTAGACTAGATTTTCTTACCGTAATAAAAATTGTCATAAATTCTATATGCTTCCAGTTGCTAGTTTAAAGTCTCCTTTCAATCATCAGGATATGCGTTTTGCTAAGTTATGGTCCCATTTATTCTAAAATTGACGATAAAGTAGGCTATGCTCCAGGAGGGGCGGGATGATTTGATTGACAACCTACACAACCAATAGCATTCATTCCCCGCCCCCGCTCTTGATTGACAAGCTACCCAACCAATAGCATTTTTGGGGGTGTTTTCCGGTTCGCTGGTCACGTGTCTGGTCTCAACCAATAGCGTTTGAGTTCCGGCGTGGCCAACTGTATATATTAACGATGGAGGAATGCATGTTCCTGAACTATCGGCTTCATTTTCGTTCTGTAGAAAGCAGGGGAGTGGCTTTGTCCATTCTTTTTTACAGTCTATGGTTGGGGCGGGTTGGGCTCCCGTGTGGGGCGGGTTATGAAAAAAACCTAACCCGCGCATCACTATTGTCTTGCTATAGCTGCCATATAATCTGTTGGGTGCATGAGAAGATTTTGGATAGAGAAGAGACGGGGAGTCAGGGGAAGGGTGCCACAGTGGTGGGGAAAGCTGGCTTGTTTTGAAACACAATGGCTTGTTATCATCATTGCCCTTGTTTACTGGTATCACACAATGGAACTTTAACG
The DNA here is from genome assembly GCF_963454915.1 of Gymnoscopelus microlampas. Lineage (NCBI taxonomy): Eukaryota > Metazoa > Chordata > Actinopteri > Myctophiformes > Myctophidae > Gymnoscopelus > Gymnoscopelus microlampas. Next base: position 30,107,062 of record NC_139945.1, read on the forward strand.
TCTGCCCAATGTCAGGAAACAGTAAACAGGACATGGCTACCGGAAGTAGAAAGCAGAAGACAGTAGTCTCATGCACTGGGCATAACACAGTGAATAGGGTTGCCTCTCAGTAATCAAATACATTCTAAACAATGCGTTCATGGAGATGGGCTTGCGTTGCTTTTTGCTGTGGTCAGGGCATAACATGCAACATGGAAACGTTCCATTACGATGTAACGTTTTTGCTCCGACAAACGGAGGGACGGACAGACAGACAGATAGATAGACAGAAAGACGGAGAGGGACAAAAATTGATAATGCACAAAATATTGCTCCTTATTTTAACAGTGTCCCATCACACTTACCACTCTCCCATTGTGAGCCAGATGCTGCTCTCTGACGGGGAGGTCCGTCTCCTCGTAGATAAGCTGCTTGATGTCTCTGACAGCTGTGGAGTGAGGAAGTTGGTAGGACCTGGGCCCAATATACTCATGACGAACTGTCACCCATGGTGACCTGAGAAACACACACAAATAAAGACAATAACATGAAGAGAATGCCTGTTCTGGTGTGAGAGTGCTGATATGGCATCATGCTTTTTTAACAGAGAGCATACATAGAAACACAACCCGACTAACATATCTTGGCTCTGGTTGATATAGGCAGCAGATGAGTCTTGCTGAAGTCATTATTGATTATGGTTTGGGTAAAGAAGAAACCTGAGATATGCAATCGAGTCAGATTTCTCTTTTATTGACTTACTGTATTTGTGGATTTTAGCTTGCTAGCTCTGAGGGGAGGGGGGCATCCTCCAAAAATGATAATAATAAGATACTATTCAAATATTTTTAAAAGTGGCTCCTATACATATAGGCAGATGACCTATAGCCTTTTCCTGATGATAATAATAAATATGCTCTCTATAGGAAATGGGTTCACCTGCTATTTTGAGGAGCATCTTGTTTTACTTATGTTTTTCACACATAGTAAGTCTATAGATTAACCCATTAAGACCTGGAACTGTGTCATTTTTAGATTTGAGCTAAAAAGCATTATTTTACACTTTGGGCTATTCAAAAATAGCACCGAGTGGCACGCTACGAGCTTGTAGATCTACTATTTTTGAAAAATCGTGAAAATGTGTGCAAATCTTTGAATATATATATATTTTGTGATTTTTTTAACTCAAATCTTTGCTTCTGGGGGTCCGCGGCCAAATACATACAATTTTGGGGGTCCTTGACATGAAAAAGATTGAGCACCACTGATATAGAAAACATGCGTTTTTCAGAAAACTGTTGAGATTTAGGAGACATGTAGAATCGGCTTCAGGTCTCAATAGGTTAACATGTTGACTAGTTAAGTCATAACATAAAAAAAAACATTTGCTTATTCAGCAGGCCACTTGAAGGTGACACATCCACAGTGTAGTTAGCTCCAGTGAGTGTGTCAACATCAACAGTAAAGCAAAGTAAAGCAAAGTTTGTTGTTTACCCAGGGTGTCGGACTAAGCACGAAGCTTGTTTCCAGCCGGACCCTGCATGGAAGCCTTGCTCAAGGGCTATTCAGCGGTGATTCATGATTGATGTGATGAATTGGGGAATCGAACTAGGGACCTTCCGGTATCAAGGCCGCCCCTCTAACCACTAGGCCACCGCTGCCACTAAGTGATCCTCATACAGCCACCATTACAGGAGACATATGGTTATCACACCCCGTACAGTCAAGCTAGAATGAAAGCCAGTGATTGTTCTCTGAAATGAGTTACTGAAGAGAATATGATGTCATTTATGTTGTGGTGTGTAACATTTTTTCATGCCTGTAGGTGTTAATTCTCAGGTGATGAAATCATCAATACTTTTAGGACCTATAAAATAATAAGTGTTTAAGTGTTGTTACTTGTTATAGCTAATTTCAGTCTCATAATAATAGGTAAGTCTAAAATGTTACTGGTCACTCATTTATGAGTTTAATAGGACCAGATACATAGTTATACATTCAATTATTGTTTTATTGATTGAATACTTTATTAACAGTTTGCAAAAACAAGGCACGGTGGCACTGATTTATACAAAAGAATGCTAAAAGGATAACCCAGATAAGCCCTCAGGGCTTGTTTCCATTCAGCCAGGTCCTGTGTATTCAATTCATCGATACATTTAAAGACAAACAATAATATACAATAATATGCACACAAACAAAACATCATATATACGAGTAGTAATAAAAAAAAGAAAGATATTTACAGTAAAGCATTCGTTCTCAAAGTGGGGTCCGGGGACCCCCAGGGGTCCTTGGGGGGGTACCAGGGGGTCCCCAGCAAAATTATATACATATTTTATACTTTGGCTATTCAAAAATAGCAGATATACAAGCTCATAGCGTGGCACCGAGTGCCGCGCTATGAGCTTGTATATCTGCTATTTTTGAGCTTGTAGATCTGCTTTTCTTTTTTTATCGCGAAAATGTGTGCAAATCATTTAAAAAAAATTAAAAGGCGAACATTTTGAACTAAAATCTTTGCTTCTGGGGGTCCCTGGCACAACATATTTTCAGGTGGGGGTCCGCAGCCAAATATATATCCATTTGGGGCCACGAAAACGTTTGAGAACCACTGCAGTAAACAGTAGCCTAAATAAGTTGTGTTATAGTGAATGTAAGTAACTTACCATGGGTGTGGACAGTTCTCCATCTCTTATGAGCTGGTTGCTGCTATGTGTCCTGGTTCACATGCATCTTCTGCTGCCCTGAGAGCAGGCTGACTCCACACGGACAACCACTGTAACAAACGCAATACAAAACAATACCATGTTTACTATTTCTCAAAACACCTGCCTCTGCTGCTGTCTGTATAATTAACATAAAATGAAATTATAGCATAGGCTAGCCTATTTACGGCTACATAGAGAACACGATTATGTTTCAAATCAGTTTCCTGACTTTCCTCGCAATCGTATTGCCCCGCTCTGTCCCCTAGCTCTGGTCCGTAGCGTCAGGAGTTCTCCTTAACGCTATGTTACTGTAGAGCCGTTGCCCGCACACCCGCGGTAACGCAGCGGCCGCATCCTCTGGTCTTTAGTAAAAAATAAAAAATACACTTTCGCCACTCACCAAAATAAAGACGGTTTTAAGATATTGAAAGCCTACTTTCCTTAGTGGGAACACTCGGAGCCCCCCACCTCACGTCTAAAATACACTTTTTGACCAAAATGTAAAATCATTTAACAAAATGTTTTAGTTGCTCCACTGCGCCCCCTACAGATCCTGTAAATGGAAGGTTTCTATGGACCAGAGCAGAGCTATATTTTCCCCGTTACTCAGCCTCTCTCTAGACCGTTATTTGCACAGACTAATCGAGGTACTCACTTGTTTCCCTGCCCTGACCACCAAGGTTCACGTCGCTATATGATGCATTTCGGAAAATACCGTGTTTCTGGGACAGGCAACAACAATAGCGGGGCAACAGTGTTACTATTCCTTCAGTTCCCTCATAATAATGCCTTCAAAGGCGCTGTTCTAATAATGAATCCATTGCATGTGATCAGAGCTGCGGCTGTCGCTTGTTGTTGGCTGAGTCGCTGGTGGGAAGCAGTGTTGCCAGAGTTTGCGAGAGAACTAAGCAACCAGGTCTATGAAAACAAGCCCAAAAGAAGCGACTATTATCTATAGGCCACATGAGCACTTAACATTGGCTATTAGAAAATAGCTACAAGCTCACAAAATAGCTACAAGGTCACAACCACAACGCGTCATGTACTGTTCTCATGTCTTACTAAATAAAGTACGTCAATCAATCAATCAAAAGCTTGTAGATCTGTTATTTTAAAAGAAAATTGAATACCTATAGGACCCCAATGGAAACAATACCACAAGGACTGTTTTGGTGTTATCCTTTTAGACAACGTATTTGACTGAGATTGTGCTGTTTACATTTCTGTCTAATAAAACATTCAATCAATCAAAACCACAAAATCGTGTATGGAGGTCTTTGGCACAAAATATTTTCAGAAGGTTGGGTCTACACATATATATTAATTTGGGGGTCCTTGACATGAAAATGTTTGAGAAAAACTGGTTTAAACAACATTAGGAAACAAGCCCAAATAAGCAACCACACTTTAGAAACAAGCCCAAAAAACACAACCCGCAACAACACAATATTTACAAGCAAATTTACAGAAAAACAAGCCCAAAGTCGCTTATAATAAGCGGACATGGCAACCCTGCCTGTTGGCTGAGTCTCTGGTGGGACGCTGCTGGACTCTGGTACTTGTAGTCACCAGCACACTAATGCATTGGATTGGGCCGCTGACACATTGCAGTCTTTATGAGAGACATCTATGGAGCCAGCATGAACATCATCTGTTCAGCTGTCATTTTAAATTAGGCCATAAGGCATATAGTATAGGATTCTCATTTATCTTTGACTCATTTATAATTGAAGCATAGACTATCCATATTTATTGCACTAGGAGGCAGGCAGTGGTGGAAAAAGTACTCCCAGTCTTTACTTAAGTAAAAGTATCAATACTGAAATATAGAAATACTATGATACAAGTACAAGTCCGGAATTCAAATTTTACAAATATTTTACAAATAAAATGTTCTTTAAAAAAAGCAGTTCTCAAATAATTGTAGTGGAGTAAAAGTATAATATTTGCCTCTGAGATGTACAGTGGAGTAGAAGTAAAAGTACTGAAAATTGGAAATACTCCAGTAAAGTAAAACATACCTAAAAGTGTTACTTAATACAGTACTTGAGTACATGTACTTAGTTACTTTACACCACTGCATAGGCTATTAGCCTACATATTTATTGCACTATGCTAATTCATAAGATATCTGTAAAGAATACATTTGTTATCTATCTTACAATAGGCTTAACTTGCAATATAGCCTATCATCTTGTTCATGTTGGGCTGCAACAGTAGGCTGTAGTTTGTAGACTCGTATGATTTATGATCGTAGTCTATAATAAGAGCCCAAATGTCTTGCTAGTTGTACATGTTTATACATAACCTATTCAATCTGTTCATAAAATAGTATAATGCTTATTGTAAACACATAATAGCCTAAAAAGCTATTGCGGTGTGGTGCAGCACCCTGGGCCTATAGAAAGATGCAACGTAGAAAAATGACATCATCCTTTAGTTTCAAAGTCAAGGACTTCCAACCGCAGCTCTTTTTAACACCTAAAAACTGCAACATGTATGCTTTATACTAACTAGGCTAAAAGAAAACATGCACTTGCAGAGCTTAACCCATATGGATCTAGTTCTAGTCACTCTGCAAGGCCACTGTTTCCCAAACAATGGGTCGGGACCCTTTTATGGGCCACGGGCAATATCCCTTTTCCCAATTTCCTCCAATTTTCAAGAGATTTTCAAAAAACTAAAAACTAAATTAAAAAATGTTCAGAAATTAAAAAAATGTTTTTAAAATGTTTCAAGGGAAATTCAAAATATATATATATTTTTTTTTTAAGTAGTAAAAATATCCAATCTACAAGCTCACAACGTGTCACGATGTGACACTTTGTGAGCTTGTAGATCGGCTATTTTCACTATAGTTTGGGTCCCGAGAAAAAATACAATTTCTCTTTTGGGTCACGAGCTAAAAAGATTGGGAACCACCTCTGTACCAGGCTAAATGAAGAGAACGCGTAGGCATGTGGAAAACATAGTAAGATCATAACAAAGAGCATGATGCCAGTTTGTTATCTCTCTCTCTCTGCCGCAGTGATCACAAGGAAAGCATTACTTACGTTCGGACACAGCGGCCTGTCAGCAGCATCCCGGCAGCATCACGCACAGTGCGGCATACATCTGCGTCCGTCCGCCCCTCAGGGCCAGTGTTGCCAGGTTTGGCGAGAGAAGCAAGCAACCAGGTCTATGAAAACAACCCAAAAATAAGCAACCACATGAGCCGCTTTGAACAGTACAAAGCTCTACTCGTCGTCGGCTATCTGAAAATAGCAAATCTACAATCTCACATAGACCTGCTATTAAAAAAAAATCTTTAAAATATTTTTGAAACATTTTAACAACACAAATCTCGTATGGGGGTCCCTGGCATGAAATATTTTCAGATGGGTGGTCCGTGAACAAATACTTATTAATTTGAGGGTCCTTGACATGACATGTTTTGATAAACACTACTTTAAACAACATCTACGAAACAAGCCCAAATAAGCAACTTACCAGAAAAACAAGCCCAAAGTCGCTTATAATAAGCGGACATGGCAACACTAAACACCAGCCCCCACCCCACACACACACACACACAGCCAGCCAGCCAGATAGTAGTTCGCAGCCAGTCAGCAAAAAAAGATTATAAATTATAATAATACAAATAAAAGAGAGAGAGAGAAGCATATGAAACAATGCACTCCCCAATCAACTATTCCAAGATGCAGTCCTCTATGAGTCCAGATTGAAATATGACAGTCTTGTTGTGCCACTGACTGAACAAGAAGGATGGATGCTCTACTGCAGGCTGCACGTTACGCTGCACATCTCTTAAAGAGACACGGTTGGCCACACAGCCACAGTCAGTGGTGGAAGAAGTACTCAAATAATTGTCTTACTTTTCAAATAAGAAAACCCATTGTTCAGCAGCTTCTACTCCCTATCATTGATTATTGTGACATCATCTATCAGAACACCTCAGAGACCCATCTTCATGCATTAAATGTAGTCCACAATAATATCTGTAGATTTGTACTTGGGTGTCCCTATAGTACACATCATTGTGTACTGTATGATACGCTCAATTGGCTATCGCCTCGGGATAGGAGACATTTTCATTGGCTGCTTTTTGTTTTTAAATGTATTTACTTTAATTATCCATCTTATTTAAAAGAGCTTTTACATCCATACAGTTCAATTTATCCATCAAGACACACACAACAACCTTATTTTGACACACCTGGTATACAAAAAGAAATTGGGAGACGTTCTTTTAAGTTTAAAGCACCTACTGACTGGAACAATTTAGGCTACCAATTGCAATTAGATCAATTATTTCATTTCCTGTTTTCAAAATGTAGGCTACTTACTTGATTCACTTAAAACGAACTGTTCTTGCTTCTGATTTTTGTTTTTGTTTTTGATTGTATTTAGATCACTTTTTACTTTTATTTTCTCATTATTTACTTTAAGTTCTTAGTTTACATGTGTAGCAGATGTAGTACGGTCTGGGATGGTGTGAGAGCCTTTAAGTGTATGTCTCATGTGTATGTTTTGTTGTTAGTGAATGTTTTGTCATTGTTTGTATGTTGTGCCTGAGGACCCCCTGGAAGACGAGATGATACATCTCAAGGCTTGAGATGTATCATCTCGTCTTCCAGGGGGTCCTCAGCAAGGGATTTATCCTCTAATACATTTTCAAATAAAAAAATCTCCATGTTCTAACTTTTTTTTTTTTTTTTGTAAATTAACGCCCTACTTCGTCTACTTTCTTATGTCCAAGGTGGATTGTGAACACTGGTCCATATTTCTTTCAGTAAGTACCTCAACAGTAGAATTTCAGCACTCATGCGGGGGACCTGGGTTCAAGTCCCGGGTAGGACTGCAGCTTATAGAGCTGACAGACAATACAACTGTGGCAGCAAGAAATTAATGCAATAACTATTGATAGATCTCTTTATGATTAGCCAAAACAGTAATGAGAAACACATGTCAAATAGAAACAAGTTTATTAGGTACTGGAATGCATATTAAAAAGTACATTAAAATAAATATTATAAATACATCTCTGTGGGTATCAGGTTCCATTCCCCAGTTGCTTGAGTGAAGAATGTTTGTTCCAAGTGTTATTATTATTATTATTATTATACGGTCCAAATACTGAGACAAACTGTAGTTTTCTTGTTCTATCATTTCCTATACCTTTAAATCTGCCTTTGGCCTGTACTGTAAAATAATACACCAACAGTTATACTGTAAATGAGTGATGGTGATGACCATTGGTTCAAGTGCCTTTATCTGCACTATCCATTATGAGGACTGTATCAGCAAAGTTCTTGTTTATTATGAGCAATGGAACACATGGAAAATATTCTGCAAAAAAAACTATACTTCTTTTTAGACTCGACTGACAGCACACAGCCGATGAGGTGAAGGGTTGAGGGTAAATCCCACAGCTGGCGTCAGATCCAGTTCATCCTCTGTTACCCCAGGTGGAGAAGTGAAATGAAAGCGCTGGAGGAGAGAGGTGAGGAAGAGGAAGACCTCCATCTTGGCCAAACTCTCCCCCGGACATGCCCTACGACCTGAAAAAATAAGTTGTTGCAACAGTTAGAACTGTGGTTGAACTGAGAAAAAAATAGAAAAACTCTCCTCAAAGTGCAGATCTACGCCAGGCTGGGTTTCCTACCCAGGGCTATGTCAGTCATGGGCTGCAGCCATCAGAAAGCTGCGGGGGGATACAGTTTGTACAAAAGACGGTGCAACTTTCCGTGTTTTTGTCACCCCCCCATGGGCACAAGTGAAAGATGGAGGTGTGCTTGAGGCCCTTCAACATGCAATTGCAATATGGGTATGATTGGAAGTTGCATTCATTACTTTTTTTTGTAAGAAATAGGCCCCACTCACACATTTTTTGGCAATTATAGGTAAACGGTTAATCAAATCTGTGTTATGCGACCATTGTATCCTAAATGGTTATGGCAAAATAGTGCAACATCCAATACTGAAAAATACTAAGACATTTACCTGCAGAAAAGGGCATGAAGGCATCTCTCTTGACAAACTGACCCTCTTTATCCAGAAAATTATTGGGGTTAAATGTGTGTGGGCTTTCCCATTCAGTCTCATCATTCAGGACAGAAGCAAATAGAGGAATCACCGGAGTTCCCTGTTCGCAAAGATAACCGGTCTATTACAAAAGAAACAAAACAATGACTACTGTTTCATGTTTTTAGAGGAATATGTCATGCACAAATATATTCACTTAGAAATTGAAATTGTAATTTACCTTCTTGATGAAATAGCCCTGGAAGTTGACATCTTGGCTGGTGATGTGATGTGACAGAGGAACAGGCTACTCTCTGGATCTCATGGATAACAGCATCAGTGTAGGGTAGGTTCTTCCTGTCTTCTACAAGCACCTGACGACTTCCAGTCACCCTGCTAAGCTCTTCCTGAACCTCATCTTGGAAAACGGGAAAGGAATTCTACAATAATCCTACAGTTTCATAAGTACTTTAAATAGAATTTCACTAGAGAAAGATATAGTATTTGTCAGCTCATGTCTGTGATTAGATTTAATGGGATTGTCTACCTTGAATATGGGGGTACTTGGCCATCAACAGTAGACCCCATCTAATTGAATTTCCTGTAGTGTCAGTTCCAGCTACAAACATGTTGATCACACTGTAGAGCAGGTTGTCATCATGATAGTGTGAATCCATGATTCCAGAGCCCTAATATCAACAGACAGGTGACAAGATAAACATTATAGTAATGGAGTGTTGATGGGTATAATAGTAGCGTAAAATAACTACTAGACTAGATATTTTACCTCCAAACTGTTCTTGCGCACCAGGAAGGAATCTATAAAACCTCTGAGCATTTGAGGGTTCAGAGTTTCCTTCAGACCCCTAATTATTCTTCTTATCTCCTCTCTGTTGCTTTCAATGTTCTTCATCATGGTCCTCCAGGTTTTCATCCAAGGGCCCAGCCAGGGAAAGACATTGTACACCTATAATGCCATTTTAAAGTGAGGGTTACACCTACTCTTTCCCATGACATAGACAAAATTAATACAGATTAAAGACTAATAACAGATCTTAAAATCCACTAGGAAGATATAAGTGTGGGTTAGAGTTCCATTTGCTGTAGAACCAGATACATTGGATTCAAAGTGGGTTATTATAAAAGGTTCATGTTCCACAACCATTTGTTGTAAAACTAGTTTAGTGTGGTTAGAGTGCCCAGGTGTTATGGGCTTCGTCTCCCAGAGGGAGACAAAAAGCCCCCCCGGCCTCCGGGGCGAAGCACGCCCTTGGGGTAGTGACTAGTGGCGATCAGCCTCGTCCCTTCCCGCTCGGCGACACCCCCCCCCCAGCTTCGTTTTGTTCACATCGACAGAGGTGTGTGTGTGTGTACATACATACACACACACTCTACCTTAATACATTTACATGAAAATCATTAAGTGTACAGAGTACAGGTACGGACTGTTATGTTTCATGTTTAGTTCATTTGGCTTAGTTGTTAATCCGAGTTTAATGTCTTGAGGATATACTTCATACATTTTATCTTTTAAAACTAATACAAGTTGATGACATGCATGAATATGTCTTGATATAATGATATAACATTGGACGCTGCGTAAGTCACTGCCTGGGTTGAGTCAAAGGCTTTACCTGGCACAAACAGAGTGAGTCCATATTAGGTCACAAATATATAAAGGAACATTTATTTGTATGTGGCATTATGTTTTCCACAACCGTACAGATTTGGTTACCTTCATGTTTTTCAAGTGTGTCAATCAGATAATGACATTCCTGTATGATTTTCTCTTCACTAGTCTTCTTTCCCATGCCAAAGTCTTTCAGGTTAGTCAAGGCAAAGCGTCTCATCTCTTTCCAGGACTCACCATTGGACAAAATTATGCCTATGTACACAAAAAAAAAGAACAACATTATCCTTGCCCAAGGCATAAAAGATACTGACAAATGAACTGAGCTACACAAAACATACAGAACTTTACCATGTCCTTTAGTCCAGTCATAGAATATAGGAGTGATCTCTCCCTCTCTCCAAACTCCTCAGCATAGTTGACCAGAGCCTGTTTGACTGTCTTGTATCCTGCCAGGACCACTACTTTCTTATGTCCAAGGTGGATTGTGAACACTGTTCCATATTTCTTGGACAGCTATAGACAAAATGTGAGATGTGTAAAATGATGCTCTACAGAGTGCAAGTCTAACTAAATATATTCTAAGACACTCATTTGATAATAATGTTCACTTACAGTTAATATTTAACTTACAGTATGAAACAAAGCAATACATACGAGTAACACAATCTTACATCACAGAGGGAATTGTATGGTCTACTCAGCTGCAGTAAGTTTCCAAGCAGAGGCAGAGGCCTGGGTCCTGGAGGTTCCTTCTTTTGTTCCTGGGTGCTGGAGGAGAGGAGGTAGAGAACCAGCAGGAGAACAACAGCTCCCAGCAGAGTGACTGAACTGGGAGACTGGAAAAGATGATCTTCTAAAAGACACATTGTACTCAACAAACTGTCAACTTGCGTCCCTCAAGTGAGCTGGCAAATCGTGCTTCTCCTTCCCTAAACACAAGTAACTCCCTTTGTTTGTGGCTTCTCAGACTCATGGGGCATTAGGCCTAAGCTACACATGCAGCTGGAGGTAATAACTTTAATTGTGGGTGTGTTTCATTTTGGAGTGCTGGAAAAGAGCTGTCCATGCTGGCACACACACAGCAACACCTGAAACACACCTATTGCTTAAAAGCAGCTGCAGCACTCTGTAACTTTCCTCTTCTCCCCCGGATTTGAACCTGGTTTCCTGCTTAAGTGCTGACATTTTTACCATTGAGCTAAGAGAGCCGGCCTGCTTGCTCAGGATAAATTGAATCTGGCATCAGGTCAATTTGTGTCAGATCCTGCATCTAGGTCAGACATGAGCTTTGACACGATCTAAATGTCTCAATAGAAGAGCAGGGAGACAAAATACAACCATCCCAATTGTAGAAGTTATATTGTATTAACATACTCTATCATACAGATTGGACAAAATTACATTGTCATTGAGAATAAAGTTACATACTGAGGCTTTAACCCTGTGATCCCTATTTTGGCATATCGTTATAGGCAACAGCAAATCTACAAGTTCACAATACATTGGGACGTGTTGTGAGCGGACAGAGTCAGTATTCTAAACCACACTGGGAGGTAGACTGCAGGCACTTCTACTCAAGTCAAGAGAATGATGGAAAAACAATAAATAGGCTACTGTTTTTGATTTATTTCTACAGTTGTTAAAGATATGTCAATGTATACAATCCAACCAAAAACTGTGGTGGTTGTAGTTTGTCTACGACCTGCTCTTCTATAGAGAAATGTAATGTATATCCTGTGGTCAGGTAAGACCACTACTGGTTTACAAGTGATTTTGCATGAAGGTCAAAATGTAATTAATCCTCTGAAAGAGGCTTTCAGTTAGTACCTCAACAGTAGAATTTCAGCACTCATGCGGGGGACCTGGGTTCAAGTCCCGGGTAGGACTGCAGCTTATAGAGCTGACAGATAATACAACTGTGTAGTTATTTCTACATTGCGGTATTGATACTTTTCAGTGGTGTAAAGTAACTAAGTACATTTACTCAAGTACTGTACTTAAGTACAATTGTGACTGAGGTACTTTTAGTTTACTGGAGTATTTCCAGTTTTCACTTCTTTTTACTTTTGACTTTTACTTCTACTCCACTACATCTTAGAGGAAAATATTGTACTTTTACTCCACTACAATTATTTGTAAACTTTAGTTACTAGTTACTTTGTAGACATCAATTATTAAATTATAAAAACATACATTAGCCACTTCAGCCCTATTTTATTCCTAGGCTATTTGAAAATAGCAGATCTACAAGCTCACAACGCGTCGCATCGCGACCGTTGTGAGCTTGTAGATCTGCTATTTTCAAACATTTTAGTGCTTTTACTTTTGGTACTTTATGTACATTTTGATACTGATACTTTTGTACTTTTACTCAAGTAAATTCTGAATTCCGGACTTTTACTTGTAACAGAGTACTTCTACATTGGAGTATTGATACTTTTACTTAAGTAAAACATTTGAGTACTTCTTCCACCACTGCCAGGCAATTACAATTATTGCATTCCCTAAAGGCGGTTCTAACTAAGAGGGACAAAAAGCAGTAAAGTTTCAGTAGATGGCGCCATAACACCTCTAGCTTTTTTTTTGTGTGTGCATGGGGACCTCATCTTAAACAAGCTCAGTGCTTAATGAGTCTTCCAGTTGTTTAGTAAACCTTGTATTGTGAATTTGTACTTCCATGTACTGTTGTTCTCATGTCTTACTAAATAAAGTACAGTTTAGTAGACATTGTATTGTGAATTTGTACTTCCATGTACTGTTGTTCTCAAGTCTTACTAAATAAAGTACATCAATCAATCAAGCTTCCTCCTGACTCTATCTCCACCATGAGGAGTCCTTCCCAGCGGCGCTAGATGGCGCTAGATGGTCAAAACACAACGAGCTGCCAAGTCAAAAGTTTTTTTAAAGCAAGGGTTCCCAAACTTTTCAGGCCGCGACGCGGCGACCCCCCAAAATAATCATATTTATTTTTGAACTGGGGACCCCCACCCTGACAAGGACTTAAGTTAACTCGGTTCCACAGATAAATATTGTGGGAAAAACACAATGTTTGCCTCTTTCTTACATAATATTTGACAATTTGGCTAATTTGGTATTTAAAAAGCATTAAAAGAAGCCATAGACCCCTTAACAGACGACGTCACACAACCAGTAGGCCTATGCGCTCAATGAAACCCATTCTGTCAGGTCTCGCTAGGACGCACCTCCAAGATGGGGTTGGGGTGTGCTGAAACCAGCGCACCCCAAAACAACAGGTTGAGGTTGAGAATTGATTGCATAACCTATGCATCCAGTCTCAATGTTGGTAAACAAATAATTGGTCTATTTAATTGTCACTTTAGAAATGTGCAGATACCCATATTGTACACTTATACTGTATGTTGGGATTGTTTGCTGTTGAGTGAGAACACAATGTTGCACATTAAGATAAAATCATCATTCTGGGGACCCACCAAAATAATGTGGGGACCCCCAGCTCAGTTTGGGAAGCACTGTTTTAAAGAGTCAATGATGTGCTGCACGTTGTGACTCTGTCTCTGTCTAATACAGTAGTTTTTATCGCGAGAGCAGGGACGACAGTCACCGACACTAATGAAGCAGACAAATACAACATCAAAGGATACTAGCCCATTGGTTCTCAAAGTGGAGTCCGGGGACCCCCAGGTGTCCTTGGGGGGTTCCAGCGGATCCCCAGCTAAATGTGTTAATATAGCATCACAATAACTTTAACCTTTTATACTTTGGCTATTCAAAAATTGTCACAATTTGTGCAAACCTTTGAAGATTTTAAGCGAACATTTGTAACGCAAATCTTTGCTTCTGGGGGTCCCTGGAACAACATATGTTTTTGTAATTTATAATGGGGGTCTGCGGCCCCCAAAAAATGAAGTTTGAGAACCACTGCATGGGCTTCATTTTATAAAATCGGACACACATTCTGAGTGTGATTCGTAGCTTTGATTCACATGAACACACGCTGCTGCAAAATATTCTGCAATGTGGAGCCCAGCAGTGCTTCTCAAACTTTTCATGCCAAATTCCAAATTGATATATATTTGGTCGCGGACCCCCATCTGAAAATATGTTATGCCAGGGACCCCCAGAAGCAAAGATTTGTGTTAAAATGTTTGCTTTAATAAAAAGATTTTCAAAAATGTTCACTAGCTAATGTTCAAGATTTTTGAAAAATAGTAGATCTACAAGCTCATAGCGCGGCACTCTGTGCTGCACTATGAGCTTGTAGATCTGCTATTTTTGAATAGCCAAAGTATAAAAGGTTAAAGTGGTTAAAATTATTGTGAAATGCTATAGGCTATTAACACATTTTGCTGGGGACCCCCTGGAACCTCCACGAGGACCCCTGGGGGTCCCCGGACCCCACTTAAAGAACTAATGGCCTATGTTATGTTGCAGTTCGTATATAGGCTCTAGTCTGGTCATGACATGAATTATGAGTATAAATTGAATTAGTGATAACTGAGAAGAATAATAATTCATGTCATATTTTGTAGGGCTGTCCCCTGCACAGGATGCCTAACCAGGTTCTGTAAAATGAGACAAATTAATACATACATTCTTGAAAAAAGCCAGTTTAACAGTAGCCTATAGTCACATCATTATAACAAATTATTAACATAGATGTTTACGACCTGATTTGAACATGCCCAGACATGTGCAACTGACTACACAAATGAACTTTTGCCCTAGCTTCACTGTACCTACATTTTGATAACAGTACGTTTGTACTTTTACTCAAGTACATTTTGAATTGAGCTTGTAGATCTGCTATTTTCAAAATATTTTTATACATTTGAAAACTTGTGAAATGGGACAGTCTGCAGACTGAGTAGCCTACTTTCTACTACAGAGTATAGCCTACTTCTACATTGCAGTATTGATACTTTGCTTCAGTAAAAATGTGAGTAGACCTACTTACAGTTGTTCCACTGTGTGTGTGTGTGTGTGTGGTGTGTGTGTGTGTGTGTGTGTGTGTGTGTGTGTGTGTGTGTGTGTGTGTGTGTGTGTGTGTGTGCGTGTGCGTGTGCGTGTGCGTGCGCGTGAGTGTGCGTGCGCGCGCGCGCGTGTGTGTGTGTGTGTGCGTGCGCGTGCGTGTGTGTTGGGGGTGGGGTCGAGAAGACCGATTATAGACAGTTTAATGTGTCTGCTCTTTTTCTCCAACGTTGTCATATTATATAAAACATTCAGCGAGCCGCAGCCAATCCTGGAACAGTGGGATGACGTCATCTCATGTGTAGCTCATAGAGATGAAAGGGAGCGCAGTGTGGCTCCACTTCAAAAGCCAGACTGTGTAGATCCCATAGCCCGGAGGGACATTTGCGCTGTCATGTGTTGTTGTGGGACAACCAATGACATCGTCCAACAACAATAGCCTAATTCAGGGGTCTTCAACGTTTTCAGGCCAAGGACCCCCTAGCTGAGAGAGAGAGATGAAGCAGGGACCCCCTCTATATTGTATACAATTGTGTTTCAGATTCAACTTTTTTTGTTTACTTGGTCTTTTCTTTTTTCCCTCTACACCTATTACCTCTTTGCCAAAAATAGCTGATCTATGAGCTTGTAGATCTGCTATTTTCGGCTAAAGTTCTCCTCAGAAAAGATGCTAGGGGATGCTAGGGTTCAAGTTTAAAGGTAAAAATCACACCCTGTGTGAAGGTAGCGGCGCCTTTGAATACATTATGTCATCGATATGTGTTTATAATGTGTTTATAGCCATGTGTCATGTGAAGCTTGACCAATCACTTTGTTGACGGGTCTGACCAATCAGAGCGTCGACGACAGATAAAGTTAAATTGAGGATCTAACTTTAAATAACTTACCTAGAAGGAGACTTTAGCCAAATAAAAATATATACAAAAAAAAACATGAGGAAATAAAAAATAAACCTTGACATCATAGTGATGTCATGAATAGTCCCCTTGCCTGACAAATCACAACCTTGACGGGCCTGATCAATCAGAACCTTGACGGGCCTGACCAATCAGAACCTTAACGGACTCTTGGATTCTCGATCGTCTCTATCAAACCATTCTGTCATAACGGATGACTGGGTCCCGAACTCAGACTTTCTATACATTCACCCTTCATCTGTTCTTGTATCTTTCTCTTTCTATTCGTCATATTAACTTTAAATAACTTACCTAGACGGAGACTTTAGCCAAATGAATAATAAGATGAAGTCATTGTCATCGTTTATATAGACATCGAATTCTATATTCATGACATCATAGTGATGTCATGAATAGTGACCAATCACAACTTTGGCGCACCTGACCAATCAGAACGTTGACGCACCTGACCAATCAGAACGTTGACGCACCTGACCAATCAGAACGTTGGCGCACCTGACCAATCAGAACGTTGACGCAAAAGCCAGGCATAGAGGGCTAATATCCGCTCTATACCTAAAGGTATAGAGCGGCTAGCGCCGCTAAAAATCACACCCAGTGTGAAGTGGGCGGTGTGTGGTCATCACAACATGACTCACTTTAAAAAAAGGATAAATGACTTTTTTTTAAAGTCCATACTGCTATTCATAGGGCTGCACATGTGTCATGTGTTTCGCTAGCCAATCACAGTCCTGAATTTGCAAAGTCAGCCAATCACATTACAGTTAGTGGTGATGACACTAGCTGTAATGTGATTGGCTGACTTTGCAAAAGTATCGATTTGCATTAACAATGGAAGGGTTAGGGGTATACAATGCGTTGTAGACTATTGGCCAATCACGGTGCAGAATTGGTCAGTGACAGTGTCCAAAACTAACTTATAGGGGGCGGCTACACTGCCCCAAAAAAAGGAAATCATATCACACAAAGATTTGGCGGACCCCCTGTAATAACTCTGAGACCCCCTGTTGAAGACCCCTGGCGTAATTGCATTGGATAATACAAAAAAAATAAAATCTAATAAATGGAATTTATGGAATATACGAAAAATCCTCAGAATATAATTGCATAGGTTATTATAGCAATAACAGAGGTAGGCTCAGCCGGAAGACTCGTCCCAAAACAGACTGGCCCCCAGTGGTTCATGTATTTTGAGTATAAGGATAAGGTTAGAAATAAGTTTAGGGTTAGGCATAGTTTACTGAGGTTACGTTTGGGAATAAGGCATAGTTTACTGAGGTTTACTGAGGTTACTTACGTTTATTGGTGGCGACCGATACCGGTGGCGACCGTTCCGAGGCCGCTGGATTTGACCCGGGGCGAGCGTTCTGGTAGATCGGCTAAGGCTGCCTATAGAACAAAAAGGATAAATGGTAAAATGGTGCATTTATATAGCGCTTTACATTGATTGGGCCATTCACGGTGATTCACCCATTCACACACACACCGAAGGAAACAATGCAAGGCACCAACCTGCTGATTGGTTGTCAGGCTGGTTGCCTGACAACCAATCATCGGGAGCAATTTGGGGTTCAGCGTCTTGCTCGAGGACAGTGTCCTTGCTCCGCTCAAGGACACTTCGACACTAACTCTGGGGGAGCGCCCCAGCCCGGGATCGAACAGGGAACCTTGCGGTTTCCAGTTCACTCTACCCGGCCACTCTACCCCTGAGCCACTGCCGCCTACAATGGCTGAATACTTTCATTGAACTGGAGTTAATAGACCTACATTACTGCACTGTCTGTGAGTTGCAGCACACACCTAAATCAGTTGTTCTCAAAGTGCGCTCCGGGGACGCAGGGGCCAGGGGTCCTTGGGGGGGTCCCCAGCAAATGAGTTAATTTAGCATCAACATACACCTGTATTAAAGCATAAATGCGTATTATCCAGGGATCCTTTTAACAAACAAAGCTTCTCTCATGAGGTCTCTACTCTCTACGAAACCTTTTCAGAACAAATACATCAATTTTAGGGGTCCTTGACAATCAAATAACATGTACAAAGTTTGAGAACCACTGGTTGCCTGACAACCAAACGAGGAGCCAATAACAGCGCGACGGGACCGAGCAGGCATTCGGGGCGATGGGATCTAGACTAGACTAGACTCCACCGACTTTCAGATCATCTCCCTTTGGTCCCAGCAGGGCAGAGCAGGCATCAAAGAGCCACAGCCCTCAGATAAACCACACAAACACTGCAGTCAGAGCAGAGGGAGCACACACACACAGAGAGAGAGAGGGAGGGATAGAGAGAGATAGAGAGGGAGCACAGCGAGAGAGAGAGAGGGAGGGAGGAGAGAGAGAGAGAGAGAGAGAGAGAGAGAGAGAGAGAGAGAGAGAGAGAGAGAGAGAGGGAGAGAGGGAGAGATCACCATTTCAATGCGGATAATAGGGAATAACCACTCTAATTCTAATTCCATCGTGCATTTCCCACCCTCCATAAAAACTTTTTTTTGCATCCAGTTTTTTTTAAATTAACGAGAGCGATCGCTTGGTAGAAGAAAAAAAAAAGTTCTCTGTGTTGATCACATGATCATAATAATAATGGTACTGTTTTGGAGTTGTCTTTGATGTAGCCTGTGCTCGCTGATCGGAGATCAGATTACATGCTTCAGCTCCCTTTGATCTCCTACGGCGGCTGGAACAACCCAACGGGCTGGTTACTTTGTAGCGGAGCGGCTCACAGAGACACAGAGACACAGACGGGATCAGGACTGGGATGGTGTGCAGACCCTGACCCGGTGCACGATCATCTGCTTTAAAACTGTGATCCACCACCACGCGTTTTATAGCAGGTAAGATCTAGTTGTTGTTGTTGTTGTTTTTTTGTTGCAGTGGTGGGAAAAAGTACTCTTTTTTTTTTTTTTTTTACTTAAGTAAAAGTATCAATACTGCAATCTTTTAAATAATGTCCAGAATTCAAAATTTTACTTGTATTGAGTGAAAAGTACAAAAGTATTGGCATCAAAATGTGCTTAAAG